>NC_057762.1:11274356-11643687 GCF_010389155.1 Erigeron canadensis | reverse complement strand
CGTCCAAGTGGAGAATTGATAAGTGGGGTAGGATGGAGTAATTTTAAAGTTATAGGTATGAAATCAGTAATATGGTGGATAGTCCAGTACCATTTCAGTAAATAACCCTTACATAAATGTATAGTTAGACTATAAATACCCCTCACACCTTAGAAATCATAACAACTTTAAGCCTTTCTTATTCAATTCCTATAACCTTCACACACATACAATTAGGGGGTGCCTGGTTGGGGGTTTTGAGGGTGAGGAATGGATAAGATAATAATATAATGCTTGGTTGGAAAAAAGTGGTTAATCAATCCTAAAAATGGGTAATGCCCCATTATAGGATAATTTGGGGGGAATGGTTATCAATACCCCGCTCTTTTTCCCGCACTATTAGTCATCTACGTTCTCTTCTTTTATTTTTATATTATTATCTCTCATCCTCTTGCTTGCTGCTTCCCATTTTCCCCCATCAAAATTTCACACTTACGATTGAAGTAAATCACTCAACATCACTCAAGTATGTTTTTATAATTTCATAAATTATCTTTGCCTCATATTTGTTTTTATGGCTGTACCAAACTACGAGTATATATTACTTTTTTTGTCCATACTGTATTATCATTAAAAGCTTTCAATCGACTATAATGACTTGATATAATCTCTTTGATTGTTAACATATATATATATAGGGTAACACTCCGGTGATAACACTTTTAAAATAAGAATGGTGAGAACACCTTAAAACATCATTTTGATGCATTAAAAGTCCATAAAACTAACATAGTGCATAACTAATTATCATTTTAAGTGTTTAACACACATTCATCCGTCAAAATCGAAATAATCATGTCTTTTGCTTTGTGCATCCATCTTGGATGCATATTCATCAAAATGAGCATCCAACAAAAACGTGATTGTTTCGATTTTGATGAATCATGTGTTGTTGTAAACACTTAAATAATGAATTAGTTATACACTATGTCAGTTATGAACTTTTAATGCATCAAAATATAATTTTAAGGTGTTCTCACCGTTCTTATTTAAATCTGTTCTTATTTTATTGTCCCCCTATATATATAAGTATATAATATTTAGATTTTTAATTTTAATGATTTACTTTTTGTGTTTACATGATTAAGGTTATTTCTGTATCTTCTTTCTTGATATACACACCACACACCACATATATATATAGTGTAATTAGATGTGGACATGTTGCAATTAAAGGCTAAATCATACACTCTACTTGTAGTATATTGCAGATTAAAATACCTGTAATGTGCTTTCTGCATACTGTGAATCTGTTTTTTTTTAATCATACTGTTGAATCGTTTTATTGCACTTGTGTAGATAAAAATGCCTCGTCTTCCTATAAACAGAAGACAACGCAAACTAAGGAACTTTTTTTGATTCAACAAATAGCGACTACTATGATAGTGTTAACATTTTCATTCTACTATTTTATTATTTCTTCGTTATTTCGAGCTAATATTTGTGGATTTAAGACTAAGGAGGAAAAAAGGATGGAAAAGATGAATTTTATGTTAAGCTTAACTCAGGAAAGTGATTCTGTCTGCATTAGTGAGCTCCGTATGGATAGAGCAACTTTTAGGGTGCTATGCGATATGGTAAGGGACATCGGTGTTTTAAAACCTACTAGAAACACATCCATAGAAGAGGTAGTAGCAATGTTCTTGTATACTTTGGCTCACCACAAAAGAGTAGGACAATTGGATATCTTTTATTACGCAGTAGAGAGACAGTGAGTCAGCAATTTCGTCAAGTTCTTTTATCAATATTGAGATTACATCATATATTGCTAAAGAAACTCGCCCCTATTACCCAAGATTGTCAAGATGCAAAATGGAAATGTTTTCAGGTATTATAATTCAATAGCTCATTTACCAGGTTAATACACGAGTTGAACTTAGCTTAAGATAAGAAATAATGCTTACATACTATTTTAACATGTAGGGTTGTTTAGGAGCTTTGGATGGAACTTTAATTAAAGTGACACCTCCTAGTGACGAGAAGCCTCGATACCGCACAAGAAAGGGTTGCATCTCAACTATGTTTTAGGTGTTTGTTGTCCGAACATGCATTTTATATGTTTTGCCTGGTTGGGAAGGTTCAGCTAATGATGGTCGTGTGCTTCGAGATGCAATCTCAAGGAACCAAGGTCTACGAGTCCCTCGCGATTGTTATTATTTAGTTGATTCTGGTTATTGCAATGCAAATGGTTTTCTTGCTCCATATCGAGGGCAACGATATCATTTAAAGGAGTTTGATGGTCATCGACGTGAGACTCCTCAGGAATATTTCAACATGAAACATGCTAAAGCAAGGAATGTGATTGAGAGATGTTTTGGATTGTTAAAAGGAAGATGGAAGATCCTTTCATCCCCTTCATTCTTCTCAATCCAAACTCAAGTTCGAATCATTATGGCATGCTGTTTGTTTTATAACTTGATTCGTAATATATGAGCCATGATCCTCAAGAAGATGAAGAGGAAGAAAGAAGAAGAATCAGAAAGTGAGGACGAAAGTGAAGATGGGGAATATGTTACCAACATTTGTCCAAGTGATGAATGGTCGGAATTTAGAAATAATATGTCATCCAATATGTTCAATGCATGGAAAATAGATAGATTTGTCTAAACCAATATAGTTTTGTTTTAGGTATTGTACTCAAGTTCTTGAAATGGTTTCTTGTATGTTTCTAAATTACAAGTAAAATAAATAACACTGATTAAATGCATGCATTGTTACTTTTTTACTGTACATATAACATAAACTGATCTTATTATTTAGTTTCATTATTTTTTTGTCAAATTCTATCAAATTGATACCACTAATATTTACTTGTATATTTTCAGTGAGGAATGGCTACATCGTCGGGTGGTGACCGTGGTAGGGGAAAAATAATAATATTGGAAGGATGAGGAAACTGATGCTTTGGTTGATGTATTGCAAGAACTTGCTTGTGATCCTTTATGGAAGTAGATGGAGGATTTAAGAATAACTACATGGTTGAAATTCTCAAAAGGATGGTCAAAAAGATTCCGAATTTTGATAAAGACGTTAATCCTCGTATTGACTCAAAGATCAAATATCTTAGAAACAAGTACAATCCAATTTCAGAGATGTTGATGCAAAGCGGTGTGAATGGGATACCGTTGAGAGCAAAATTGCTTGTGAGAGGCAATGGTACGATGACTGGTGTAAGGTATGTTTTTTTTATTGTACCAGTACCTATCCCATATATTTTGTGACATTTTGTTGGCTCAGTACTATCGTTGTAGAAGTAATTTAGGCTATTGGTTTACACAAAAGTCCTTAACGCAAAGGTATGGTTTTTTTTTGTACAGACTCATAAAAATGCAGGTGGTTTATGGAACTTCAAATTCCTGTATCTACAAAAATTGGATACTGTTTGGGGTAGAGATAGGGCAATGGGGCTACAAGCTGAAGATATATCACAAGCATGTGACGACACCAATAACAAAACTGATGTAATGTTATGCTCTTTCTCTGATAGTGAAGATGAAGTTGTCAAAGAAACAAATACACCAATCATTCCAAGCTTAAAGAAGCGGAAAAGGGTATCACCTCCAACGGAAAGTTCTCACAAGAGAAAGAAACCAATGACACTTCAAGAGACCATGGATACAAAGTTAGATTCATTTGCTTCTGATTTTAAGTCTGTTTGTGGTGAAATGGTTGAAAAGATTGGTGTTGCTGCTAATGCTTTGACTGGGGATGGTAATAAATCTGAATCGGTGAATGAAGAAAAGATGCAAGAGGTAATGAACGAACTTCTTAACATCGGTATTTTCCACTTGGATGTTGGCAAGGTTGTTGAGGCTTGCTATAATGATCCCATTAAAGTGAAGACCTTGTTTACCTTGCCATCATATATGAGGAAGCTTATGTTATGGGGTTTTTACATCCTCAAGTTTAGTTCATGAGTTTGGTTTTTATTTATGTTGTTCTAGTTCTGTTGGTTTTCGTAGTTAAACTAATGCTATGACATTGGTATTTTATGTTCATCCATGTTTTGAGGTCTTGAATAATGGTCGTCTTTATTTCTTGTTTAACTTTGTCTTCAGTACATGAGGTGCTTTGAGTAATGAATTTGCATTTGGATTTTTTTTTTCTTATTTCATTTACATGGGTAAGAATGATGCTAGCTGATGTAGATATTCCAACTGATATAAAGACGTTGCGTTGTTGCTGCTACAAACTAAACGAGGCCACTACTATGTCAATTATGATCAGGTGCTAATAACTATTTCTTATTTTTTCTCATACTTGTTCTTTATATCTGAACTTTAACTTGTGATTTTGAAACTACAGTTGGGAAAAAGTGCAATACTCTTTAGTCCAAAAGTGTAGTTGCTGGTACAAGTGCTTAAATATATATAACGGTTTTGGTCAAGGGCATACAAATCTACAAGCAAAGGCTGTTCTAGTCAAGTTGTTTACCTACCACATGTATTGCAATAATGGCCAACCCATTAAATTTCTTCTATTTTACTTCTATAATAATAATAATAATAATAATAATAATAATAATAATAATAATAATAATATGTATACTTGTATGAATGATATGAAATCGTGTTTTTTTATGGAGTTAAAGAAAAAATAAGCTTATGTTTTATTATAGTGTATTTACTAGAACCAAGCAATATCAAAGATAATGATAATGATTACTTTGTGTCAACCAACCAACATCAATGCAATGCTAGTATTCCTTGATATTTCATTGCATTCCCTTTCCCATTCCCCACTTTGAACCAAGCACACCCTTAACTCCAATCATTCCTCTCTCTCTCTCTCTAGAAACACACAGTAAAACACCAAGAACACACACACGTCCTATCCACCATTGAATCTATGAATTTGGTGCTGAAATCGTGTTATCATATGTGGTATCAGAGCTTGGTAGAACTGCTTCCTCATAGGATGGATGATCAAAATCAAGTGGCACATACACATTTGGAGTGTTCAATGGATTTGTTGTCTGAGTAAAGCGGGTAGGTTGTTCTTGAACATTCACTTGAGAAGATTTATCAGGAGTGGATGGTGAAGAAGAATCATTAGAAGAGGATGAAGAACTACTACTAGAAGATGTAGCACCTTGCTCAGAAGAACTTGATGATGATTCAAGATTGTTGTTAGGTACTGGATCATTGTTTGGAAGTGGTTCAGCGATGACTTGAGGTTCTTCATCATGAATCGGTTTGGAATTGTAGAATTCTTCAAAAAGAATATCTAATTCATCACTTGTTAGAGTTGGAAACTTCTTGAATTTAGATGCTAAAGTAGAAGTCCTTGTTGAAGTACTTGAATCACTTGGATCATTACTTGTTGGTAGCAACTTTCTTGCTCAAAAATCATGCATGACATCTCATCAAACCAAGCATTCATTATTTCTTAATTGTGTTTGTTCGGCGATTGATGTCTTGGAATAACCAACAAAGTAACCTTCATCACCTTTCTTCTCGAATTTTCCAAGATTCTCCTGATCATTCAAAGTATAACAAACACACCCAAATATATGAAAATAATTGATGTTGGGTTTTTGTTTGTTAACAACCTCATAAGGAGTCTTCTCGAAACGCTGATTGATGATAGACCGATTCTGAACGTGACAAGCAGTGTCAACAGCTTTAGCCCACATATTGGATGGCAACTTGGAATAAGCAAGCATTGTCCTTGCAACTTCCACTAGCATTCGATTTCTCCTTTCAACGACACCGTTTTGTTGTGGGGTACGAACTGCTAAAATTGGTGAGTAATGCCCTTGAATTTACAAAACTCATCAAAATGACATTTTTGAACTCAGTTCCGTTATCCGAACGGATGTAACAAACTGGAAGTTGAAGATTACTTGAGTAGAAGTGATGAAATGAATCAAAATCTGAGTTGTTTCATCTTGGATGCAAGAAACTTGACCCAAGTATATCTTGAATAATCATCAACAATAACCAAGATGTATCTTTTCCCATTTCGGCTTTGTACTTTCATCGGCCCACAAAGATCCATGTGAAGCAAATGAAGAGGTGCTAAAGGAATTTGGAGATTTCTTCGGTTTATGAGAAGCTCGCTTAATCTTCCCAACAGCACAAGAAGGACAAAGATGCTCACTTTCATACTTATAGTCCGGCAAGCCTTCAACAAGATGCTTGTTAACCAAAGTATTGATTGTTTGGAAATTTAGATGAGAAAGCCTTCTATGCCATAACCAAGAATTCTTTGATGTAGCCTTTGAAATGAGACAAATATTATCGGTTGGTTGGTTATCATCAAGATTGATGGTAAAAAAATTATCATCGCGGTCAACACAAAAAATGTCAACCCCATCTAGAGTTTGAACTTTGCAAAGAGATTGTCGAAAAAGAAATTGAAGATTGTTGTCACAGAATTGTCCAACACTGAGCAAGTTATGACTTAACCCTTCAACATAGTGAACTTTGTTGATGACAATTCCATTGCGTGCAATGTCTCCATAACCTAGGATAGGAGCGAAATTGTTGTTTCCAAATCGAACCGTTCCCATGAATCGTTCGATAAAGTTTTTGAGCAATGCTTTATTTCCAGTCATGTGTTTTGAACACCCGGAATCGAGTATCCAAACACAGATGGTTATTTCCTGCAACCAAGGAAATTTAACCGACTTTAGGTACCCACTTGAAGACGGGTCCTTTGTGGTTAGTTAACACAGGCAGGGTATATAACTTAGGAATTGCATTCAAACATGATTTAGAATCAACATAAGCATTAACAAGCACATCATCAACAAGCACATTTGGGTAAAAAGTACGAACATCACACACGAATTAAAAGTAACATGTCTACAAGCATTCGAATCAATCACACGAGACCAGGAATTAACATTGTTTACAAACACACAAGGCCTTGCCTTGGCACCATTAACATTGTCTAACAAAGATGACTTAAAAGATAAATTGTTTGAATTAATAGAAGCATTCTTCTTCTTACTACCAGCCTTTCTCCTTTGCATTTTCTTCTTTTTCTCAACATTAGTGAACTTAGGTACTAATGACTTAGCTACCCATTTAGTATCACTAATTAGGCTCTTTCCACCTGTTGAATTGACACTAAGAAGATTAGAACAAGGAGTTTTGAAAACTTTCATCTTTTTAGAGTCTTTTAGAGGCGAGGAAACTTCTTGTTTCTTTGGTTTATCATGAGAAAACCATCCATATCTATCCCTATATCTAGTTGCACCATTAGATATATCCCTAGTTAGCAAAACTGAGCTAGACTTAGATACCTTAGGTAAAGAACTAGATTGAGAGTTAGATGAAGAAACATTAGGATTGTCTTTCAGAAGTTTCACTTTGGTGTACTTTGTTCTGGGAGTGGTCTCAGCTTGTTCCTTTTTGACATGTTTAAACGGGGTAGGACACTTCTTTGGTTCAGTTTTGACGAGTTTGGTCTTAACTCGTTTCTTTGAATAATATGAAGTTGGAGCTTTGGACAAAAGATTTTGAGATTCCTCTTTTGTTTCAACTTTGATTTTGGTAAATTCAATCTTTTTCTCAGTTTCTGAATCAAAGACATATTCTCCCTCCATGAATTTATGAAATCAGCTTTAGTGAATAATTTCAATGAAGGTTGATTAGTTTTAAATTCTTCTTTTGAAATTTTTGAAAAATCAGGAATCTTGGCATCCAACCTCACATTATGGGTAGTCTCAGAAATTAGGTCAATTTGAACTGACACATCTTTGGTCTCACAAGAAATTTGAGTAGAAGTATCAACACCTATACTAGCATTAAGCTTAGGGTGAATAACTTACTCATCAATTGTATCACATGTGAAAAACCTATAGAAGTACCATATCAAAACTAAACTATACGCAAGTTCTTCATCAGATAAATCAGATTGCACATAATTATCAGCTATAAATGTAGCTGCATTTTGACAAGTACACTCAAGAGAATCAGTCAAGGTCTGAGTGGAGGTATCGGTAGATGATACACAAGTAGTCTGGGTAGATAGGTCTACTAAAGAACTTAGGTCAGTTTGAGTAGAAACATTCACACAAACTTTCTTAGTATCAACAACAATAAATTCATCATCTGAATTCGGACTTTGAGACTTTAAGTGATTAATTACATTTTGTTGAGATTCCACCTTTTGTTGTAAACCTTCTATTTGTTTTTTCAAAATTGTGGTTGGAACATACATTTTAGTTGGTTTAGGTGAATTACCGACGGACTGTTGATTTTGAAAATTTGATGTTATTTCTTCTAATTTAAAAATTGAAGATTCTTTAGATTTGTACGAAGCATTTATGGCATCATAATTAACCAAAAATTCACCTTTAGGTATTTTCTCAACTTCATCAGTCTCAAATTCGTTATCCAATTGACGAATAAATTGTTGTACCATACCAAGTCGAAGAAATTTTTCATCATACAAAGGTTCAATTTCGTCTTTGGCTTTTTGTAATGGAGTGATATTCTCAAAGCCCAACCCGTGAAGAAGATCCGATTTGTCAATTTTTGACTTGCTGAAATAGGCAGTGAAATCCAAGAGAGAGTTTTGTTCAACTTTATATAACTTTTCTTGATAGAAAAGTATATTCTTTTTAAATTGCTCAACTTGTTTTTCAAGATTTTCAATCTCAACGCCTTTTAGAAAACAAGTGTGATTTAAGTCGGAAATCTTTCTTTCGAGTTCAACATTGTTTGGTTTAGCTTCTTGGAGCTTTTTATTAAGAATATCCACATCCATTTGTCTAGTATTTGCCCGAAGCCATTCATTGGTCTTTTGGGTTTCAAGATCTTGATTAGCTTTTTCAAGATCATGAATGGTCTTTTCAAGATTATGACATTTTTGTAATAACTTATAATCAGGAGAGGCATTCAACTCACATTCTTTAACCAACACTTGGTCTTTATATGATTGAAAGTCCTGTTTAATAGCATCATGTTCAAAAAGTAATTTTGAATGTTCTTCAAGAAGTTTTGAAAATTCACTTTTAGACAATGAAATACTATTTTGCAACTTTTTGTTTTTGTTGGCTAAAGACTTAATATGAGTTGTCAAGTTTGACAAAGCTAATCTACATGACTCTTTATCCTTAATTGATGAAAAAGTAGAGTCGAGATTTACCTCATCATCCGGATACTCATCATCAGTGCTTTCTGCTTCAAAAACCTTGTCCTTGGCCAACCTCACCATAAAGCAAACATTAGCAGAGAGATCTTCATCTTCATCATCGGAGAGTAATAGCCATTTGTCATCTTCAGCAAGCAATGCATGACCGGCTTCCACTTGTTTGGCTAACAACATCTTCTGCTTGTAGTACTCATAGTTCCGCTTCCGAGGTTGCTTGCAATCAATAGCAAAATGACCTGGTATTCCACAATTGTAGCACTTTTTGTCTGATGCTTTACCCTTCTCAACCACTTGTTTCTCATTAGCTTCCTTCTTCTCACCATGTTTTGATCCACTTGCTTCACCTTGCCCATAACTCTTAGGATGATAGTGATCTTTCTTAGGAAATGCACTTGTAGAGGAAATGCGGAGATTGTTGTTTGTTGGCCTTGCTTTGTAAAATTTCTTCTTGAAATGCTTTGTTATTGCGGCAAGAGCTTGATATAGTTCATCTGAAACACCATCTCTTGAAGCCATCAAATCATCTCCTTCCTCATCAGATGAAGAAACAACTACCATTTGCCTCTTATGAGCTTCAGAAACCTTCTTTTCAACAATCAAAGCCAAAGGATCAGTAGATACAAATTCTGACATTTTACTTGATGAAGCTTTGTTTAGAACTTGATGTTCATTGAGTTTGAAAGATTCATGAAGATTATGGATGGTGAACTTGGTCAGATTTTGATGTTGCTTAATCTGTGTTCCAAAATCTTCCCATTCTGGACTAAGAGTTTTGATGAATTTGATGTTTAACTCAATCTCTGATTTCTTGACATTGTTCTTCCTAAGTTCATTTATGACATTACAGAACCTACAGTAGACAGCCTCTAGAGATTCATTTGGCAATTTGCTGACGTTGTCAAACTCAGTCAACATATTTGTCAATCTTATTGTTGAAGTCACGTCAGATCCTTCCATTTGTCTTGCCACCTCATCCCATATTTCCTTGACTGTATCATAAGAATCAACAGAGCCATAGATTTCATCTGGTAGTGCTTTGTATAAGCATGATCTAGCTCTGTTATCTGCAACTGTTCTATCTTTTTGTTCAGCATTCAAAAGATCAAGAGTGAGTATTGCACCGGTAGTGGGATGGTGATGAACTGCAAGTCCATTAAGGATGGAATCTTTAAGCAGGTGACCATTTGGTTGACATTCCACATAGTCCATAAATCTTTTCTTCCATAGTCCATAGGAACTACGGTAGAGAACTAAAGGTCTTGTATCTGAACCCAATGCCAATGCTTCACGAGAAGCCATTTGAAAGAGATTTGATTTGAAACTTGTAATGAAATAAGAGTTGATGAAAAACAGAAAAATGAAACGGCAAGATCGTCTTAGAAGATCGTCCTAGTATGAAAGAAGTGAGACGATTTTGAAGATAATCGTCTTGGAGAATTTGAGTGGAATTTGGTTAAGTATGAAATGAAATTGAAATTGAGGTATGATTTTGAATTTATGAAGAAATGGAAATTGAAATGAATTAAAGAAGATTGTTTTGGAATTCTGAGAAATGAAATTTTGGAAATGAAACGATCTTGGAGGAAGATCGTTTTGAACTTTGGAAATGAGACGGTCTTGTGGTAAGATCGTCTTAGGTTCTTGAGTTTTTGAAGAAAAATTCCAAGTATTTTGAATAAAAATGGACAGAGTTTTAGTATGATTTGGAAGGAATGAAATTGAGCAAAACCAATATAGAAGATCAGTCTCCTAAGAAGTGTGTGATTCCCAATCACAACAACTTCGAATGATCAAACCAAGCACACCAACTTTCTGAAAAATACTGAGACAATCTTGATGAAGATCGTCCTAGTATCAGGGAGCTGAGGCGATCTTGGCAAGATCGTCTTAGCTTTATGTCTTAAAATTTTCAAAGTTAAAACACTTTGAATTGACCAAACCAATCCGTAAGGATTAGTTACCACAACAAACACTTTTCAACACACAACACTTGTCAGAACGATCTTGTGAGGATCGTCCTACAAGCCACAAATCACAAAGTATGAAAAATGAAGTATCAAGCACTAAGACGATCTTGGGAAGATCGTCCTAATGAGGATCGTCTTGTGGTCATCTTCTTTATCAGGAAACAAGTCATTTTCATAAACTCCATTAATGACTTCTTAAAACTTCAATATCTTCTGAATTACTTGGAGTTAGAACTTGAAATAACTTGCAAAATGCTCGTTTTCACCTCAGCTACAAATCTACGAACAAAATTCAACACAAAACACAACAGATTCGAAACCCAAAAATCGTGCCAAAAAGCTAAAATTCGAACTTGAGATTCAGATCGAATTGGAACTTGAATTTTGACAGGAATATGTTTTAAACTATCACGAATCTATTGGTGAACAAAAAACTATGATTTTATGAGATTTGATAGGCGAAAAATGAAGAAAAAGTGACAGCTTAGAAAAACGGTTTTGAATTTGAATTATTGATGAATCTGTGATCGAATTCAGTAATGGATCGATATCAGAATGATGTTTTGCTCTGATACCACATGTGATAACACGATTTCAGCACCGAATTCACAGATTCAATGGTGGATAGGACGTGTGTGTGTTCTTGGTGTTTTAGTGTGTGTTTCTAGAGAGAGAGAGAGGAATCATTGGAATTAATTGTATCTTACAGCATCTCGCCCAGATATAATGTTTGCAACATGTATGTGTGCTAGGTATCAAGCTGCTCCAACTGATTTACATTTTCAAGCTGTGAAACGAATCTTTCATTATCTAAAGGGTACACCCAATTTAGGTCTCTGGTATCCTAGGGATACTGGATTCTATCTAACTGCTTATTCAGATGTAGATCATGCAGGTTGTGAGCTTGATCGCAAGAGCACTTCTGGTAGTTTACAATTTTTAGGTGATAAAATTGTGAGTTGGTCTTCCAAGAAACAGAATTGTGTGTCACTATCAACGGCTGAAGCTGAATATGTGGCTATGGTTAGTTGTTGTGCTCAAGTTCTATGAATGAAGACACAACTAACTGATTATGGTCTGAAATATGATCATATCCCTATCTATTGTGACTCTCAGAGCGCCATTGCTATTGCAGTCAACTCAGTAAATCACTCTCGATCAAAGCATATTGATGTTAGATATCATTTTCTCAAAGATCATATTGAGAAAGGTGACATCGAACTCTATTTTGTGGGAACTGATTATCAACTTGCAGATTTGTTCACCAAACCATTGGATAAAAAGAGGTTTAACTTTCTTATCTCCAAGCTTGGCATGCTAAATCTTGAACCTTAAATTATTTTGTTCTTGATACATTCTAGAAAAACATAATACAAAATTTGAAAAGATAAAAGCAAATACAAAAATAGAAAATCTTGAAAAACAAACAAAATTTTTTTTCAAAATGGTTTACATATACTATGTATGTAACCCGGACTTCATAGTTTTATTTATTTCCAAGAGGCTTACATATACTCTGTATGTAACCCGTTCTTAAATGTTATATTTATGGTGAAATGTTTATACATTTTAAGATCCTGTTGTTACTTGCTTTCAAATAAAGTTTTTTTCTCAAAAAACTATCAACTGTTGATATGAGAAACGAATGATTGAACGCCTTTGTGTACTCCCTAGTTATCTCATCTTGAACAATTGATTGAGTTAAAGTTTGCTTAAATGTTTTATTGCATCCAACTTGTTGATGTAAGATGCGAAGGATTGAACGCCTTTGTGTACTCCCTAGCAATCTTACTATGAACATTGTTGTTGAAGCAAAACTTTAAGTTTCTTAAAATTTTGTTCAAGTTAGACACTCAAATTTTTATGTATATATCACAACAAAGATTTTACTCTTTTTGATTTCACATAAACCAATTTTGGCTCTACCTTTCTATGAAAAACATTCTTGATCTACTCTTGCATAGATTAAGGGGGAGTTTGTGATTTCAAAACTTTCAAACCTTCAAATGTGTTTTAAATCTTTTTCATACACACATTTGATGATTTTCAAATAATTTTCAATCAATTGAAGTTCGGTGATTAGTTTGCACATGGGCAATCCGTTCACTCCATGAACTTTATCATCACCGATGAGTTCTAACCCCTGAGTATTCAATTCTTTCATTAGATTGTAAGGGTATTTTGTGTGATGATGGGTTCGTGCAAATAGGATGGAGGAAGTAAAGTCGAAAAGTGAGAGGTTAAGGTGATATGTTGTGAGAAAAGGGTTAAAAGAAATGATACCCTTCCCTAAATTCTCAAATCGTCGGGTTAAACACGTTTCTATAGGATGTCATTTGTTGATATCTTGATAAAAGACTTCATAGACCCAGTGAAGCGATGCACATCTTTACCTAACCACTCAAGTATTTCTTAACAAATACTTATTTCAATTCTTACGGAGATTTTCACATTTCGATTGACTCTTCACTTGGAAGATGTTGATATTGAATAAGGGCGACAGTCTGCTCCAGTCCCCGACTTCATTTGATCACATTGTGTTTAGAGCTATCTTGATTGGTCATTCATTTGATCATTATTCATTTCTTTACGACACATTCGAGTCATATCTTTGTGATATTATTGCTTATCTTTGTGATATAGCCGGAACATTTGTAGTGATATCTTTTGATATTCCACGATGATCAAATGGAAATCCTACCAATGCTAACATTTTTTTCCAACGGTGAACGTAGGTCTCATAATTACATTTATGTGATTATTGAGTGAACGAGAAGTCTAATAGTGACCTCGGATTTTACCTAAAAGTTTTTAAGGATAATAGATTGTGGTTATCGAATGCTTCGGCGGTACTAATCATGATTTATATTGGTAGTAGAATCAATGGGTGCAAATCTGACTCTGTAGAGGCATTGGTAGTAGAATCGGTCTTAGTTGACTCAGTATCCTGAGTAGATTTTCCTTTGCTATGATTTTCTTTTTCTATATGATTATGAGGATCATTCACTAACTTTTCTCGATTCTCCCTTTCTATTCTATCAGAATTAGAATCGGAGTTACCTGAATTGGAATCGTCCTCATCATCATCATCTGGAGCAACCATCACAGCTTTACCTTTATCTTGAGTCACAGAAGTACCAACAATCTCTGACTCTGTCTGTCTTGGCGACTCCCCCTGAATATCTGTAGTCTCTGTATCCATAGCAGCATCAGCATCTTGACCTTGACCTTGATCTCTATTCTCTAGCTCACCAACTGATGGTTGTGCTTGATTTGGACCTTTAGCTGGATCTTGATCTTCATGGTCATCATCTGTAGTCTTCTTTGCTAGCTCATCATCCATACAACCACTCTTATCTCCCCCTTGAGCCAAGAATTGGTCTAAGTCTAGAACCAAGAGAATAAACTAGTATTGTCATCAAGTCCATCTCTTCTTGATGCTTGGCAGCTTGGAGCTTTAGCTGACTCTCCAAAGCTGTAGCCTGAATAGGAGCAGAAGAAGGCCTGGCAGTAACTGTCGGCTCTGGCTCTTGGCGAACTGTAGACTCCAGAGCAGTAGGAATCATAATAGTTGTAGCCTCAGTAACAATGTGTGCACGAAAACCAATTCCTCTAATAATAAACTTTGGTCTCGACCTTCTCTCCCTAATAACAACACCAGAAGAAGTAGAAGGCACAGAAACAGGAATATCAGTAACTGAAGCTCTTAAAGCAGCAACTGATGGAGTAGCTTGAGATCTCTCCATGGCAGCTTGATATGCAGCAACTGATGGAAGTCTCTCCACAACATGAACTCCTTTTCCTTGTCTTCTTCTTCGCTTCGACAATCTTTCTGCCTCTTCTTCATCATCTTCTAAGTCATCACCAGCATTAACAGTAACTGGTAGCTCAGAATAACCAACAACATCACTAATTGGAGCAGAGGTAGAAGTAGAAACTCCAAAAGTTGGTGGAAAAAGATTTGCGGGATCATCAACATCTTGCATAAGAGCTCCAGATCTCCAGCATATAGAGTAACATCATTGAGTCCCTCAAACTGATCAGCTCGCTCTTTTTGAGGATCTTCTTGAGCCTGATCATCACTGTTTCGGTCAAAAATTACCTAAGATAATTTTAGAAAGGATTTTCGATTAATAATCAACCGAAGATTTGTAAGTGAGGTTTGGTGTTCAAGGATCTTCAAATAAAAAGGAAAGTTTTCTTATTAAAAATAAATAAACTAAGAGTTTGTACTAAAAACGAGTTTTAGAAGATCTTTGAGATCGAAATACTTTGAGTAAATAAGAAAACAGTTGAAGATAATGTAAAATAGAATAAAATAACGTAAAAGCTTAATGAAATTGCAAATAAAAGTAAAGACACCAGAATTTTGTTGACGAGGAATACCCTTGATCCATTTAAGTGATCTTAGGTAAAAAAACCCTGGGAGGATGCAATCGACCCTCTAGTTATTCTTTTATTACGATATTTGTTTATGAATGATCGATTACAATGAAATGAATCATTGAATGAACTATGAAATGCTAATAAACTAAAGTGTTGTTGTTGATGATTGCTGAATAAGTGTTGTAAGGGTGTGAGTGCAGATGAGAATGTTCGTCCCTTGTGCAGATCAATCTTCCTTCTATTTATAGAGCTAGACGTTAAACAGTATTTCCAAAATATCTGGGATCTTCCTTGAATTACTCTTCTTCGCTGACTTGACTTGCATGACCGTTGAGAACTTATCTTATTCAAGTATTTTTGTTTTCAATCCCGATTCTTGTGGACGAAGTGGTAGACTAGCCGTTGTGGCACGTTTTTAATATAAGACGCGTCTTTGACCTAATTCCTGCAAATAAAATCTAATATACTAGACGTATATTCATTAGTTTGATCACAGGTCTTGAAGATATCAAGATCCTTATATATCTGGATAATATTGATTTAAGGACTACATTTACCAATACAGGATCAAGGATCCTCTAAATTCGTACATCATTATGAAGTTATTATAAAAGGACTTATACTGTAAAATATACTCAGGATCCTGTAACAACCCTCAATCTCAAACTAGGACTACTTACTTATATTTATCTAGGTTTCGATCCCTAGAGGTTCATTAAGAGAAATTGCCTCCTAGATATTCAAGCATAGTGATAATTGCCCCCTAGTGCAGTGAAATGCCTTAGAAATGCCCTAAATAATAACTATAATCATTCAATACGATCTCAAACTATAAATTAGTTCTAATCAAACTTGGTGAAATGTCAATGAACCAAAAATTTTATTTCAAGAAGTTGAGTTACATAAATATTTGTACAAGACTCACAAGTTGAGATAACAATCAAGAAATCCTTATAGATGTCCAACCATTTAAACATCAAGAGAATCTAAGTATATGCAAACACAAATATATATATATATATATGATGACCATCTAAAAATATATTTATAAGCTAATATGCATTCAAAGTTGTTGAATAATAATAAGTATACATATATCTTATATAAAATGCAAGTTTATAAACAAAGAGTCAATTAACAAATTTAAAACACAAATATATATGAACACATACACATATATACGGCCATATATATATACATATTCATATAATCACACAAGTCCTTTAAAAGACTAATAACTAGTTAACCTACAAGTCCATACATGCACCCATACTTACAACACATACACATACACATATACACTCACATTATACCTTTAAAATTCAAAAATCCCCTCTATTTTTCCTTAACCAAAACCGGCCCCCATATCCCAAAACCCTTTACCCAATCAAAAATCAACTACACCACTTATTCTTACACTCCCAATACACCCCTTCACACCTTTCACTCCACCATCACTCCTTTCACACTTCCAACACACACTCCATCCCATTTCTCTCTCTCTTTTCCTCTCAAATTTTCTGCACTTTCCTCTCCTTTTCTTCTTCTCTTTTTCGATTCTTACAACACAAATTAGAGCTCAAAAATCTTAAGTGAATCAACTATAATAATAAGGGTTCATGCTAGATCATTCAAGGGTGTGTTAAAGCAAGCTAAGGAGCCCATTTTGGGGTCATGTGGTCGTGGGTTTGGCTGTCCAAAACAGCCTCCATTTTGAGTTCATCAAGGGTATAACTCATCATCTCTTTATTTAATATATCTTGTTTTTGTATATACTAAAAGATCTTTATCAAAGACCATGTTTTCTTTGATTTTCATCTTTAAATACACTTGATGAAGGCAAGTTGATAGAATCTCCTTCCTCATGCTCATGCATGTTGAAATCTAGAAGAAAGATTCAAGGATTCAACTAGTTTAAGACCCAAAGGTGTTGTCATAGATTAAATAGATTTTAAAGTGATTTTTCCTTTGAAATATGGTCATATTTTTATATATTTTGATGAATATATTTCTGGAGTTTTTCATAGAAAATATGTTTTTAAGTTGTTGAATTGAAGATGGATAAAGATTTGTTGTTAAAATGATGAGATCTTGAGATGGATTTACACTAGTTTGAGTTGTTTTGATTTGGGTCTTGAGATGGATCTTTTAAGGATGATTGATGAACTTGAAATTTGATGGAAATCTGCATATTTGATGTTAAGAGATACAAAATAAAGTAATAATTTTGTTAGTGGGAATCTAGAGGTTAAAGCAAGCAAACAAAACCATTGGTGAGTTGATATAACCAATAAACATTCTGACAGAATTGATCTCCTGTCTTAGAACGGGTAAACTGAACATGTGAGGACATTTTCAAGAGAAACTTTCAAAATAAAAGTTGTAGAAAAATGAGTTAAGATTAACCTCCAACTGGAATTACTCAAAAATACTGAACCAAACGAAAGATATGATTTTTCTACTAAAACTGGTCAAAACTGTAATTTGTCTGAATATTTTATGAACTTTAGCAATTTTTATCTCCTAATCCATAAAGTTCCAGGAAGTCATACTTGGTGGAAAGTAATTTCAATGTGTTGTGAACTTAAAATAAAATCATGGGATTTTTCTAACAATCAGAATATCAAGAACTTTTATAAAACTTCTGAGGTCGCAAGCAGTGCCCATTCGGGACAGTTTGTGTTTGGATAATTTTTAAGGACACCAAACATCATCTAAACATTCACCAAAAATTTACAAAAATAATAGATACATATAAGTCACTGTGTAAAAATCATGAAGGTCCAAATAATTCATCTTGACCCCAAAATAGTAGCTAACATTTCTTAAAAATGAAGTATAAAACAGAAAATTTGTAAGTAATCTTATAAATGGCATAATGGGCTATGTAATGAACTAAGAACCATAATGGGCTAACCCGGCCCAAATAATGAACCCATAAGGAACACAAATCAGTAGGCCCACTTGGCCCAACAAGCCTTATAGCCCAATAACCACTATGACCCATTATGCACCTAACCCAAATAAGGTAAAGCCCAATAACTAATGTAAGCCCAAAACATTTAAAATTCCATGACACCTAAGGCCCAATTGATAATGGCCCATAACACTTAAACGAATTTCATGAGATAAGTGTAATCAAAATAAAACAAAGATAATTAAGTGAGATTGACGTAAGTAATTATGTTAACCAAGATATATATTGATATCACAAATGTTAATTCACGCTAAAATCGGTTACACAACAAATGATGGATAAGGATAACATAACTTAATAAGATATTTCTACATGATGACCTAAGGTGCCAAGTGAAACCACAAATGAAGCCAAGTTACCAAAAATCTAACAACTTATAGCTACACATGTAATGAAAGTAACCCTTTACACCATCAATCTCTACAACCAAAACGATGCGAGTGTTACCGATATACTTGGACCCCACAATTGATAGCAACATAATGAAAATGGCATTTCTAAGTGATGGCTTAAGATAGGAACTTACGCATATTAGTCCTATCGTAGGGATAGTCTTGGCTTGAGAAATGATGGAGGAACAAAATGGATATATGGTCAAGGAAGCTATAGATGGGAAGTACCCATTTTGGATAGATGAGTATAATATGCGGCATATCAAGGTGAGTCATAGCCCCCTTTCAAACTCTTTTATGTGTTTTACTTTCGGGGTGAAAAGCATGATAAATGAAACTACTTTCTATATATGCAATGTTTCTTGAAAGAGAGTTTGTTATATGAAATGATTCTTGATATATGAGTATGAAATGATAATAAAGGATTTATGTGATGAGCTTGAGTTCTGTCAAACCGCGGCGTTCGGTACACTACTATTTACTCCGAAAGTGGAGGCCTGTAGTTAGTTAGTTGCGCAACTAGGTTTCGTCCGCCCACCCAAAGTGTACCGTTGGAAGGTTGGTTGCCTTCGTGACAACCTCCACTTCTAGTCTGGCCCCCGGGTGTTCTAACTACCTTAAGATAATCGGGCGTCTCCATGGCACGACCCATTATCATTATTGACATTAGTATTACGGCACTTGATTGACAGCTTGTGCTATGAATTGAATTATTGGATTGTAATCGGACTTGAATAAAATGGTAGTAGTAGTGGCTCAAGCATTTACTCATCAAAATTATGCAAATTATGCCCTTGTGGCTAAGTGAAAGGGATATTAATATTGTTGATAATTGGAAATTGTTTGGACATACGGATTGGGTATCGTCCCTCATGTGATATCTTGAAAGACGTTGAAATTGGTGATATTGAAATGATTTTGGTAACCGAATGATTTTGGTATGATATACGATTAATCAATTTATATACTTTTTCTCTCATGATGATTTCACAAATGAGAACCTGAAATTTTACTATAGATTCTCCAAGTCTTGATATGACATTATGGTATTTGGAAACTTGATAACATGATATGAAAACTTTGTCGATCATATGGTTTGGATATTTCGAAATGTAATAGTAATCAGTTTTTCTAAGAATTAAAACGGTGATGTACCAAGATTTATATAAAAACCTATGCACTCACCAACTACGTTTTCGTAGTTGACACTTTTTCTTCATGCTTTTCAGGAAATAAGCTTAAGCATTGAGGATTTATATGCTTCATGAATATTTGCATTGCCCTTTGGAGTCAAAGATCAAACCTTGTGATAGGCAATGGAATCCGCCTTGATCATTGTAGTATACTACTTCATGTGCTTGTTATTTGTTTCGTGATCTTAATATTCAAGTACGGTGGACGCATTTGTACTTGGAAATTGGTTCACATGCTTGTACATTTGTAAATTCTTTTATCAAATAAAACTATGGTGAATGTTATTTATAATCCTTTGTTTTGAATACTCGACTTTCTGTACATCTCATTGTTCCGCCTAAGTTGGGGTGTTACAGATCCTAGTAGTGGAAATTCTACCCCAAACAATTGTCCCCAAAACTTATATTTCATTGTAAATAAAGATAAGTTCTTTAGTTCATTGTCGGCCACTGAAATTTTTATCAAATGTTTTACTTTTATATCTCCTTTTGTTCTCTTCCGTGGCGCTGAGTAAAAGGCAAGTTATTTATTATCGATCTGTGTTAGGTCTAGATTTACTGGACTCGCTCCAGACGTTACTACCGGAGCCCTCTGAAGATTTGTCCAGATTTTATGTAAAGAGCAGTGAAGAACTTACTTGTTCAGGAATCTGGATTCCACCAGATTTGTTCATTGGACTTCACTCCAGTCAAGATCTTTCTACTAAAGAACATTCTCACTAAATTCGAAGACTAAAGTCTGAAGAAAGAAGTCTGACAAATATCGGAGCTCACTGGAAGACTTACCAGATCTCCTGACTGGAGTCCTTATCAGTGTTCCAGATCTTACAAGTTTGAACACTGATTACGAAGAATTGACTTTATGCCTTTACTTGCCTTTACCCGGACAATCTATTTGTCCTTTGTTAAAAGCCTTACACACATGTAAAGGTGGTTGGTTAATTAGAAGACAAGTCACTATCATGTGACTTTATTCTTGTACACACATACTAGTCATATCTAGTGATTACTTGACTTGTTGTATTCTACACTTGTGGGTTAAACCGTCGAGTGAGGGACTTCACAATTGGTATCAGAGCAGAAGGCTAACATACTTGCCTAGATCTGCATTTTCTCGATGGCCAACCCAGAGAATACAAAAGGAAACCCTTTAAACACTGGACCTCCTCCCATAAATGAATTTGAACAGACTAATGACCATGTTAACAATAATCCACCCCCACTACCCCCTATTCCTGCTTCTCCACACGTGCATGTGCACTACTCAAACACTCCTGTTCCCAAATTTAGTAGGAATGGTGATGAATTTGGCACGTGGAAAGCTAGGATGTTATTACATGTTACTGGTATTGAGAGGAATATGCTTAAATTTTTAAATGAAGGACCCTATATTCTTAGAAGTCCTCTCAATCCACTTCTTGATCCAACTGGAGCAAGATCTAGGAGGGAAAAGAGGGAGGAACACTGGTCTGAAGAGGAAAGGAGACTGGTTAATATTGACACTACCTTAAAAGTCATGATCCTCGGGGCCGTTCCTGAAGCTCTTGTTCCCACACTAGTGCTTTATCCCAGTGCTAAAAGCATGTGGGATGAACTAGTGAACCAGTATGAAGGTGGTGATGATACTATTGTTACCAGGAAAATGGCTTTGAATAAGAAGTATGAGTCATTTTTTGCCCTACCCAATGAATCATTAACTGGTACCTACACCAGATTTATGTCTATCATAAACCAGTTGAGAGGGCTTGGGGTAGAAAAAGACAAGGACATACTTCCTGAAAAATTTTGTGATATTCTTCCATCTAAATGGTCTCATATGATCGTGGTCTTGAGACAAGGTAAAACCTTGCATTCCCATACTCTGTCAACATTGTATGGAGCCTTCAGATTCACTGAAGAGAATCAAGCCCAGAGAATTGAGGCAGAATGTTGATGCACGTTGATGTGACAACAGCAACTTAGATTTGATATGTCGTTTAGATTAAGACACTATGTTATTTTATGTCGTATCTATATATGTAATTGATAGATTATGGACTTTATGTTTTGGTAATGATCGATTACATGTTTTGGTGTTATATATGTGTTATGTATGATGTTTGTTGTGTGTTATACAAGTACAAACATAATATGTGTTAGGATTCCTTGATGATGAAACACTAAGGAATATAACTAAGTCTTACATCTAACGAAGATAAGGTATATCTTCGTTAGAGGCAAACGAAGATAAACTTCGCTTGGTACAAACGAAGATTAACTTCGTTACATGGGTTGGGCAGCTAAGTTCGTAAGAACAAAGCCTAGCAAGCCCAATTCGATCTGAAACATATATATACGAATGAATACCCTAAAATGAGGAACACATTCGACATACACGTACTCTAGACCACTAAGTTCGTTCTATAGCTTATAGAAACGAATATAGCATCATACGGCTGATTATCTACTTGATAATTAAGCGATATACACGTTAACTAATCAAACTAGT
Organism: Erigeron canadensis; assembly: GCF_010389155.1. Lineage (NCBI taxonomy): Eukaryota > Viridiplantae > Streptophyta > Magnoliopsida > Asterales > Asteraceae > Erigeron > Erigeron canadensis. The sequence goes on along the minus strand of NC_057762.1, from coordinate 11,621,137 downwards.
TACCTCGTGAGGATTCCACACTCACGACATAATAATAGACGATCTCGAGAGCGATCTGTAGCTATCGAGGGACTCACAAGTGGTATCAAAGACAATCGATATCTTATCGAAGGTTCAAGATCGTTTGTTTGATTATTTTCTCTCATAACAACCTCCCGATACCCTAACTGTCGCTAAGTTCGTTTTCTCAAACGAATTTAGCAAACGAACTTAATCTCATCTTCGTTTCACTCTCTTCAAACGTATTTAGCTTTATTTTCGTTAAGTTCCTTCAAACGAATTTAAAGTTATCTTCGTTCATTCTCACCTTACGAATTTAGCTTTATCTTCGTTTATTTCCTCAAACAAAGTTAGACCTATCTTCGTTTCTTTCCTTCAAACGAACTTAATCCTATTTTCGTTAAGTTGCAGAAAACGAATTTAAACAATGGCTTCATCGTCAACCAACACTGTTGTTGCACAATACCTAAATTCTCTTGTCTATCATGATCATCTCGTTGGACGTACTAATTCTCCACCGAAGTTAGTTTCATTGGCTGACTTCTGGGCGTGGAGAGGCCGATTTGAAGATTATATTCAACGAGAAGATTTGAACATGTGGATTATGATCACTGAAGGATATGAATGACCAACTCTTACTGTAAACGGTGTTACAACTAATTACAAGGTAGGAGAGTTAAAAGGCGAAGAAAAATCTTTGTATGTTGTTGAAGTTAAGGCTCTTTCTACTCTTCGGATGTGCATTCCTCAAGAATTAGTGCACCTGTTTCCTAAACAAGAGTACAAGACTTCAAAGCAATTGTTCGATGCTATTGAAGCTCACTGTGAAGGTGATCCATTATTGAAGCAAAATAGAATTAAGATGCTTAAGAAACAATTTGATTGCTTTAATGCTACCAAGAACGAACTAGTTGAGGATCTTATCTTGAGATTTCAACATCTTCTTGCTGAGTTAGCCTATTTTGATCTTAAGTATACTCCTACTGAGATAGTGGATAAATTCTTGGATGGTTTGCCGAAAGCTTATAAAGAGTTTCATCATGGATTGCAAGAAAGAGCTGATTATGCATCTCTTCGTATCGATGGTGTTATATCCACATTAAGAAACAGAGAAATGAAGGATAAGGCGAAGGATCTCCAAGACAACTTCACACAAGATCCATCTCTTTATCATGCCACTATGAAAAATCCAACAGCTGATGTTAATGCATTCTTTTCTGGGGTTGGTACTTCTAGCACGAAAGAGAGTTCTAATTGTGTTATGGATGGAGATGATTCTACTGGTTTCATGGCTTTTGATGCTGGTTACAAGGCTCGAAAGACTAATGAGAATGCAAAGCCAGGAAATATGACGTTTGGTAACATTTCATCTACTTCTGCCGGTTACAAGTCTATGCCCATGGATATGAAATCTGCTGAGGGAAGGATGAATGTATTTGCCGCAATATGTGCTGCACATGAAGCTTTTGTTGTAGGAAGGATCACAGATCCAGCACTCATTGATGAAGATTATGACCAAATAGATCCAGATGATGTTGAAGAAATGGATCTGAAATGGAATTTGGCGATGATCACCAGGAGAGTGCAACGGTTTATGCAACGAACAGGTAGACAGCTTATTGGGGGTACTCAGGGCTTTGACAAGTCAAAGGTTAAGTGCTGTAATTGCGATGGCTTTGGACATTTTGCCAAAGAATGTCAACGACCAAAGAAAGATGTCAATATTACCCCTACCCGTCACGATAGAGGTGGTAATCGTCCTTTTAATCCGAATGCAAGTAGAGCTCTCTTGTTGACTGATGATACTACTGGAAATGGCAATGACAAGGCTATCGTAGCTGCTCAACCTGATGGTTCTTATGTCTGGAATCTTCCACAGGATGAGACCAATAATGCTTATTTGGCCGAAATAGTTGATGATATGGCTCAGATAGTAGATTCTGTTGAAGATTTCTTGGACACCACAGTTTACCACAATGATGAGCATTTGTATGATAATGTTCAAAGCTCGAACTTAGAATCTTCTGCTCAGGTATATGCCACTGATTCTGAGTCTGATGAAGAGGTTGAGGTTGATGACACGAAAGATTCTGGAGAGATGCACGCTGCTGAGAACAAAGACGATTCTGCTACTGAAAAGGTTGAAAAAACAATTGAAGAGCAGATGAAGGAATATGAAATTCCAGCAGGCACGAGTGTGGATGACTTTGTCGCTTACATGGCAGACTGCAAAGAAGCAGATCAACAGGTATCTTACTCTCTACATACTATTGTTCATGTTTGCAAAATTGTTAATCGAATGTTTGATGAAATTGAACAAAAGAATGAACTAATTAAGCATTTAGAATCTGTTGTTAATGCTGCTCATGAAGAAAGAGATAAGCTGATAAAAAAAGATTGAACTGTCACTGATAGAGAAAATTTTTTAAAGGATAGAATTAAATCTTTAGAGTCTGACATTAGTGCTATGAAAGACAAAGTTAAACATGTTGTGGCTGTAGAAAGAGTAGGTGGTGAAGCTTATGCATTGTTAGCTAAAAAGTGTGCTACAATTGAGAAAGAACTGGCTAATGCTAGAATAGAAATAGTGGAATTACAAGCTAAAGTTGATTCTGCTAGACATGATGAGCTTTTAATGCATATGAAAAAGTTTGAGGATTCTCCATCTAAGAGTTCTGACACTACTAAGGTTTCTTACAATAGCATGCCTCCTCCTTTTAACAATAACTATACTCCTATAGAACCCAATATTCCTGAAGTCCTACTTCAACCTAGTGTTGATGTTGGTAAATCGAAAGACTCGACTCCTAAGCCTAATTTGACTGAGGAGACAGCAGGGTCTAAAGGAGTTTTTTCTCAACCTACCAAGGAAGAGAAATTGAAAGGTGTCATCCTAGATTCGTCCACTTCTTATGGTCAGAAAGACAGATTACTCACTTTACACTTCGTAAGAGTAGTAGGGTCTACACTGAGTTAGAATTTCCGTTATCATCTATTGACCCTAAGAGGATTGATAAAGTCTGGGATGTTGATATTAAGGATATGAAGCGATAAAGTCAGTTGCGTCAAACTCCTTTACCTAAGCAGTCTAGGGATAGCCAATCTAAAGATGAATTAGTTGTTAATGTCGAAGCAACTAAGGTTTTGAAGCATATTTTAATGCCTGCACATAAGAAATCCCCAAGTAAGTCTAGGATATCACCGACCAAACGAGACCATGAGGATTCTAGAAAAACAAGTCAGTGGACAATAGTGAATGTGTAAGTACCAATAATAAGGTCAATACAAAGAAAAAGACTAAGGTCCTCTCTTGCTTTGCTTGTCATGAAAAAGGTCATGTTTACAGTGTATGTCCTAATCGACCTCGGAGATCGGGTTCTCCTTCAAAGGTTTCCACCTCGGAAAGAAAAAGGGGGTTGGGTAATGATAAACAGGTTCATGAGACTAAAGTTCAATCTTCTACAAAATCGTTTACTATACCTCATCGACGTGAATCTCCACCAAAAGGTTCATCCCCTAAGGCACAAAGCTTCACTACCCCAGTGGGAGTTCGAGTAGGTCATAAACACCTCCAAGTCGTAATTCATTTTATGACCGAATACACTCAAGTGTTAGACCTTCTTTTGGCCCTCATTCCCAAAGACCTTCTCCGACGAGAGGTCAGAAGTCTTCTCCAGTGAGAAGACAAGTTGAGAATCAAGTCACACCCACGGCTTCTAGCAATGGATATTGGACTGAACTGATTCTCAAGGATGAGAAGGGACGACCCAAACGTATGAAGGTTTGGGTCCCCAATGAAAACTAATATTTCTCATTTTATGTGCAGGGAGTTCCTAGGAAACCAATTCATTTGTGATACCTTGACAGTGGATGCTCCAGGCACATGACAGGGGACAAGAAGCTCTTGTCCAATTATACTGGTATAAATGGGTCGTATGTTAGTTTTGCAGGATCCAAGGGCGGCAACATCACCGGTCAAGGAGATGTCGTCAATGGACAACTAACTCTAGAAAGAGTTAACTATGTGGAACAACTTACTCACAATCTAATGAGTGTCTCACAGATCTGTGATAAGGGCAACAATGTTCATTTCACAGAAAAGGAGGCATACATCTTGAAGCCGGGTTTCGTTATTCCAGAAGAATGGATTATGCTCAAAGCTCCTAGGAAGAAAGACATCTATGGCTTACTTTTAGGTGTTGATAATCCAAAGGAGCCCCTTTGTTTATTGAGCAAGGCCAATGAGTCTTAATCTCTCCTATGGCATCGTAGAATGGGACATATCAACTTTCGGAAGATGAATGAACTTATTAGTCTTGGGTTAGTTGACGGTGTGCCTGTTAAGAAGTTTGGGATGGAAGATAAGTGTGTACCGTGTTTGAAAGGAAAGCAACATAAGCATTCGCATAAATCCAAAGTACTCAAATCTATTTCCAAACCATTCGAATTACTTCATATGGATCTTTTTGGTCCTGTGAACAAAAGAAGCATTGGAGGGATGTCTTACTATTTGGTGATCACTGATGATTACTCGAGGTACTCATGGGTATTCTTTCTGAAGACCAAGGATGAGACCGCTGAACGATTTATGGATTTTATCAAGCAAGTTGAAAATGTCCATGGAGTCAAAGTTGAGAGAATCAGGAGTGACAATGGTACTGAGTTCAAGAATAATACTATTACTGTATTTTGCTTGACCAAAGGAATTCAACATCAGTACAGTGCACCATATGAGCCACAACAGAATGGCGTGGCTGAACGAAAGAACAGGACATTGATTGAGACAGCCAGGACGATGCTTGCTGATTCAGGGCTTCCTATTACTTTCTGGGGAGAGGCAGTGAATACAGCTTGTCACATTCTGAATCGGGTTTTCACAGTTAAACGGTTTAAGAAAACTAGTTATGAGCTGTTGCACAACAAAAAGCCCAATTTGCAGAATGTCGAGCCTTTCGGTGTTCCTTGCACCTTTCTTAAAACTCTTCCTCAAGGGAAATTTGAACCTAAATCTGAGGAGGGTTTCTTTCTGGGTTATGTCCCAAGTACACCATTAGGCGTGTGTACAATCAGAAGATTGGCAAAGTAGATCTTGGTACAAATGTCGTAATTGTCAGTCATAAACCTGCTGTACACATTGGTTCTGCTAATAATTTTGATTATGATGGTGTCTTCACTTCTTTTCGTGGTCCTGTTTCTTTTGCAGGTGTTCCAACTGTGGAGGATGTCGTTACTCTCCATGATCCTCTGGATGGTGGACCGGTTTCTGGTTCTTCTTCTGTTTCCTCACCAATAGTTGAGCCTACTTCTGAATCTGGAGAATCTAGTGGGACAAAAGTAGCAGATTCTACCTTAGAGTCTGCTCCTATAGTTCCTACTGATCCTTTGCATGTACCTCTACCTGATTCTCCTTTCTATGATACTGATGACACGGAAGGTGAAAATCAGGAGGAGCCTAACACTCCAGATTATCAAACTCCAGAGCAACATGTGCAGACGAATTTGGGAGATGATTTTTTAGTCGATAAGGTTCCTCAAACTAGGGTCAACAAGGATCATCCAGTCGAGCAAATCATTGGTGATGCTTCTGCCTCTGTTCGCACGAGGAATCAATCTAAGAAATCGTCGTGTATGTTTGCTGAAGTTAAGGATACTGGGGCAATTACTTGGTACTTGTATTATTGCTTTATCTCTCAGGTTGAGCCTAAAAATGTTGGTATGGCTCTTAAGGAACCGTCATGGGTTGAGGCGATGCAAGAAGAATTGGCTCAGTTTCGAAAGCTTGAAGTATGGAAGTTAGTTGACTTACCTCCGGGTGAATTTCCTTTAACAACGCGTTGGGTTTTTCGTTGTAAACGAGATGACAGAGGTGTAGTCACTCACAATAAGGCTCGATTGGTGGTTAGAGGATTTGAGCAACAAGAAGGCTTTGATTACGATGAGACATTTGCACCTGTAGCTAGACTTGAAGCTATTCGATTATTTCTGGAATATGCTAGTTATAAAGGTATTAAGGTGTATCAGCTTGATGTAAAGAGTGCCTTCTTGTATGGAGACATTAAAGAAGAATTGTATGTAGAACAACCTGCCGGGTTTAAAGATCCAGACTTTCCTAATAGAGTATATCGTCTCGATAAGGCTTTGTATGGTTTACAAAGAGTGCCTTTCCTAATAGACTTTCCTAAAGAGTGCCTTCTTGTATGGAGACATTAAAGAAGAAATGTATGTAGAACAACCTGCCGGGTTTAAGGATCCAGACTTTTCTAATAGAGTATATCGTCTCGATAAGGCTCCTCGATCGTGGTATGAAAAATTGTCAACTCATTTGAAGGAAAGTGGTTTTACCAGAGGTTCTATAGACAGCACGTTGTTTATTACATGGAAAGGGAAGGACTACTTGCTTGTACAGGTTTACGTCGATGACATCATTTTTGGTTCATCTGATGACAAAATGTGCAAGGAATTTGAACAGAGCATGAAGGCTAAGTTTGAGATGAGTGTTGTGGGGGAATTAACCTTCTTCCTTGGACTCCAGGTGGATCAACTGAAGGATGGCTTCTTTATACATCAGACCAAGTATGTCAAAGATCTTCTTACTAGGTTTCGAATGTCTGATGCTAAGGATGCTGTTATTCCCATTAAGACTAATCATGGGTTGTGTCCTGATAAGCCTAATGATCCATCCGTCGATGCCACTCAATATCGAGCTATCATTGGATCTTTGATGTATCTGACAGCCTCACGTCCAGATATTACCTTTGTTGTTTCTATGTGTGCTAGATATCAGGCTAATCCGAAAGAGTCTCACTTGAAAGCTGCAAAAAGAATCCTTCGTTATGTGAAAGCCAAGCCTCGTCTAGGTCTTTGGTATCCCATGTATGGTTCTTTTGACTTCATAGCTTATACTAATTCGGATTATGGTGGTGACAACTCGGATAGGAAATCAACGTCAGGTGGATGTCAGCTTTTAAGGGGGAGAATTATATCGTGGCAGTGCAAAAAGTAGACATCTGTTGCACAGTCATCCTGTGAAGCAGAGTACATTGCTGCTGGATATTGCTGTTCTCAGGTGCTTTGGATACAGCAACAACTGCGCGATTATGGTATGAATATCTCCAATACTCCTATTTGTATTGATAATAAATCTGTCATAGATATTACCAAGAATCCGAAAAACTTTAAAGTCACCAAGCACATAGATATAAAGTATCATTTCATACGTGACTGTTTTGAGAAAAAGCTTATTCATTTAGAAAAGGTTATTACTGATGATAATCTGGCTGATCTTTACACTAAAGCTTTTGATGGACCTCGTCTTGAGTTGTTATTTCAACTCAATGGTATGAAGAATGTCGAGTAGTTTCTCTCAAAGAACTTAAATTTATTTTTCGTGTCTTTGTAGTGTAAGTCGTACATAGATAGAGTCATAAAAAATACAAAAAGAGTTGTCTTAGTATAAGTTTGTATATATCTAGTGTCAGAAAAATACAAAAACATTAAAAAAAATATATATATGAATAAAGTAAGGTTACTGCGCTAAATGATAAGAAGTGACGATACTTTAGCTTTTAAGCCTGCTTAATCGTAATATAACTGATTAGTTCAGTGATTACAATTTGGGATATATCGGTAGACACAAAGTACCAAGGTTTCCTTAAATCTGAACTTAAATTATACAATGTTCTTGTGGGAAACATATTCAGATATATGGCTGAGATTGCTTGCTTTTCAGTAATGAATTGATCTAGTCCTTAAATTTTGTAAAAGATCTAGCATTACTATAAGATTTGTTCAATGAATAGGCAAGAACCTCTACCAATCATGAGCATAAAAGTAAATGTGATATTGTTATGCAAATCAAATGAAGCAATTAAGGGGCTAATGTGGTCTTTGAGATTCGGACAAGTATGTCCTCGGGGTGTCTTTGTATACCTAGCCTACCTAAAGCTTACAACTTGGGATAGGTTGTCAGAAAGTTCGCTACATGGATCTCATAGAAAATCACGGGTTCCTTATAAATCATGAAATGCAGAAGCAAATATGTGAAATCACAAAGTAATTCAATTCAGTTATCCACAAAGTGTCTCATGATTGGTTAAGGATGTTCTTGAATATATTGAATATTTTTATCTTAGTGCTTGTATCGATTACGAAAATATATCTGAATGTGGGTTACATAAGTTCGCAAACTATCCAATGGCATATTAGGCTACTCGGGTTACATGGTGACTGTCTTTGGCCAGGGTATATCGAAAGTGTCATAACACAAAGGAAACTGGACGTACCGAGTGTTTAAGAGGACAAACATACCGGTAATCGCTGTTGGGTCACGGTTCAAAACTTATAATAAGAGAATTATTTCTCACCCGCAGGCTTATGTAACATGCTAAACTGATCTAATCAGTAGTAATCATGCATAATGTGAATAATGTATAAATTAATGTATAAAGTCAAGTTAATTAGAATCTAGATTAGTTTATTATTATGCAATTTTTATTCTGTGTTATTTTTCTTTTTATTGAGTCAAAATAGTATTTTTATAAGTTCTTATTGCACGAGAGACCCTATTCAAATTCTGAGTATATGTTTTGCTGAATTCCTTCATGTGAATTTTTAATGAGGTTGTGTGGTTTGTTTACAAAGAAGATTTTCTAATATGGACATTAATTTGTTTAAGTTTAGAAAATGATCTTTTCAAGTGTTATGTGAAATGTCAAAGTTATTTGAAATCTCACAATTTTCACTTGTCACCAAGTTATTAATCGGGTTTGTTTAAGTTTGTGTGGTGACATTTTAGGGTTTGACAAAAAATGACCTCCCTTGATCTTTTGTTAGATTTTTACGTTATTTCATATTTGTTAACCCTGATTAAGAGTACTTGTAACTTGAATTTTCTGCATTATACTGTTTTGTTCTCAATGCGTTGATGAGTTCTGTGGTAAGTGTGCAGTGTTCAGGTTAAGAAGATAAAGTTGGAGTGCTGATTTCTGTTACTACATTGTTATTTACACGGATGATATCATGACGATAAGATCCTTGGTGTGTCGTGATAATATTTGTGATGCAGATTTGAGCATGTGAAGGATGAATACATGAACTTGTTTTTGGAATAGTTATTTATTTATGATTCATGTATTTAATGAAAACAATCAAATTTGATATTAGTTTCTTTTGAATTTCATGCTGTGATTTATGACATACTTTTGGATACTTTACTAAGTTCTTCAGTGAATTTTTGTTGGATTGTTCATTGTTTGATTAGTTTTGTAGACGGCATCTAGTATGGGACTTACGTGTTCCAAGATGGTTTGCCGTCTCGCATATCCATGATCAAAGGAAGTTCTCGGTGTCATAATCATCATTGGTAATAAGGTTCATATTTAAATTGATTATTTTCAAGTTTGTTTATGGTTAGTGTTTAAACCATGGGTTTTCATTCAAGATTATAATGTTCGGTTATATACTTACATTATGATTATGAATTTGGGTTATAAGCACGTTTTTAGTACAAGGCATGAACAGGTTGCTTTCTAACGAGTTTTTGCTATGTACAGATTGTGATGAAGGGTCATGTTTTGGAAGATTGCTTGTATGAAAATCTGAAAATTTTTCAGAAACTTGCTGAAATCTGGAATATTTTCTGATTTTGATTTGTTCTTACGAAGATAACTATTATCTTCGTTTGAAACTATTTTTGTTCAAACGAAGGTTATCTTCGTTTTGCTAACTTCGTTTGTGAAGTTTAGCCCGACCCATAGTTGGCCCATTGTTATTTCACTATATAATGAGGTTTTTCTTCGTTTCTTCTTCATAAAACGAAAATTACTCTCATTTTCGAGCAAAACCCTAAAACCCAAACTCTTTTCTTTTCTCTCAATCTAATTCGTTTTCCTGATTCGTTGTGCAAACTGTGATCTAAGTAAGTGTTTGATGTTATTTTCATTCACGAAAATGATCTAGGTTTTCTATGTGTCTTCGATTTGATTCATTTTGATTCTATATATCTATATTTTGAAATCATTAACTGGTTTATTCAAACGAAGTTAGACTTGTACAAACGAACTTAGACTTTAGTTCAAAACGAATTTAGATTTGTGAACATGGACTTAGATTTTGGATTGAACGAATTTAACTTGGGTAGAAACGAAGTTAACTTTAGATGATGCCTTACGAACTTAGACTTTAGTTGATAAGGAACGAACTTAGCAAGGCTTAACACTCTTAATTGTGTCCAAACGAATTTAGACTCCGTTTATAAGTTACGAACTTAGAAGATAAGTTATAACTTACGAACTTGCATGTACAATTTTGACCTTACGAACTTAAACTTCGTTAGGTGAAAATTTAAGTTTAGTTCTTACGAATTTAAGATTTATCTTCGTTTCATTACTGCTTACGAATTTAGATTCTATCTTCATTTCTGTACACTTAACGAATTTAGTGCTTATTTTCGTTCAGTTTGAATAAGTTTGTGCAGTTTTACTTTGCGAAATTATTAATTAGGTTTTTCAATTCTGCAATCCATTTATCGTGATTATTTATATTTGTTTCGATATTGTGATTGGTTTTGCAGAAATGGCTCTCGCTCCTCGTCAGTTTGTGAAGAAGCATAATCTTGCACTGAATCTTGATCCTGATCAACATAATTGCGAACATTTTCATGAAATGTTTAACTACATTGCTCGCTCGCGATTATTTTTTGCTTTTTGTGATTCGCCGAGACTTGTTAGGCAGTATATCGATTCTTTCTGGTCCACTGCTCATGAAGTCATGGTTGATGGACAGAGTTTTGTACGAGCTACTGTTGAAGGCATCACTTTTGATTTCAATGTTGAATCGCTTCGTACTATTTTGCATCTAGGAGCAGAACCGGACGTAGAAGAAGAGGAAGACGTCGAGATGACTTACGAGTTTGAACTTCTTCTTCACTGCTTTCAGAGAATGGGATTTGTTGGCCAGGTCAAACTTCCTTTTGACAAAAGTGGTTTTCAGGGACGATGGCGTTATCTGGCGTATGCATTGCTCGTCTGTTTGAGCAATCGCAAGGCTGGATTTGATCAACTGTCTGCTCAGATTGCGTCGCAGATGGTTGCTTTGGTATATAATCGACCTTATCCTTTCTCCCGATACTTTTATCAAGAGTTTATTGATCAGATTAATGCTAGGGGGAGGAAGAGATTTCTTTTGTATCCTCGCTTTGTGATGGCTATAGTTAAACATTTTTGTCCTGACTTAGCATATGACCAAGGTCCTCGCTACGTTCTTCATGCTTGGCCTTCGCGTCTTTTTGCTGATCTTGAAGCCAATACGAGTAATGTGGCTGGTCTTCATGATCCACCACTTTTTGGTCACCTGATTAATCCAAACTATCGATCTCATCTTGAGAATGATATGTTTGTGGATGATGTTGATGACGATTCTGATTCTGGTGATTCTGAAAGTTTTGTTGATGGTTCTGAAGATGATTCAAGGGATGAGTCTGATGGTTCAGATGATGGAAATGATGGAGGTGATGTTGATAGTTCCGACGGTTCTGCTGATACACATGAAACAGACATAGATGATTCTTCTGCTGCTGAACGTCGAACTAAGATGATTCACGATATCTCGGCTGCTTCTGAAAGCGATCATTCGCATCAGTCGTTTGATCAAGAGGGTGTTGCGTTTCATAGAGAGCGTAGAAGCAAGGCTTGTCATGCTATTCCCGTTGTTTCAGATTCAGCTAACTCCATTCCTGATGCTGCTGAGATTGATCCTGATGTTGTAGCTCAGCATGATTCTGAATTGCGTGAGATTTTTGAAGATATGGAAGATCCGGTGAACAAAGCCAGTTCGGTTAGTCCGGTGAAGCGGCAAGGGGGTGTTGAACTTCAATATACCAGAATTAAGCGTCGACGTGTTGTTGAAGCTTCTTCTGTAGCAATGCCTGATCCTCCAAGACCAACTACTGCTGTTGTTCCTGTTGTTTCACAAGCACCAGCCTTGCGTCCTCTAGTGGCTCCTTCTTTATCTTACCGACTTCCTTCCGATTCGTCGCTTGGTCGTCGTGTTGATCTTTTGGAGACTAGAGTTCGCACTTTGGAGTCTGATCTCACTGATACTCACGCCGCCTTAACTTTTTTGATCAACTGGGTCAAGAATCAAGGGGGAGAAGTTCCTGAAGAAGTCTGTAGATTGTCAGCGGTTCAACCAAGACGTCAGAATGACGATGATGATGCTGATAATGCTGGTGATAGGAATGTTTCTCGCCCAGTTGAAGATAAAGGAAAGGGTGCAGAGATCGAGGGGGAGACAGGAGGTGATACTTCTGCTGTTGGTGCTTCTAGTACTGGTGCTGGTCCTTCTGGTGCTCCTCGTGATTCAGGTTTCTAATTTTGATTATGATAAAGATTTTTAGATAGAATGTATAATTGATTGTGTGTAATAAGTTATGACATTTTGTGTAATGAAAATGTAATCTATCTTATTTCAATACAAGTACATTTCATCTTTATTATAATTATCATGATTATTCTTTCTATTCTGGTGTTCATTTTGTGTAAATTTAAATAGATGATCCAAATTATACAGATTTATTCTTTGATGGTGATGAGCTCGAGGAAGCTGAATTTGTTCCTGAACCAAATCTTAACATATTCAAGAAGCCTTATGGGTTTGATGAAGTATGGGACTCAATTCCTGAAGATCCATCGATTGAAGAGAGTAGAGTGTTGGATCAGAAGAGATCAGATGTTCGGGAAAGAATGCTTCAAGTCTCATTCAGTAGCCAAACTCAAGTTCTACATTTTGTTGTGTATGCTAAGAATGGTGACGTATTGATTCCATCTGATTATGAGATTAATGTGACAAGACCATTCAATCCAAATGATTTTCCAGTTCCTCTCAGAGATGATGATTCATTACATATGGTTGATCGACATGTTCCCGAGAAAAGAGTTAATGAATGGATAGTACATAGGGAAACGTGGAAACCAAATCTGTATTGGACACATATCTCAGACAAAGATGCTGCAAAGTACAAGACAATCATCTGGAGTTGGTTTCATGATGATGAACTAAAGTTATTTGTTCTTAAAAGACCAGAAGGTTGTCAGTACTTAGCGTGGTGTGAGAGACATTTTAGGAGTTTGTGTGAAGAAGATTTACATGAGCTTGGAAATAACTGGATTATCAATCCAAGCGATGATGGCTTAGCTGATGTTGTTGGTAAGAATCTCAGAAATGATTTCTGGTTGAGAAAGAACATGAAAGATTCCGATAAACCACAGTTTAAGATTGAGCCAAGAGCGAAGAGAAGAGTGGTCAAGCCAGATAAAATAGTTGAGTATGTTCAACATGATATTAAGTGTATGATCAAAGTCCCTGCCAAGAAATGGGCACAAGATGTCTTGGACAAGATGGATAATTGGGAAATTGATCGAAATTCTGGTGAAGCCAAGATGTATGCAAACTCAAAGAAGAAGATTTTGTTGAGAAGAGTATATGATCCGATGCAGCTGGTGAACTTCTCAAGAAATGATCTAAGGAAGTTATACGATACGGAGTGTTCGTTCTTGCCATTTTGGAAGCATGAAGAAAGTCGATATCGTAAGATACTTCAACTCTGCTTACATGAAGATATTCATGCAAACAGCAAAAGATTGTTGTTTGATGAATGATCAGATTTTGAAGACTAAAGAAATCGAAGGTGCTGCTGTCAAGGGGGAGTTTGTTGATGCACGTTGATGTGACAACAGCAACTTAGATTTGATATGTCGTTTAGATTAAGACATTATGTTATTTTATGTCTTATCTATATATGTAATTGATAGATTATGGACTTTATGTTTTGGTAATGATCGATTACATGTTTTGGTGTTATATATGTGTTATGTATGATGTTTGTTGTGTGTTATACAAGTACAAACATAATATGTGTTAGGATTCCTTGACGATGAAACACTAAGGAATATAACTAAGTCTTACATCTAACGAAGATAAGGTATATCTTCGTTAAAGGCAAACGAAGATAAACTTCGTTTGGTACAAACAAAGATTAACTTCGTTACATGGGCTGGGCAGCTAAGTTCGTAAGAACAAAGCCCAGCAAGCCCAGTTCGATCTGAAACATATATATACGAATGAATACCCTAAAATGAGGAACACATTCGACATACACGTACTCCAGACCACTAAGTTCGTTCTATAGCTTATAGAAACGAATATAGCATCATACGGCTGATTATCTACTTGATAATTAAGCGATATACACGTTAACTAATCAAACTAGTTATCTCGTGAGGATTCCGCACTCACGACATAATAATAGACGATCTCGAGAGCGATCTGTAGCTATCGAGGGACTCACACATAAAAAGATGCTATTAATCATGCTTCCAGTAGTTCCCTTGTGGTTAGTCATACTGAACCACCATGTGCAGCATTAATGTCTTCCGAGAATTTATTTTCAATGAAGAAGATGATGTCTAAATTAATGGATTTTGGAGCCATGAATAATATCTCTCCAGATTATGATGAAACTGATAGTGATGATCTGGTGGCTATGATGGCTAAAACATTTAACCGTTTTAAAGCCAGAGCTAACAGACCCACTGGGCACAATGCACCCAGTTCTTCCACTAACAAGACCAATCTAACATGCTTTAAGTGTGGCAGAAAAGGTCATTTCATGAAAAAGTGCAAGTCCAATCAGTTTGTCTCACAATCTGGTCCATCAACTTCTTATAACAAGCCTGATGATAGCTACAAATTAAAATAGAAAAAGCTTAAGGCTCAAATTGCTCTCATGTCTGCAGAAAAGATAATAATAAATGCGTGGTGGCTAAAGAAGAATGGGTTCCCTCTGATGACTTATCAGTTGATGATGAAGTTGAAAGAGATTGTTGTTATATGGCTCTAGTTGATGAAGAGCATCTGGTGAAAGAAGATGTCATATCTGGAAGATGGGTGGACATTGTCATTAAGAAGGTAATAGATTATGACAAAGAAACTGATCCTGAATTAAAATTGGACATTGCAGAAGCTTTAAACTTTGATTTAATGTTTGTGGAAACTGTTCGTTCAGAAATGTCAAATAATTTTGAAACAGATTTTTCTAAAATGGCAAATTTACAATCAAAGTTAAAAGATTTGCAAGATATTGAACTCGCTTTCAAAGCACAAGTTTTGGTTACTGAACAACTAGTCCAAGAAAAAGAAGAACTGGAAAATATTTTAACAAAAGAAAAACATGTTATCCAGTCATGGCTTGAGACCAAGAAACCATATGATGCTGCACGTAACCAGTACCCCTCCCAAAAATGTGCATATCTGGGGGGTGATGTCAATGTTGGTGCATTAATACCTGTTGTTGACCGATTGCCTGAAGTGTTAAAACATAGCACTATTTATGATGAACCAACAACACCCAAAACTTGTATTATTCCTCCTGTTTAATTGTCTGAGGTTAAGACTGGAGCTCCCCAGATGAATGCTCCAGTCAAGAAGGTTAAGCAGAATAAACCTTTGCCTCAAACATCTTCTAAAGAACCCCAGGTTCAGAAAAAGAAGAATGTTGTTCCTTCACCTAAGCCAAAAGTACAGTCATCTGGAAAGGCTACGGTGTCATCTAATGAAACTATTTTGTTAAGGCTAGAGAGTCAGTTTCAACTACTGGCTCGTCAAGTTCAAAGTTGCAATGCAAGAATTAACAATTTTGAGGGTACTTCATCTAGCCCTAAACAAAATACAAAACCTTTTTCAAAGAAAGAAAAATCGAGCACATCTGTTGATAAGAAAAAGAAAAAGGTTTCAAAACTATCAGTTTAGTGGTGTTTACTCAGAAACCCACTATATTTGAAAGTGAAATCAACCAGATACCAGCCAGGATCCATCCTTGTGGATCCAGAGAACCCATCAGTCGATGGGTTCGCAAACCTTTAAACTAATAATCTGGTGGATGTGCAGGGCGATCGAAAGAAATATATTTGGTATCTTGACAGCGCTGCTGGAAGGACAATGACCGGATGTAAGACCCTGCTAGAGGAGTTCGTAGTTTCTGACGGACCCTCTATTACTTTTGGAAATGATGGTTCTGGAAAGACTGAGGGATATGGTGTTCTGAATAATGGTCAAGTTAAATTCAGACGAGTGGCTTATGTAAATGGCTTGAAATATAACCTCATAAGTGTGAGCCAGTTGTGTGATGATGGCTACCAGGTGTTATTTAACATCTCTCAGGGCATCCTATTCAATAAGGATTGGAAGGTAGTACCGATTGCTCCCAGAAAAGGAATGTGTACGTGATGGATATGGAAAGCTCTCCTTCAGAGCAGTGTTTCGATACCAAGGCTGATGAAGACACAAACTGGCTATGGCATAAAAGGTTATCCCATTTAAATTTCAAAAATATTAACAAGTTGTCCAGAGAAAAACTTGTAGATGGGATACCTTCTGTCTCCTTCAAAAAGGAAAGGCCATGTCCAGGATGTGAGATAAGACAAAACAGAATTTTAGCATATCTGAACCTCTTCATATGCTTCATATGGACCTTTTTGGTCCAGTGAATGTTCAGACTCGTGCTGATAAAAAATATACCCTGGTAGTTGTTGATGAATACTCCAGATATTGTTGGGTAATATTTCTTAGGTCAAAGAATGAAACTGCTGCTGAAGTCATCGCTCTTATCAAGCAAATTGAACTCAAATATAAGCGAAAAGTGTGTCAGTTAAGAAGTGATAATGGAACAAAATTCCAGAATGCAACTCTGGAAAATTCTGCACTGACACTGGCATTTCCCAAAATTTTTCATCAGCACACACTCCAGAGCAGAATGGAGTTGTAGAAAGAAAGAACAGAACACTGATAGAAGCTGCCAGGAGTATGCTTGCTGAATCTGGTCTTCTTAAAATGTACTAGGCTGAAGCAATTGCAACTGCTTGTCACACCCAAAATCGCTCAGTATATGTGAAGAGACACAAGAAGACATCCTATGAAATATTGAGAAATAGAAAAACCAAATATTGGTTATTTTCACGTTTTTGGATGTCCAGTATACATCCTGAACGACTCCAGTCAGTTAGGCAAATTTGATGCCAAAGCTGATGAAGGATATTTCTTAGGATATTCAGCCATTCGCAAAGCCTTCAGAGTCTACAACAAAAGACTGGAAAAGGTCCAGGAGTCAATTCATGTCACATTTGATGAGTCAAATGAAGCAATCAATAAAAAGCCAACCCTTAATTCTCCCCCAGAATGTCCAATTATCTTTGGTGAATCTGATCCTATCAACTACAATAAAGATTCATCTGAAGATGTTTCCAGTCATCCTGACTTGGAACCAGTGCAAATTGAAAAACCTCTCAGTAATACTTCATTTTATCCTTCAATATGTTTCAAACTACCCTCTGAACTTGTTATTGGATCAGATGTTCGTACTACACCACCAGTATCAGATTCATTTGATTTTGAGCCAGTAATTCAAGAAATGCCTTTAAATGAAGAATTTCATGATGCAAATCGTGATCTTATAGATTCTGATGAAGATGCTGAAGTTATCTGACAAGATCCTATTCCAGAAAATCAATTGAATTCTTGCACTGATATTGTTGTAAGAACCAATCCTGGTCAATACTCTAAGTGGACAAAAGCTCACCCAATCAACCAGATCATCAGTGACTCCAGTAGAGGGGTTCAGACTAGAAGTGCCTCTAGTGAACAATGTTTATATGTCAGCTTCTTATCACTGATTGAACTGAAGAAAATTGACGAGGCAATGAATGATCCAAGCTGGGTGATAGCTATGCAAGAAGAGCTTCACCAGTTTGAACGAAATAAAGTTTGGAATTTGGTTCCTCCTCCAGTTGGCAAGAAAGAACCAATTGGAACCAGATGGGTGAATAAGGTTGATGAAGATGGTCATGTGATCAGAAATAAGGCCAGATTGGTGGCACAAGGGTACGTCCAAACAGACCTTGACTTTGAAGAATCATTTGCACCAGTAGCAAGGTTAGAAGCCATCAGAATGTTTTTAGCCTTTGCTGCTCATCATAAGTTCAAGGTCTACCAGATGGACGTAAAAAGTGCATTTTTTAATGGAGAATTATAAGAAGAAGTTTATGTCAAGCAACCTCCAGGCTTCATTGATGAAAAGCATCCACATTGGGTATATCGTCTGGACAAGGCACTGTATATGGGCTCAGACAAGCCCCTCGAGCCTGGTATGATACTCTGACCAAACACTTATCAGAAAACGGTTTCAAAAGAGGTGCAATAGACAATACCTTATTTATTCTTCGTGAAAGAGGTAATCTTCTGTTGGTACAAGTTTATGTTGATGATATTATTTTTGGTTCTACTGATGAATCTTTGTGCAAGAAATTTTCAAAAATCAGGTCTTCAGAATTTGAAATGAGTTTGATGGGTGAATTAACATTTTTTCTTGGACTCCAGATTAAACAAACCAGTGATGGTATTTTTATTAATCAAGAAAAATATGTTAGAGATATTTTAAGAAAATTCAATATGAAATCTTCACCTTCAAAATCAACTCCAATTTTTGCACCTTTAATAATAGATTCAGACCCTGATGGGAAGCCAGTGAATACCACTACCTATAGAGGCATGATTAGTTCACTAATGTATTTAACTGCCAGTAGACCAGATATAATGTTTGCAACATGTCTTTGTGCCAGATATCAGTCTAACCCAAAAGAATCTCATCTGGCGGCTATAAAGCGCATTTTGAAGTACGTTAAGGGTACTCCTAGTTTGGGTCTTTGGTATCCCAAAGGCTCAGGCTTAGATCTAATGGGTTATTCAGATTCAGATCATGCAGGTTGTAAGATAGACAGGAAATCCACTACTGGTGGATGTCATTTCCTTGGTGGCAAACTGGTGAACTGGACCAATAAGAAGTAAACTTCTGTCTCTTTATCCACTGCTGAAGCAGAATATGTGTCTGTAGCCAGTTGTTGTGCTCAGACACTCTGGATGAAGCACCAGTTGCTTGATTATGGTATTAAGTATTCAAAGACCCCTATCTTTTGTGGCAGTAACAGTGCCATTGCTATCTCAAACAATCCAGTCATGCACTCCAAGACGAAACACATTGATGTCAGGTATCATTTTATTCGCGATCATGTAATGAAAAATGATGTTGAAATCCACTTTATTCCCACTGATAAACAACTTGCTGACATATTTACAAAACCTTTGGATGAGAAAACTTTTCAAAATCTTGTCACTATGTTGGGAATGTTGATCCCTTAATCTGGAACCTTGTTATGAACGCCTTTGTGACACTGGCAGGGTTCTTTGATATATGATATTAAAATATTAATATTATTAAAAGAGCTCACATAAACATCAAAACATTAAATGGTCCTCTATGAAATTTTCATTAGAAACTTTGGTAAACATTTTATTAAAGGAAATGATGACAAAATTTATTGTTTTATGCATTAGTATACAAAATAAACTTTGTGCTAGTTGATCGATGGGAAACAATAATGTGCATGGCAAATCTTTTTTTAATATAATGAAAGAGTATGCTTGCCTTATAAAATTGAATCTAAATAATGAAATAAATATAGTTTCTTCTTTTTCACATATAAATATTGTGGAAAATTTATGGAGACGCCACGTAACATAAATCTTACGTGGCAATTTTTTAGAATAACTTTGAGTTTAAAGAATGCTTTATAAGGCTCGGTTTCCTACTGTTTTATTCCAGATTTATAAATCTATACCAGTAAAGCTATCGAACGCCTTTGTGATACTATCTTTGCATTGATAGATTTATGGATCACCATTCCAGGGGGAAAGACTAAGACAACATTTTTTTATATATCTAAGTTTCAGGGGGAATTTATTAATTTATTTTCTCACTGGACAAATTTTTCTGGAAAATGTTTCTAGTACCATGTAAATGTGTCCCTCTCATTAATACTGGATAAGTTGATGTGCATGTTTGAAGTGACTTCAGTCGCTTTGTAAATGTGTCCCTCTTATTTGTTTATATTAGTTGATGTGCGTGTTTGAGGATTACCAGAATGGTCTAATCTGGGTACTTACTGGAGTGCCCTCCAGTGTACCATTAAAGCATATTCTACAGGCCTAATCCGCTAGTGAAACTGGAGTGTCCAGTCAACCTCCAGATGCATTAAAATGAGTCTTTTTGTGTCAAATCATTATATTTTTTAATACTTGATGCTAGTGCATGCCAACCATACAAATTTTTCATCTAGACAGTTACTGTTCAACTTATGTGGCATAACTTTTTCAATTTAAATGATGCTTTTGTTACCTTGGGAAGACCAAAAGTGCAAGTTGGTAATTTTTGTGGGCTGTCAACCGTCATACATTTATATGTGATAGGAAACGTTAAATGCGGATATCAAAACCGATCAAAATTGTTTTGAAAATTTTCAAACTTACCGTTTTGAATTCCATTTTTCTCTTTCCTCTATAAATACCCATGTTTACCTTCACTTTCAGTTTTATCTCGAAAATCATCTACTCCCATATCTTCAAATTCCTTCATTTATTTCCTTCTTCATTTACTCTCCAATCATCATCATCTCTCTTATTAAATTTCCTTTATCAATCTTAAATTCCTTCACTTTCATCTTCAATTTTCTCAAATGGCTCCTAAACCATCTCCCAAAAATCTCTTAGCCTCAAACTATACTCCTGCTGACAACGTAAAGAAGGCAAATCACATATCTCTTTCTGCCGATGCTATCCGAATAAATATGAATAACTGGATGGCCGAACTATCAACCAATCACTCTGCAACATCAATTATTGGAAGGTTGAACACCTTCTTATTGAGCAGTCCATTATATGGTGCCCTAACATTAAATCCGGGCAAAATGTACCATGACTATCTCTGCGAGTTTTGGTACACTGCAGTGTATGTGGAATCAGACAAAGCCATCCACTACACTGTAAAACAAGGCGCCAAGAAGTTCACCATCACCGTCGACTCTCTCACGGAAGATCTGAGAATGAATTATTTTGATGAAAATGAGTTTACGGTTGAAATTCCATCTGGAATTAATACCAGGGAAGTGTGCAGATTGATGGGGCACACTGAGATTGTGGAAGAGGATGGTCAGCTGCTCAGGAAGGGCACTGTATATATGAGCAGGCTAACAAGTTCATGGAGATATTTCTTCACCCTCCTAGTTGAGTGTTTGGGTGGCAGCTCTGGAGGACTTGATCAGATAAACCAGACGCAGCTCCAGATTGCCTACTGTATATGGCACAAATATAGGGTGGATTTTGCCCAGATATTTTTTGATGACCTGGTAGATAGATTAAAGCTGAAGAGCAGAAAAGCATTCATTTCATTCATTCGATTTTTGTCTATTATTTTTAGACGGTCTCTGAAGAATGATTATACTTCAACTTCAAACCATTTTTCAATGAGTGAATATTTACGAGACCTCAACCACTTAACCTCATCTCCTACTGGGGTTGAAATTCCTTCTGTCATGATTTATCAATTCCGGTTGCCACAAGGAGCAGAAGAAGAGACTATTGCAACAATCCAAGATGAAGGGCCCATTGCTGAAAGGGTGCAACCTATTTCCCAGATAGCCCCTGATCCTCAACAAAATGTTGAAAATATTGTTGAAATTCCACTGAACCAACCCAGGAGGCCAATAAATAGAACTCGTCGTCTTAGGAGAGACGAAGTTCTGGTGTCATCCCTTCCAGAATCCTCCCATCTGAATTCTGGAGAAATTGGTCAGGAAACTGCCCCAGCAACCACTTCCCTAGTACCAGTAGAAGGAAGTGGTGAAGAAGAAAGGTGGTCTGGCTCACCTCTTGTTATACCAGTCTCAACTGCTGGAAGTGGGGACATCATGACTGCTGTTGGGTCCTTGATAGTTGAAGAGGTTGAGGGGAATGGAATGTACAAATTGAAGGAGAAAATCTGGAGCAAGTGGCTCATGTTGATTTAAATGTAGGGGTGGAGAATGTTCAAGTAGAGGACCAGGCAGGTGGAACCGGCCCAGATTGGGATATGGTTGACTCTCCACTGTCTGAAGACAATGATTTTGATGTAAATATGAGTTTTCTGGGAGAAGAAGAAATTGATCGCACCATCCATTCTGTCTCCCAGTCAATTCTTTCTGATATGCCTCCTCCACCCCCAGAAAATACACCAACACCTCTTCCAGAACCCACAACAACTACAAAAACTTTTGAATCACCAACTGCACCAGAAATTCAACCATCTCAAACTTCTGAACCACTGGCAGTCACCCATCCAAATGAAAATATTACTAAGGTGTTGCCATTATCATCCATCACCAGAATCACCAATCCTTCCAGTGGTCTCTCCTCTTCTTCTTCAACCGAGGTCCAAGGCCTTTTTAATAAGGTGGCGGACCTGGAGAAAAACTCAGTTGTCAGCACCCTCAGTGATGAAGTTATTCGAAAGTTCAGGGGAGATATGTTAAAAGAAATCACTGAGGAGGTGTCTGAAACTCTCCTTAGAAATCTTCATGATGGGTTATTGCCTGAAGTAATGAAGATGATTGACACCCAGTTGCCTCGCCACTTTCCTTAAAAAAGAAGTGATGCAATTGAGGAAAACTGTGAACAACATTGCTCCAGTGTCTGGTCGAACCTTTGATTCTGCTGACAGACATAAGCTGGACCAGGTGTGGAATCATCTTCAATCTGGAGATGCTTCCAAGGGGGAAGGTTCTGGTTCTGGTACAGAAAAAGTTGGTGATCTTCAAAAGAAGATTGAAGTCTGGAAGAAGGTGATTGGACAAGATGTTACTGGTACTGAAGCCAGTGGACAAGTTGAAGAAGAGGCTATTGATACTGACACAAGTGAGCCAGTGTTTGAAAAGTTCCTAGACATTCCAACTACAATGAAAAAGATCAAGAGAAAGCAAGGGGTGTCTGGGGAACCAACAATTGAAGTAGAAGATGAATATGTGTCTGCTGATGAGGCCAAGGCAAAGAGACTGGAGCAAGAGTGCATCTTAATTGAAATTTGCAAGAAGAATCTAAAAGATGACTTGATTGCTTACCAGTTAGATATGGCCAGGCATGGGACTCTGGATTCTTACAATGCTGGCAGGTTGGGCGTACAAATTGAAGTATATAAAAAGATGAAGGATGATCCCAGGCTGAAGAAATGTTTGAATGCCTTGGATGATGTCTATATTCGATCCATGTATGCTCAGGATGAACAATTCTATGATTCTGAAATCTATGGTGTGAGCATACTGGATCTCATTGTCTAGAGAAGAGAAGACTTGAAAAATCTCCTGCAACAAGTAAGGAGTAATGCTACTGCTCTGGAGCATGAATATAGGAAGAAGATCAAGGGTTTGCCCAAGGCACCAGCCAGAAAAACCAAAGCTGCCAGAGATGCAGATCTTAGCACCTTTATTCCCTTGAACATTACTGAAAGAATCAATAAAGAAAAATTTCAACAAGTTGCTGAACAGAGAAAGGTGTCCAAGGAAGTGGATGAGATGGTTAAAAGGGCTCAGACAAAAGAAAAATATGAACATTTGTCACAATTTAGAGCTGATGTCCGATCTATACTGGGTGCTAAGATCCATCTGGCAGAAAACCATGACAACTTCTCAAAGTTCCATGTCAAACTCTTCAGAGAAGGGAACTTTACTGATGAAAGAAAAGACACGTCAATCAAGGCATTCGGATGGTCAGAACTAAGAGAGATTGGCCTTTCATTCAGGGGTAAAGATGTTTCCCAGGATGTCAAGTACTTTATGAAGAGGATTGGCATGGAATGGATGAGGAAGGAACTGATGGAGATGGAGCTGGGCTTAAGCACTTCTCTTACTACTTCATCATCTCCAGGTGTAAAGAGGAAGGCCACTGAAGAGCCATATAGGCATGCTGTAAAGAAAATGGCCTAAATCTGATATTGTACTTGTATTTTTTTTTCTTGTTGATAAAATTGTAACTTTCCTTCAGTTTATGTCTGTAAATATAAGTTGCAATTCCTATTTTTCACAAGTACTTATCCAGATTAAGTCTAGAAATTAAAATGTATAAACTTGGAACACTGATGATCTATAAAGTGGCTCTCCAGTAATTCAAATTAGACTTAGTAAAATTTTTCAAGGATTTCTCAAGCACAAACTTGTATAGACAAAAGCTTGAAAATCCTTGCATAATTTCTAAACAAATAGGGGGATTTTTTTAGGTCCGGATTTACTGGACTCGCTCCAGACGTGACTACTAGAGCCCTCTGAAGATTTGTCCAGAATTTATGTGAAGACCAGTGAACAACTTACTTGTACAGGAATCTGGATTCCACCAGATTTGTTCACTGGACTTCACTCCAGTCAAGATCTTTCTACTGATGAACATTCTCACTTATGTCGAAGACTGAAGTCTGAAGAAAGAATTCTGACAAATAGCGGAGCTCACTGGAAGACTTACCAGATCTCCTGACTGGAGTCCTTATCAGTGTTGTAGATCTTACAAGTCTGAACACTGATTACGGGGAATTGACTTTATGCCTTTACATGCCTTTACCCGGACAATCTATTTGTCCTCTGTTAAAAGCCTTACACGCATGTAAAGGTGGTTGGTTAATTAGAAGACAAGTCACTATCATGTGACTTTATTCTTGTACTTTAATCAATGCATTTAAGGAATTAAAGTAATTTCCTTAAATACATGTAACCATATTTGTACGGCAAAAAGAATATTTTATTTATTCTTTTTGCCTATAAATACCAAGTCACTTCCTCATCCAAATTACATACTTTTGCAATTTGGTGCCTTTGCTCAAATATTTTCGATCTAAACAGTTATACTTCACAACTTTAAGTATTTCGATCAAGGAGTTTATATAGCAAAATTAGATCACTTGTAATTCATAGGTTGTTTAGATACTTACTTTGTAATATCTTGTTCCGCAACAACCTTGTATTTTATTTAACATCAATAAATAAAATACACATGAAAATTACATAGTGTCTCACCATTTACTTACTTGCTTATCTTTATATTGCTTAAGTACGTATTACGTTATATATATTCTTGCGTTTATATTTATCGTAATACTAGTCCAATCTAGTGCTTACTTGACGTTTCATACTAGTCCTATCTAGTGATTACTTGACTTGTTGTATTCTACACTTGTGGGTTAAACCATCGAATGAGCGACTTCACAATCTGCGATCCAATTTTCTCCTTTCTATTTAATTCCATCAATTTTATCGATTCTATAATTAGATTTGATCTCTTTATTCTTAGGTTTTTGATATTGTTCTTGATAACTTCAAAAATGGACAATGAAAACAAAAAGGTTGAGAAAAAGAGAAAGAAGTGTTCAGTGAAGGTTAGAAAACTTCTCAAACTAATGGAGATTCCAGCTACCGCCACGTTCACCGAATTGGTTTCCAGATTACCAGAAAATGTTACTTTTGGGAGCTTTGTTAAAGATATTTCTACGGTATAAATTATTTCTCATTAATTTTTTAGTTAAAATTATTTTATCATATTCTTTTAAAATGTCAATTTATTGTTTTTAGGCTATCGAGCATTTGATTCCTAGTTTTGGGAGGTCTTTAAATGAGTGGGAACTAGATGTTGAAGTTCAGAAAGAAGTAGTCAAGGTTGAGAGGGCAAAAAATAATGACCTTTTAGCTGAGGTTGAAGGTTTAAACACTAAGATTGCTAAATTGAATTATGAATTTAGGGAATTTTAAGAAGGAACAAGAGGAAAAGTTTAGAATTCATAAAGAAGAGGCCATTCTTAGTGCATCTATTGTTACTCTCAAGGACAGAATTGATATGGCAAAAATTGCTAAGGAGATGGGTTGTGAACCAGAAGGTTGGAATATCAATACATGGGAAAAAACCTTGGCTAACTTGGTTATTAAGAAGATTACCAATGATATTTCACCAGTCGTGCCTAAAAAATCAAAGAGACTCAAGAGAAAAGCTTCAGGAAAGAGAGAGTCTTCAGAGGATGACGAAGATGTGATTTTAATTAAATGAAGTTATTACTTTCGTTAAGTCATTTGGTTTTGTATGAATAATGTTAATTTTGTTCGATTTGTATTGTTCCTATGACTGATATTTGATTTGTATTATGTTATGTTTGTTATCACGAAATGTCAGGAGACTATTTCATTTATTGTTTACGTGTGAGCAATTGCACTTTAATTTTTATTTCTGAAAAGCATCATTTTGATTTATTGTGAAGGGTCACGACTGTTCGGAGTTAATCCCTAACTACCCGGCAATAAATTACTATCACCCCCTATTTATACCCTTTTATTCCTAACTCATTTTCTCATCTCAGAGAAGCAATTTACCTATTTCATAGAAATAATCCTTCTCTCCTCATCATTATGTCAATCCCTTCCTCTGTAAGGATTTTTACTTATCTTTGAGATTCAAGTTATTATTATTTTTGTTGTTATTTTTATTTTTATGATTTCTATCCAACTGTCCCCAGTAATTTTAGGAATGATTTTAAAATATGGTTGAGATAATTCCGGGATCTCAGCCTACTTATATCCCTCATTCTTTTGCTATTCTTCATTTATTATTAATCATGAATCATTCTAAACCTATTGACACTCCTATTATCAAATCTAAATCTTCAAATCCCAAAAATGATGAAAATTTTCATAAACAATTTAATGAAGTTAAAGAAGAGTTTGATCAGGTAAGCATATCTCGTTTTATTTTTATTTATGAATTTTATCTTTATATTCTAATAAATCCTATTTTCATTTTAGAAGTTAAAACAATTGATTGATTGCTATGAACATCGAATGAAAGAAAAGAACCTAACCACTGCTCGTCTAAGTAAAGTTTCTATCCTACGAAAAGAAGCTTTAGACAAGGCGATTGCTGAGACATCTAAGGCTAGACCTAAACTACATGAAAATATAGCATGGCATTATGCAGAACACGAAGCATTACTAAGGGCATTTCACACGAACACAGCCATTCAAGTCCTAGAAGCTAAGTTATTAATGGCAGTAGAGGCGAATACTATGGGCTTTGGAAATCCTAATTGGGATGTTCACAAGTGGAGTAGCACATTATCTAAGTTAGAAGAATCGTTTGCTAAAGAGGCGTTTGCTAGTAAATTAGATCAACATAAAAAATCTTTGCAATTATTTTAAATAATGTACCTTTGTTTTATTCCTTGCCGAAAATGCTGTCAGTCTTCCATAAGTCAAGATACTTTGAATTTTCATATCTTTGCTTTTATGAACATGCATTTATGATATACCTTCCAAGAAATATCTAATCGATGTTATCTTTTTCCCGATGTATTAATGGTTTTACTGATGCTTGGATTTAATGTTTAGCATTTAATGCATCGATTGATCTTTCTGGTTGGATTTATATATATATATCTTAGATTACCAAGTTTGACACACACAACTTTATGCCTAGAGAACATATTAAAATCATCTTTTCTTTTTCTATTAACATCTACAACTATTCCATGGAAAATGAATCATCTTCAAGACGTAAAACTCAAAAAAGACTTAGGAATCAATCTATTTCAGTAAGTACTTTTACTTAATCATATATTTTGATCTTCTCTCATTTATCTAAAAATTTTCATTTTCCTTTTGCAGATTATTGAAAAATTATCTAATACCTATGAAACAGAGATCTCTTACAAAGACGAAACAATTAATAATGCAAATCGACTTCTCAACTCAGTTATGGATACCAGAAATAAAACTCTATGAGAGATGGTAAATTTGAAAGAAGAGCTTAAGGATACTAAGGAAGATGTTAGAAATTTGAAAAACTTTTTGGGGTGGTTAAAAATCAAATATCCTCATATTTTTGGTGAGAATGAAGCGCTCGAGGAAAATAAATTAGGAAGTAATGTTAAACCCCCTTCCCGTAATCATTGTAATAGGAAGCCTATTCCTTAATCCCCATTGTAATCACTCATCTATTAATGAAAATCATACCTTTCCTTGATAATTATGCTTACTCGGATCTTGTTTTCGGCTGACTTCTTCTATATTTCCTGTGAAAAAACATTAATCACAACAAATAACAACGATGCAATTTAACCATTTATCCTATATTAACCATTGACTCCTCTATAGAGATATTATCCCTATAATCATTTCAATGATCATAGAGATCACAAACCCGTTTGCGTTGACTGAAAAGTCAATAACCCTATGTTCAAGTCCTAATTGTGAGGTTCTTCCCACAATTAAGAGCTTTTTAACGTGCGACCCGGGCAAAACGAGGTGTACTGTTAAACCTCAGCGTTTGGGAAGGTGTACCCTTTAACCCAGGATTGAAATGTTCAACCCACTGTAACCTAACTATGGAATTCTAACTTCGTAAGGAGTTGTCTTGACTTGTACCTTGGGTAGCAACTCATGATCTTCATTAGCCAGGATCCTGCAAGTAATTATCCAAACAAAAACACATGCTAATGATTCATGACAGCCTTAATGGCTAGTCATGACTCATTACCCCAAGTTAGTATTGTGGTGTACCTACTTAGAAATTATTGTTTGTTAAGTTTCCAATTTTCATTAGGAAGTATCTCGTCTAATAAGCCTTTTTGTGTTAATCTCCATATTTCATAATTAAATGTCGCACACTTTTCAGTTTCATGACCAAAAACTCCATGAAAAATACACCATCTATGTCTTTCAGTATGAAATTTTCCAGGTATTGCTTTTGGCCAGTTAACCTTGTCCCCCAGACCTTTCATTATAGTTATAAGGCTAGACAAATCAGTGGTAAAATGATAATCAGAAAATTGTAAATACTTTTTAAAGTTCTTACCTTTGTTATTTATACCTGAATCTCTCTGGATTTTTTTAAGTGGCTTAATCTTCAAGATAGTCTTCTTGACCTTCAACAATGATTCCTTCTTGGGTGTTGGTTTTGTTGCGTAATCATGTGATTCTTGGATCTGCTTTTTGATTTCCATTCTAGAAATCGCTTCAACAATTCGATCAAAATACCTCTTCCATATCATGGCTCAATAAGGATCTACAAATGGTATCCCTTCAGTATTTCCTTTCAAAGTTTGTTCAGCTAGGTATCTTGCATTCTCAGGAGGATTTCTTAAGCTTTCTTTTACATAAGGATAATCGTACATCGAATCAAAAGAAAAAGAACTTTGAGATAAGTTAGACATATTTTTGGACAGCGATTTTTGACGAAAATGTAGAAAAAATGCTTTTTAAGGACGATGTAAAAAATTAAATGTTTAATGATGCTAAATTCTTTTTCTGGGACGGTGGGCGCCAAATTGTTTCGGTCAAAAATTACCTAAGATAATTTTAGAAAGGATTTTGGATTAATAATCAACCGAAGATTTGTAAGTGGGGTTTGGTGTTCAAGGATCTTCAAATAAAAAGGAAAATTTTCTTATCAAAAATAAATAAACTAAGAATTTGTACTAAAAACGAGTTTGAGAAGATCTTTGAGATAGAAATACTTTGAGTAAGTAAGAAAACAGTTGAAGATAATGCAAAATAGAATAAAATAACGTAAAAGCTTAATGAAATTGCAAATAAAAGTAAAGACACCAGAATTTTGTTGACGAGGAAAAACATTTGATCCATTTAAGTGATCTTAGGTAAAAAACCCCGGTAGGATGCAATCGACCCTCCAATTATTCTTTTATTACGAAATTTGTTTATTAATGATCGATTACAGTGAAATGAATAATTGAATGAACTATGAAATGCTAATAAACTAAAGTGTTGTTGTTGATGATTGCTGAATAAGTGTTGTAAGGGTGTGAGTGCAGATGAGAATGTTCGTCCCTTGTGCAGATCAATCTTCCTTCTATTTATAGAGCTAGATGTTGAACAGTATTTCCAAAATATCCGGGATCTTCCTTGAATTACTCTTCTTTGCTGACTTGACTTGCATGACCGTTGACAACTTATTCTTCTTCAAGTAATTCTGTTTTCAATCCCGATTCTTGTGGACGAAGTGGTAGACTATCCGTTGTGGCACGTTTTTAATATAAGACGCGTCTTTGACCTAATTCCTTCAAATAAAATCTAATATACTAGACGTATATTCGTTATCTGGATAATATTGATTTAAGGACTACATTTACCAATACAGGATCAAGGATCCTCTAATTTCATACAGCATTACAAAGTTATTATAAAAGGACTTAAACTGTAAAATATACTCAGGATCCTAGTAGTGGAAATTCTACCCCAAACAATCACAAATCTTGGAAACAGAAAGAATTTCTTATCGTTTCCAAAAGCTCTCAACTGCTTAACAAAATTATCATATATGTACTGAGAAAAGCTGTAGGGCTTGTTCAGCACAAAAGCAACCATTTGAGATGCAGTGAAAATGTTCAACTGATCATGACATGCACTCCGATGACTAAGAGACCTCAATAAGTAATAGGCAAGCAATCTCCATTTGCATAGAAGACGATTCTTGCGATAAGGATGAGTAATATCACCAACATATCCCATACACCTGAGAGCACCATCACAAAAGCTTTCTTCAAACTCAACAGGACCTTGTTCCATATCATCAGTTCCTAAGTCCAAAATAGTCTGTAAGTCCCCAGCAGTAAACTGAATGTTACGTCCAACAACAGTAGTGCGAATCATAGGATGATCAACAACTTGAACCAATCTGGCTGAGTTCCAGAATTCAGTAATGAGACTTATGACCAACGGAGGATTCTCGATAAATGTAAAACGAATACGAGTGCGTGCTAAATACTGAAGGACACCGTGAAACTCTGGTGTGCATCCCGATTGAGTAATGCTGAGATCAATCGCATCATTATGTTCCTTGACGAACACGCGAGCACCTTGTCCTACCATATCTGCACAAAACAAACAAAAACGACAAGAAAACAAAAAGTTAGAAACAAAAATTTCAATATTTTTCTAAGTCACACGATCTGCTTCGTAGTGACGTCAGCACGAGGCAAGGCCTCTTCATGATGACGTCAACACAAACCTTCATGCGAACCCAGAAACACGAAGCACAAAACATCTCCATTTGATAAAATAATTGATCAAAATCAATCTTTTATATCATCTTGGACTTGTTTTGCTTCGAATATATGCCCAGAAAATTAATAATCGAAACGAATTCAATGAAGACGAAGTGGTTCGTGTTTTTGATGTTCTTCGTGTGAATAGTGACCGAATCATAATATCTTCAATTAATCTTGATTTTAAGTATGTTAACACGAACTTATTTTAGATTTAAGGTTTACAAACATCAATTAATCAAATTTTAAGTCCAAATCATCAAAACATGATGATCTAATTCTTGGTTCGTCCTAGTTACTGTTCACGCGAAGAAGATGATAAATTTGAGCATTATAACGACATGAAATTGTTGATTCTCATAGTCAAAACATCAATAATCAATCATATATCTTGAAAGTACCAACAAATCTAAGTAACAAACATGAAAAAGGTATGAATTCGATCGAAAATAGGAACGAATGAATAGTTCGCACGAGGGAGGCAAGTTCGTGTGGTAATTTTAGGGTTTAATTTCGGATAAAAGTAATCAATTAAGATTAAACCCATATTTATATCATAAGTTCGTGGGCCGGGCTGAAGGAGTCCTTCGTGAGCTTCTTGCTGACGTCAGCGCGAGGCTTGCTGACGTCAGCACGGACGAACTTGAATTTTAATTACACACGAGCTACGAGCTTCAAAATTTTTGTCAATTTTTCTAGAATCTGATCATAGAAAAATTAGAAAATTTCCAGAAAACATAAACGTGTAGATACTCGTTATCAAAAACCTCTATCTACTCGAATATGCAATCATAAATCATCCGTACTAACTTGTCATCAACATAATGTATCAAATGAATCTTACATTATAATCTTGACATAAAATCGATCATTTCTTCATTGATGTTTAACTTAACAAGTGCAAACTTACATCAAAACAAATTTAATGTATAATGCATTACAAGTACATCAAATTATCATATCAACAACCTATCACATTACATCTTAGGTTGTGATCTTGATAATATAGTAATAACCTATCACACTAAGTCTTGGGTTATAATCTTCATGATTCACATGAATACCAATGTTTCATGAAAATGATGATGCATTTCGCACTTTCATAGTCGAATTGGTCACCATTTAATTGATCCAACCGCACTTTCATAGTGAAAATGAAATTTGATAGCTTATAACCTGCACACTTAACAAACTTCATCAATGCATCAAAATCAAAAAAATTTTATAAATATGCAAAACAATCAAAATCTTAACCTAGCAATCATTACAAGATCTAAGGCAAGACGAATCTTTGTCAAGCATACTTATTAACCAACAACAATTGAAATTTCAAAATTTTACTTGAAACACATTCAAAAATATTTTGACTTTTCAATTTCAATTCCATTTCATTTTCTAAATTAAACAACTTATTTATTAATTAGATAATCCATTTTTTAAACATACTTACCATAAGCAACAGGACTCATATAATTCACTAAGAATTATATTATTTCCTACAGAATCATTAGATGCTTATCAAGTCTCTCTTGCAATAAGAACTAGTTTGACAAAAACTAAACTAGTTTATTTATTTACAAGAAATTTTAAGTTTTTGCGGTTTAGATCAGATTAGCATTTACATAAGTCTGCAAGTGAGAAATAATTCTCTTATTATTAGTTATGAGTAGTGACCCAACCACGATTACCGGTATATTTGTCCTCTTAAACACTTGGTACTTCTAGTTTCCTTTGGGTTGTGACACTTTCGACATACCCTGGCCAATGACAGTCACCATGTAACCCGAGTAGCCTAATATGCCACTGAATAGTTTGCGAACTTATGTGACCCACATTCAGATATACTTCCGTGATCGATACAAGTACTAAGATAACACTTATTCAATATATATTCAAAAAAATCTTTAAACAAACCATGAGACACTTTTTAGATTACAAAATTTAATTACTTTGTGATTTAACTTATTTGCTTTTGCATTTCATTATAAGGAACCCATGATTTTCTACGAGACCCATGTAGCGAACTTTCTGACAAGCTATCCCAAGTTGGAAGCTTTAGGTAGGCTAGGTATACAAAGATACCCCGAGGACATACTTGTCCGAATCTCAAAGACCACATTAGCCCCTTAATTATCATTCATTTCGTTTGCATAAACAATATCACATTTAACTTTCATGCTCATGAGTTCTATACATTAAACAAATCCTATAGTAATGCTAGATCTTTCACAAAATTTAAGGACTAGATTAAATCATTACTGAAAAGCAAGCATTCTCAGCCATATATCTGAATATGTTTCCCACAAGAACATGAAAAAGTAAGTTCAGATTAAGGAAACCTTGCTACTTTGTGTTTACCAATATATCCCAAATTGTAATCATTGAACTAAGCAGTTATATTAGGATTAAGCAGACTTAAAAGCTACGTATCCTCACGTCTAATCGTCTTAAAGCATCAACTTAAATCTCTCCCATATTGTTTGAGCATGAGAATGAAGAGCTCAATTACAAGGAGGGTTTAACCACGAAAATCATCAAGATCTCCTACGAAGTAGTGCAAACCTAGTAAATTCTTGGCGAATCTAAGGTGTATGATGATTTTCCCATAGAAATGTATCGATCTATGAAGGATATTAAATGTAATATGATTTTTATATAATGATTGAATGATGATGAATGTATATGATTGTATGATGTACTGCTACTGTATATTCTCTGTTATTACAGAGAATTTGTATAAAATGTGTGTGTATTGAATTGATGGTGAATGTGTATCTGACACTCCAATCGATCAGGAGTATTTATAGGCAATCAAATTAGGGTTTTCTCGTAACTTGGGCCTTGTAGATATGGACCCTGGCCCAGTACTTGATATGAAAATACTAGGTATCGAACATTCCAAAATCATTACTTGTCAGTCAACCATTCGTCCTTTAAACTATAAATTATCAATTTAAATATAGTTATATTTAAATTGATGTTTATAGAAAAAGTATTGAAAGCTTGTCTATTGGGCTTCATAAGATTTAATGGAAGCCAAAGAAGCCTCAAGCCCGTTCTTGTCTAGCCTTAGACTTTAGGATCAAATTTCCTCTACTTTTAGGATCCGGCCACATATATATGTAAACTAATATCCGATCTTCTAGGCTTCTAGGATCCGCTAGACCTTTGCCTAGGATTCGACAGAAGACTTTCTCTCCTCCCTAGGATCCGACAGAAGACTCTCTCTCCTCCCTAAGATCCGACAGGTTCTCTCCAACTTCTTCTTAGGATCCGACAGATTCTTTCCAACTTTCTTCTTAGGATCTGACTTCTGATTCTTATATAAATATATATATGTAAATATATGTGTATATATTATTTAGACTTCATCTAAGCCTTTTGGTTCTGACTGATGGTCCCACATTGAGAGCCGATCCTATAGGATCCGAAGTCCTAGTCCTCCTTTCCTGATCCTATAAGCTAGGCTTCCAAGTCGACAGAAAACTTGCTACCCGGATCCGATTCTCTTCTCCTTTCTCTTTCTTCCAAGTTTCGACCACTGTCTTTCCTACCTTACCCAAAATCCGATCTTCTTTGCCAATCCTCAAGCTTCCGCTGGTTAGGCTTTTGACAGGTTATATATATATGTATATATGTGTATATATATATATATATATTAGGTTTTATACATTAGGTTTCAACTTTCCCTGATCTTTAGGATCTGATTTTAACAATCCTTTTATCTCAACAGATCGGCTCAAACACATATTCATACGCAAAATTAAGTCTCTTTTAGGTGAGGTATCACCCTAATCATCAAGTCCCCCAAGTTTGGAGGTAAGAATTTCTCAGAAAGACTTGGATTCAAACTTGATATTATTCTTTTATTCTTTGATCGATGAGTAAGAAAGGGTTTTACTTTCTAGGAAAAACTTTGAATCAGTTATTTAGGAGAAAAAAATAAGAAAAGTATAACTTTTTTCAATCTTTCTTTCTTGTGACTGTCGTACGGAGAAAAGGAGATAAGGACACTTTCTTTTTTAACTCTTTTCAATCAGTTATCTAGAAAGGGTTTTACATTCCAGATTCTTTTTTGTATCGTATCAGCTTGTAGCATCAAAGGAGAGGCGAGGATCCCTTAACTTTTTTGATTTGATAAAATCGGTTTGAGAGTAAGAAGGTACAGATTTCGATTTGATGAAATAGGTTTGAGAATAAGACGGTATTATCTACATATATATATAATACATATTGGATTTCTAAGTTTTTCTCTTTTTGATTTCACTTTTAACAGATTTGTTCATAAGAAGGAGACAATTCCTTGTCTTTCTTTTGCGGGTCGACAAGAATACTCAAAAAATAACAGTTATGGATTCTTATCTTTCTGACAGTCGACTGTGATGGTAGCATTTTCCTTCATTATCTTTACTTCACACTTCTAGAGTTAATCTTGAATTTTTTGAGGTTAACTCTTTTTGTCTATGTTTCCATTCTGCTTATCCTGATGAATTCGATAAATTTGACTTATGCATTTAAGAATTAAATGTATTTGCTTAACCTTTAGCATCTTTGTTTTGCAAAAGATTGATATTAGTTTTGAGACTTGACTCAAACTTGTATTCATTTCAGTAACGTATACTGATATATGTGTGTATATATATATATGGTTGATCTTAATTCGTAGCTTTTTGAGATCTATCACATGTTTATCTTCTACTAAAATGTAGTATAATGATAAAAATCATGTATCTGCCAACATAAATATGTATTTGTGTACATACTATGCATTGTTGTTGATGTAGCTTTAGTTTTTACTAATGTTTGAATGCTTATCAAAGTTTTAAATTTTGTATTTATTCTTCATAGGATGATTTTCGGTTTCGATCCTTATTTAGGACTTTTTTGTTTGCACACAGGTGTTGTTCTTGCTCCATCTTTGAATTTTGAAAAGATTAGGAGTGTTGTGTTAGGTTGTCACCATGTCTGATTCTAATAATGAGAATGCTGAAGGAAGTGGTAGGATTAGGACTAAGGCTAAGGTTACCAAAGTTAGGAAACCTCCTGCCTTAGCTGGGGATTGTTGTTCTTCGGTGACTAGTGATAGTCTAGCAAAGTTGGTTGAGACCTATCCTTGTCTTGCTAAATATAATCCCACTGTTCCTGAAGATGTTGATAGGATGAACCTTCCACCTCCAGGGAAGGTTGCTTTTTATAGGGACTATCTTACTTGTTCTGTTCTTAGGGTCCCCCTAACACCTTTCTACCTTGAGGTTTTCTGTTACTATAGGATTGGCCTTGCCCAGCTACATCCTATTGCTGCTGGAACGATTGTGAGGTTTGAGATGATTTAGAAAGCTTTAGGACAACCTTTGTCTCTTTCTATGTTTAGAAAAGTATTTCTGCTTTCGAGACAGGGTGATTGTTTCACCTTCCTCTACCGAGATAATAATTTTAAGTTAATAGAGACTCCTTCCAAGATTAATTCTTGGAGGTTTTACTTCTTCTTCTTAGATGATACATTTCTTCCAACCAATAATAAGGAAATTCTTCGGGAGGGAAATAAAGGTTATAGTTCAGACATGGTGGCTAAACTGAATAAGAAGGTTGCTGATGACCTGATTGACCCTGACTATTATGGAGGGCTTCTTGCTAGTTGCATTGCTTATCGGTATGTCTCCCCAGAGTTTGAGGGATTATTAGCTATGGTCAAAATTAGCCTAGACTGGGATTGGCGTTTCATCCCGGTCATCATAGAGAAATCTACCAATAAACGTATGAAATCCATCCTTTATATTATGTTTTTTATCTCAACTTGTGTATGTTTGTATTATTTACGAATTCTAACACTTAGTTTCTTTTCTTCTTTTCAGCTCTCAGATTGATGGATATTCTTGATTATCCTTTCGAGAATTATGAGGTTAGATCTGAGTCAGAGGCAGAGGCGGAGAAACTTAGAGAGGAAGCTGAGGAGGTTCTTCCTCTCCGCCCTGATGGAGTATGTTATGATGATGAGCTTGTGTCACTGAGCATTTATAATGCTATGGACAGAGGTGATCACTCCCTTGGTCCTCTTATTGCCCTTCCATTTTCTCAGGCTTCTGGTAGCCTTGAAGATGGTAAGTTCTTTCACTATTGCTAAGTGTTATTGTTATTATTGTATATACTTGTGTATAACCTAGTTTTTTCTTTTTATTTAGGTGATCTTGTCACATAAGATAGGGATCCCCCAGTTACTGTTGAAGAAGAGGATGATGAAGATGGTAATTCTTATTTTGAACCTGTTGGGGAGAAGAGGATAGGAGACGAGCTATTTAGCTATCCTTCCAAGCTTCAGAATACTACTCATCCTACTTTTGCATCTTATGGGAGGATGGGAGGTTTTACTCCTTATAATCAAGTGGTGCAGGCTCAGACTGAGGCTCAGATTACTTCAGCGCCCTTGATGTTTCTTACTTCTTCTTCTACCCAGACCATTCCAGCACCTACTTCTTCTCTCCCACTTGGTGCTTCTTGCGGTTCCAGCCTTCCTATTTATGCTGACCGTATTGTAGAGGATGGTTATTTTACTGGTTCTGGGTCTTCTCTTACAGTGACCCCTTTTTCTTCTGAGCATATGGGTGACATAGAACGTCTTGCTCAAGCTAGGGTTAGGTCCAACACTCCTACTGCCCCCTTTCAGCCCTCAAGGGCTGGGTCTACTCTTATTCCCACTGAGGCAGGTGATCTCAATAGGTCCATCGGGAATTTCTATCTTGCTCATAGGACATCAATTAAGGTTAAAGATGATGGTCAAAATCCTGAGCATGCCAAGAGTCTTTTGGAGGGCATGATTCCTCCCATTCTCTCTGCCGAGTCTCGCTTTAGAGACATTCCCGAGCTTTCCCGCATTCAGTGTGTCAACACTCTTAACTGTGTTGCTAGTATTATGGGATTCCAGAATGCAGCTTTGGGTAAGATTGAGTCACTCACTAGTGAGGTTGAGAGGCTTAGGGGAGAGTTGTCATCTCAGGATGCCAGACTCACTTCTCTCACTAAGGATTTAGAGGAGGAAAGGCTTACTTGTACTAGTCTTAGGGAGGATAAGGAGAGGGTTGATTCTGAGTTGGAAAGGGTGAGGAGTAGTCTTGAGTCTTTAACTCAAGAGAATATAAGTATGGGCAAGAAAGTGTCTGAGTTGGAAAATAGGACCAATACTTTAGAGGTTGGCATGGAACACAAAGTTAAGGAGATTCAGGCGCTTAGACAGGAGAGTAAGGATTCCCACTCTAAGTTGGAAGTTCAGGATAAGGAGATTGAGCGCATGAGATCTTTATTGGACTTTTTTCCTGAGTTTTTTTAAGGGTTTGCTTAGTCACCCCGATATGCAGGAAACTCTTTCCCGTTTTTTACTTTCTGCCCTTAATCTCGGTGCTTGGGATGGTGCTTATAGGAAGGTGATTTTCCGTAAGCGTAGTGCAGAAAAGGCTCAAGAAATATTTCACACTATTAGGGAGTTATGGCGCACTTATAAGTTTCCCGTCCTGGATGATGTTGCTTCTTTACTTGGCATGCCTGGTGTTTCTGTTGCAGACATGTCTAGGCTTATCGTTATTCCTGACACCCCAGCAGCTCAACATGCTGCCCTTAAAGCTAAAGTTCCTCATCCAGGTCCTCCTCCAGGTCTTGTTG
Source organism: Erigeron canadensis (assembly GCF_010389155.1). Taxonomy (NCBI): domain Eukaryota; kingdom Viridiplantae; phylum Streptophyta; class Magnoliopsida; order Asterales; family Asteraceae; genus Erigeron; species Erigeron canadensis. Next base: position 11,582,490 of record NC_057762.1, on the reverse strand, counting down.
TTGCTTCTACTTCTCAAGCTTCTGTTCCTCCATCCACTTCTGTTCCTCCATCTACTTCTGCTTCTACCTCGACAGCTTGCCCCGACTCTACTACTCAGGATGCTCCGGATTCAGCAGCTATGCAGGATGCTCATGTTTAGCTTAGCTTATTTTATCACATTTGTCATGCATTTTTAGGCTTTGTATTTTTCTTTGTATTTTTTGATACTGGTTTGTATTTCAATTCAGAGATTATGTACTTGCATTTATCTTTCCTTTGCATTGGCTTGTAGCCTTCTAGTATGATTTTCTTATTTAAAGATATGTTGGAAAGACTATATATATTGTTTGGTTGTTTAACCTTTGTTACATATTTGTTACTCGCGAGTGTCGCTTCCCAATAGGAAGTGCTTGCCTTTTCTCGTATAGATAAAAAGACGAAAAATTATCTAAGTGTTCAGCCTTAAAAATTTCTTTGGCTTTTTACATCTTATAAGATAATCACATCCAAGGGTATACCTTGGGATTTTGGGAATTATTTAGCTAGCATTTTTTATTTCCCATGCTCGACTCTATGTTCGAGACTTTGTTTTCAACTTGTGAATGCAAATTGCAAAATATTTATAATTTTTCTTAAAAGTTATTTGTTTCAAGCAATGTAAATAACATAAAGATATAAGAATATATGGGATACTTAGATCGGACCATAAATGAAGATCATTTTCATTGATAAACCAAGTTAATACAAGGTAGAAGGATTTGATTGAAACATAAAAGACATGATTCATTGATAGAGGTACAAACTAATAGGATCTATAGATCAGACCATAAAATTGAATTTCCATTGAGTCATTTTGTTTAAACATAACACTTTTTCATATTTGTCCCATTCCATGTTCTAGGTATTGGGTATCCATCAAGCTCAGTGAGGATGTATGAACCATCTCCATTTGCTTGGCTGACCATGTATGGTCCTTCCCAGTTTGGTCCCAGTTTTCCCAAGTTCTCCACTCTGCTTGCCTCATTCTTTCTCCAGACGTAGTCCCCCAGTTTGAAAAACACATGGTGGACTCTCTTATTATAATACTTGGCCATTTTTTGTTTGTTTTCAGCTAACTTGATGTGAGAGACTTCTCTCCTCTCTTCAATGAGATTCAAGTTCTCTCTCAAAGCTTCTTCATTCTGGGCTGGATTAAAGTTTACAATGCGATGACTTGGAATGCTTAGTTCTGGTGGGATGACTGCCTCGGTTCCATAGACAAGACTGAATGGTGTTTCCATAGTGCTTCCTCTTGGGGTAGTTCGGTGGGCCCACAATACTCCTGAAAGCTCATCCACCCAACCGGATCTACATTTGCCAAGCCTTGCTTTGATACCTCCCACTATTTCCTTGTTCATCACTTCCACTTGTCCATTGGCTTGAGGGTAGGCAACTGAGGTAAACACTTGTCTAATGTCCATATCTTCACACCATGTCTTGAATGGATTCTCAGCAAATTGTTTTCCATTGTCACTTACTAAGATATGTGGTACTCCAAATCGCCATACTATGTATTCCCAAACGAAGTTAATCACCCTTTGGCCAGTGATTGTAGCAAGTGGTTTAGCTTCGACCCATTTAGAAAAGTAGTCGACAGCCACTATTAAGAACTTTACATTTCCAACTCCAACCGGGAATGGGCCCACAATGTCAATCCCCCACTTATAAAATGGCCAAGCAGTGTTTACTGGAATGAGATCTTGCTTTGGCATTCTTGATATTGGAGCATGTATTTGGCAGGATTCACACTTTTCTATCTCTTCCTTGGCATCCTTGTTCATTGAAGGCCAGTAATAACCAAGCCTCATTATCTTTGTGGCCACCGATCTTGGTCCAGCATGAATTCCGCATGTACCCCCATGAACCTCTTGAATGAGAGTTTGAGCTTGGGAGGGGCCTACACATCGGAGATGCGGACCTAGAAAAGACTTTCTGAATAGTTTATCTTCAGTAAGGAGGTACATTGGTGCCTTCATTCTTACCTTCCGAGCTTCATGGTTGTCCTCCGGAAGTGTTTCATTCTTGATGAAGTTTTAAATTGGGGTCATCCAACAGTCTTCTTCCTCTTCAACTTGAGATATTTCATTACCTTTTGTTATAGACTTTTCTTGTAGGACTTCAACCAAGACTTCTTTGGTGAGGTGAGCAAAGGTTAATGAAGCTAGCTTGCTTAGAGCATCCGCCTTCTTATTCTGGTTCCTTCTAACTTGCTCTATATGAAAAGACTCAAATTCTCCAATAAGCTTCTTTGTTTCTTCTAAGTAAAGTTGCATGGATGCTTGGTTAGCTTCAAATGTGCCATTGATCTGGTTTGCCACTAGTTGAGAATCTACAAATACTTGTATTTTCTTTACTCCCATTTGTTTTGCCATTCTGAGGCCAGCAAGGAGTGCTTCATACTCTGCCTCATTGTTGGATGCTAGGAAGTTGAATCTTAATGCATAAGTGTATTCTCTTTCTTCAGGATCAATTAGGATGAGACCTGCTCCTGATCCTTCCTGATTAGATGCTCTATCTGTGAAGAGGGTCCATTTTGAGCTTTCCTCTTCTTGGGTTGCCTGAACTTCCTGGACTTCTTTTCCTGTGACATCGGAAGAGTCAGTTTCTGCCAAGAAGTCAGCCAAGATTTGGCCCTTGATGGACGTTCTTGGGTGGAAGCTAATTTCGTGTTCACCCAGTTTGATAGTCCACTTAGCTAATCGTCCAGATACTTCAGGTTTGGCTAGCACTTGCCTTATTGGCTTGTCAGTCAGAACCCGAATAGGGTGACCTTGGAAGTATCGCCTTAGGCGTCTGGCCGCGTGGACCAAGGCAAGAGCTAATTTTTCCAAACATGGATGGTTTATTTCTGGGCCTTTTAGGGCTCTACTTACGAAATATATTGGCATTTGGCCATTGCTTCTTTCTGCAAGTAATACTGCACTAACACATTCTTAAGAAGCAGCAAGATATAGAATAAGTGTTTCACCTGAGATCAGATCCGTGAGAGTTGGGAGATCAGCAAGGAACTTCTTCATATCCTTGAATACCTCTTCTGCTTCGGCCGACCACAAGAAGTCTTGCTTCCTTAAGCATCCCTTTAATGTTCTAAAGAAAGGTAAAGATCTTTCAGCAGACTTTGACAGAAATCTTGCAAGGGCAGCCAACTTCCCATTAAGACTTTGAACTTGCTTCTTGGTTCGAGGGGATGCCATGTCTATTACTGCTTGAATTTTCTTAGGGTTTGCCTTGATTCCTTTAGGAGTCACAATGTGTCCAAGAAACTTTCTTTCTTCCATTCCAAAGCCACTTTAATGGGTTTAATTTCATATTGATGCTTCTTAGGGTGTCAAAGGTCTCTTGTACATCTGCCAACATTATTTCCTCAGCCTGACTCTTTATTACAATGTCATCCACATAGGCTTCCACATTTCTTCCAATTTGATCTCTGAATGCTTTGTCTATCAAACGTTGATAAGTAGCCCCGACATTCTTTAGGCCAAAAGGCATTTTCTCAAAACAATAAATTTCTTGGTTTGTATGGAAGGCTGTCTTGTCTTCATCTATCTTCTTCATAGAAATTTGATGGTACCCTTTATAAGCATCCAAGAAACATTTTAATCTAAACCCATCAAGAGATTCCACCTTCCAGTCAATTTCTGGGAGAGGGTAGTTATCTTTCGGGCAAGCTTTGTTGATGTCTTTGAAATCTACACAAAGTCTCCAAGAACCATCTGCCTTTTTTACCATGACTGGGTTGGCTACCCAGGTTTGATATTTAACTTCTCTAAGAATTCCAGCTTCCACCATTTTGTTGACTTGCTCACATGCAACTTTGCTTCTATCTTGAGACATTCCCCTCTTCTTTTGTCTTATTGGTGAAATGTTGGGATTAGCATTTAATGCGTGCTCAGCTAACTCCCTTAGGACTCCTGTCATATCAGATGTCTGCCATGCAAAGACGTCCAAATTAATTTTTTAACAAGTGAACCAACTCTTCCTTGATTCTTCTTAGAAGTTGTGACCCGATGATTACAGGTTGTTCTGGAAATTTCTTGTTGATTATCACCTTTTCTTCGGGGCCATCTTGCATTTGAATTTCTTGTAATTTTTTCAGCCTTTCTTGGTAGAACTTTTTCAACTTGCCTGCACTCTTCTGGCTAAGTCATTCGTCCTCGAATTGTAGCTATTCCAGCTGGAGTTGGGAACTTCACCATTCCATGGACTGTTGATAGAATTGCCCCAAACTTTTGCATGGAAGGTCTGCCTAGTATGACATTATAATCAGAGGGGGCTCTTATTATCATGAACTCAATGAGTTCAATCCAGTGAAACGGGTATTCTCCCATCATAACCTCCATTGAAACTTCTCCTACCGGCCTGTTAGACTTCCCCATGAAACTGACAAGCTGAGTCCTTGATGGACACTTAAGATCTCTAACTCTTTGAGGTAACTTTTGAAAACAATGGTCATATATTATGTCGGAGGAACTTCCATTATCTAAATATACTTTTCCAACCTCAAAGTTTGCCACCCTGGCTTGTATTACCACTGGGTCAGAAGAGACTGCCCTTACAGGAGGGAATGAGATTGAGACCATTCTCCATGGTTCAAGGACCTCTGCCTTTCTTTTTTCATACTTGGTTTTTCCTCTTATCATGTATACATGGCCATCAGGGGGTGGAGGTCAATCATTCCTCCCATCTTGCTTCTGCCAAGTGTAAGTCTTCTTAGCCTGGGTAGCTCTTTTACCTTGCTTTGCACCAGGGACTAAGTGTTCCAACTTTCCCTCATCTAAGGCTCTCTTTATCTCGATCTTAAGCTCTCTACATGCATTTGTTTCATGACCATGGTCTTCATGGAATTCACAGTATTTGGACATATCTTTCTTTCCAGACCTATGTATCGTTGGCCGAGGAGGTTTGAAGTTTTCTCCAACTCTTTCTGTCTTAAGGATCTCCCATGGAGATTTTATCAAGTTGACTATTCTGTCATGGCCACCTCTCTTCTCCCTTCTGTCATCCCTCCTATCATCTCTTCTTTCCTCTCTCCTTTTATTGTCTCTGATCAAACCTTCTATCATTTCTTCTAACATCGTATCTTCCACCTCCAGAGCCTCCGGCCCCAAGACTTCCCCCAGGTCTATCCCTTCCAACTGCCCCTTTCACAAGAAGGGCAGTTTCCCTGGATCGGATGAAATCGAAAGCACTTTCTGTAGCCTCTCCAAATGTCAATGGAGTTCTTTTACTTAGGTCGTCCTGAAGATCGCCAGGGAGTAATGCTAAGGTAAAACCTGACACCTGTTGGCTCTTGGGGAGACTCGGTATCTTCTGATATTCCTTAGTGTATCATGCAATGAAGTCCCTCAGCGATTCACCACCCTTTTTCCTGATCAAGTGAGCTTCCAAGTGGCTTCTTTGACGCTTCTTCTGCTGAGCAAACTGAGCTATAAACTGTTTCTTTAAATCTGCATAGTCTTGAATGCTTTTTTCCAGAAGTTTAGTAAACCACTCTAAGGCATAACCTTGTAAGGTGCCTGGGAACAGGTGACACGCCACGGGGTCCACCCACTTTTCAGTTAGTACGGCTTGATCATAGATTGCCAAGTGATCCTCTGGGTCTCTGGTTCCGTCATAAGTGCCAACAATAGTGGGAACCTTCTGACCATCTGGGAAGGCATAGTTTGCCACCCAGTCACAAAACCTTGACTTAGTTGCAGACTTAGGTACTGTGGCCACCCTTGCCTGCTCATCCGCTTCCTCCCAGTAGCAATTTTTAGCATTTTTAACAACTCTTTTGCTGGGTTAACTGGTTCAGGAGGAGGTTCCACTAGCTTTTGTTTTTTCATCTCGTCCACCAACAGCTTCATTATGGACTCCATACCTGTAGCCAATAGAGGTGGTGGGGTTGGCTGAGGTGGAGTTGGCCTTAACCTGGCAGAGAGTTCAAAAAACCAGTTGGTTGGAGGAGGTGGTGGAGTCTGTGCTTGCTGAGTGCCCATGGCAGCTAGCTTTAACAATTCTAACAGATGACTCTCTTGGATAGTTACAGATTGAGAGGAGGAGCCTGCCATTGCTTGCAAGGATGTCTGACCCCCAGTCATGGTTGAGCTAGCCATGCTTGCTAAGTGAGAACTTAGTTGGCCAGGTCCAGAAGAGGGCATAGTGATAAGAGATGAACTAGTTAGGGGTGTTGAAAATAAAGATACTAAAGGAGATATAGCTGGTGAAGGTGAAGAAAAGAGTGATCCCACACTAGCACTACCACCCCCAAGGTTAGATCTAAAGCCCATCCTGGGTGGTAGCCTAGACTCACTACCAAGAACAACATTGGGTGCACTTGTCACCACCTCACTAGATCTATAAGCAAAATCTGACACTTTTTCACCAAAGATATTTTGAGCATTAGAGATCTCAGAGGTTTCCAGATTTAATGGAGAATCATCTCCATCAACATCAACACCTTTCCCTAACCTAGAAGATACAATTTGAGAAACATGAGTGAATTCATCAGCCATTTAAGCAAAGAAAACAAACAACAAACAAAATAAGAACAAAGATGATTTGTGTTTGGCAACAATAAAGAATCACCGTCCAATTATCAGTAAATTAACGGTTGGCGCCAATGTTTGAGCATGAGAATGAAGAACTCAATTACAAGGAGGGTTTAACCACGAAAATCATCAAGATCTCCTACGAAGTAGTGCAAACCTAGTAAATTCTTGGCGAATCTAAGGTGTATGATGATTTTGTCATTTTCTCATTTTTCACATTTTTATGATTTTTATGACACTAAGAACTCTTTTTTGTATTTTTATGACTTTAGCTATTTACAGACACAAACTAACAAAATCAGTTCTTTGAGAGATTTAATATGAATCTGCATTCTTCATCCCATTGAGAAGAATTAACTTCTCAAACCGAGTCTTATCAAATGCTTTGGTATATGATGTGTCGTATTTTATACCCATTCCCCACAATGAATGTAGTTGATTTCATATAGTTTTTGAGTCGTTTTAGTATATATTTGGTGCGTTTATGGTATTTGAAAGTGTTTCAGGATATTAACAGGTACTTGAGTATAATTTCTGGAGAAAACGATATTTTGAGGTGAAATGAGTGCTTACGAAAGTTTACAAGGCACGAGAATGAATTTGGAGGGTTCGGCTACATGGAGCATCATACTACAAAGCTTATTATGGATTAAATTATTAGTGAATATAATGTTGATGTTCGTTGATTGCAATCCTACCATACAAGACAATTTTATTACTTAAGGTGGTGGTGTTCATTAGTGATATATCCAGCCGAGAAGGAAAAAAAGAAAAGGATGGGCTTCGGCCCATGTCAATGTGAAGAAGCAACAGCCCAAATGAAGAAAAAATAAATTAAGTAGCCATTGGGCCTGGTGGTTCGAGCAGCCCAGGGAAAAAGGAAAAAAGAGGTCGTAGCCTCTTTGTTTTGTAGGACGACTGGGAGGTGATCTTCAGGAGCCGCAAAAAGAGACCACACTTCGTGAGGTATTATTCGACAACAACAGCAGCAGTTCGAACAGCCCTTCAACCACATCATCGTTCGATTCTTTTCTGTTTTATTATTATTAGTTGCTTATTTGAAAGACTATATTACTACACAATTTTTATTATGGATTTTATCTATTTCATTATTGTTAGTTTTATTTATTTTATTATGAGTAGCTAATCTTTTTGTCATCTATCTTGATTAAGTGAGACGATATATAAGGATTGCACACTTTTAATAATTCAATGTTGATTACATTTAACGTTACATCGCGATCTTAGTATATTTGTTCCTTATTATTTATCTTGAATCGGTTGGTAACTTATATGTGTCCTTAATGGTAATTATTGTTCATGTATATTTTATTTCAATTGTTTGGGTACAAACGCTTTGGATCTATGACAGATACGGTAGATAACCATTCAATGATATTAGGAATAAATGTGTTAACGGTTGGGTATAATCGATAGTTGTAATTGTTATTTTAATAACCAAAACCATTGTTGAATTAGCAAAGTTATAAAAAATGTCTTGGGGTACCGGTCTTTGTAATGAAACTAGTTTATACAATAGAGTCAAATGATGTTATTAACTTGACGGGTACGGGGTTGGTGCTTTATGTTAGAGCACATAAAGTGCACAATCTGTTGTCCGATGCAATAATTCTAAAAGGCTAAGAACTATTAAGTTAATAAGGCCCAGTCTGTTTGTACAACCTATAAATATAAGTCTTAGGTCACGAATTTAGGTTGATGATTTAGTTGCAACATAGAGTCATTCACTAGGTTCTCGAGGTAGAGATCTATACCTCAAGATACCGCCCAAACTATCACGATTCGTCTCAATGATTGTAATCCGTAATCATTGTAGATGTTGTTCATACGGATTCATCTTGTAATCATATGATTAATGATAGTATTTTTGTGTTGATCTCCTGTTCTTATTATCTTCGTGTGTGTTTATCATGATAATCATTAATTAACCCTAAAGACGATCATAGACGGATTCCGCACATCTATGATTGTTAGATCTCGTGTTAATCGATCCGGGAACGTGCTGAAACACGTTTTCACAAGTGGTATCAGAGCTTTGGAGGATGATATTTCCTCAAACGAGATCTGAAAATTAGGTTTTTGATGAAGAATTTCGACCAGATCTGCTAAATTCGTTTTGAATCTTGCAAAAAGAAGATAGGAAACGAATTTAACTTTAAATTCGTTCTAAGTTCATCTCACGAAGATAGGAAACGAATTTAACTTACGAAGTTAGTTGTGCTTACGAACTTAAGTCTTAACTTCGTACAGATGAGGTCTTCACCTTACGAACTTAACCCAAAATAGCCAAAAACACCTCACGAACTTAACCTTTTTCACCTCACGAACTTACACTTACGAACTTAGCATTTGGTTGCAAAGTAACTTTGTTCTTACGAAGTTAGATTGCACTTACGAAGTTAGTTGTTCTCACGAACTTAAACTTCGTTTCATGCAGACTTAGTTCTTACGAAGATAAAGATCTTTGTGTATGGCAGCGTATACAACTGAAGAGGATATCTGATTAGAAAGGCTTCGGGTGATTGGTAGAGTTGTGAAGATACAAGACAGAGTCAGACACTGCTAGTTGAGACAGGATTCATGATACTACAGTTTGTGATTCAAGCTACAGAGTTTCTTATTTTTGTGAGAGCTGATTGATTTGATGTTGATTGTTGGAAATTCAACTCCGCCATTACATGCCAATTAAGCAAGATGAGCAGAGTCTCCGGCAATAAATCCTAGGGTGGAAGATTGCTGATGTTTAATTTGGAGGTGCTACTACTGAGGGGGAGAACTACAGCGAGAAGTGTTAGGTTGGTTAGTTTTCATGAAGATATAGAGATTTTGCAGGTTGAAGATGAGATTGCAATTTCAGAAGATCGAGTCTCAACATTGAAGATCCGATATCTCAAGTTAAGGGGGAGGCTATTCATTTAGACTTTCTATAATTAATATCGGTTTGTGAAGAATTGATTGCACCGGCCAAGGGGGAGTTTGTTCGAGCACATAAAGTGCACAATCTGTTGTCCGATGCAATAATTCTAAAAGGCTAAGAACTATTAAGTTAATAAGGCCCAGTCTGTTTGTACAGCCTATAAATATAAGTCTTAGGTCACGAATTTAGGTTGATGATTTAGTTGCAACATAGAGTCATTCACTAGGTTCTCGAGGTAGAGATCTATACCTCGAGATACCGCCCAAACTATCACGATTCGTCTCAATGATTGTAATCCGTAATCATTGTAGATGTTGTTCATACGGATTCATCTTGTAATCATATGATTAATGATAGTATTTTTGTGTTGATCTCCTGTTCTTATTATCTTCGTGTGTGTTTATCATGATAATCATTAATTAACCCTAAAGACGATCATAGACGGATTCCGCACATCTATGATTGTTAGATCTCGTGTTAATCGATCCGGGAACGTGCTGAAACACGTTTTCACACTTTATTTGAGTCTCGGTTATTTAATCAACTTAATTGGGTTAGAACTTCATTTAACGTGCGATCCAAACATGTTGTTGAGCGAAATCAAGATGGGTGACCTTTAATTTATTGTTTTAAACAAAATTTTCTTTCGATTAATCTTGAGGGATTACTAACTCTTTTACTAACTACTTGCAACGTGGCAATTTGGCCACGAAACCCCCCATTTTTACTTGAATCACTTAATTGTTACAATTGCTTATAATAGTCCTTGTGAACGATCTCGGCTTACCAGCTTTTACTATACTGCATGCGATCAGGTACACTGCCTATGAGTGTGTAGTGGTCAGTATTTCGGTAAATCGTGTTTATAAATTTTATTACTAGAGTTCACACATCAAGTTTTTGGCGCCGTTGCCGGGGACTTTTGTTAGTAGTTGTTCAATTTTGTAGTTCGATCCTTTCTTGTATTCATTTACGAGAAAGTTACTTGATTTTTTTAGGTTAACGTAATTTAGTGTTAATTTTTATTTATTTATTTAGTTTTAGTCTATTTTGTTATTTAGTTTTTCTTTATCATTTGTGCTTTTCATGGGGTGTGCTAGTGTCTATTTTTCAGTATAAGCACCAGAATGGGTGATCAAGCACAACCAGTTGATCCCAACAATCGCCCCTACGGGCAACGAAGGTTCTCTAAAAGGAAATCATTTGAAGAGTGTTGAGGAAGATAAGTTCGATGGAGTGACAAACAGTGATCCTTATGGCTATTGGAAAGGTTTGAAAAGATTTGTAGGTTGTAACATTATGGCGAAGGACAGAACGACATAGTGAAACTTGAGCTCTTTCCATTTACTCTTTGTGGAGAGGCAAAAGCTTGGCTCAAGGAACTACCGGATGATTTGTACTCCACATGGGCTGAACTTTGGGAAGGTTTCATTAATAAGTTCTATTCTGTAAGAACTCAAAGACAACTGGAGAATAAGATTAGGGGATTCACTCAAGATCCAGGTGAAGATGTAGTTGATGCTTGGAAACGGTACAAGGAAATGCTCAGAAACTGTCCAGGGCATAATATGAATACTGAAGCCGTGGTTGAGATATTCTATAATGGTTTGCTTAGGAAAACTAGAAGGGAACTTGCAGGTGCTTTCGAGGGTAGTTTGAACAATGTAACTCCAAGTGAAGGTTACAAAATCTTCGATGACATGGCTAAGGAGTTTTCTATCCATGAAGAAACTCAAGATAGGAGATCTAGGAGTAAAATTGTGGCTAAAGTTGAGAGTAGTGAAGAGTCGAGTTTAATTGCTGAACTCAAAGCTCTCTCGAAGCAGATGAATGAGAGGTTTGATAACCAGGATGCAAGGTTTAAGTGTATTGAGAGAGATGTAAAGGTCATAGCGGATGGATGTGACTACTGTGGGGAAATGCACTACTCGGAAGATTGCCCGGACAAGCTGGCTCAGGAAGTTAGTTATGTTCAGAATCAGCAGCAGGGAAACTATAGCCAGAACATCGGTTATCAAAACTAGCAATCAGGTACTTCTTATCCCTCATCTTCTTTAAATACCAACAGTTCTGGGTTTCGTGGCAACAGGTTTAGTAGGTTTAGCAATCAGCAGAACGCGACTGCTGAATTGAGAGACATTATGAAGGACTTGATCGGTGCTCCGAAAGCAACTAACGAGAAGGTGGAAGAACAAAACAACAAGATGAGTTCGCAATGGGATTCCATGACTACTTGTTTGGATGGCTTGACTCACAAGCTGGAGCAAAGTACAAAGAGCACTCAAGCTACCCTCCAGGATTTGGAAGCTAAGATCGAAAGGCTAGGGAACCCAAATAGGCAGTCGGGTACTCTACCGAGCAATACTCAACCGAACCCTAAGCCACAACAGATAACCAAAGATCGGGACCGAAGTACACCCCTCCCAATGCTCGAAATGAGCATATCTATGCCATCACAACCCGATCAGGTAATACGTATAATTCTGCAAATCCTTTTCTTGATGAATCTACTCCACTTGTGCAGGTACATGAAGAAGAGGAGGATTTTGCTGAAGAAGTAAAGATGGAGCCGAACCCAGCCGTGCAGACACCGGCCGTTCCATCAAAACAGGCTGACAAACCTGAAGTAAAGTCGTACAAGCCCAAAATCCCATTTCCTCAGAGATTGGTGAAACAGAAACTAAAACAACAAATGGAGATTTTTGTAAGTCATCTAACTATGTTGCACATTAATATACCATTTTTAGATGCCATTGTGCAGATGCCAGGTTATGCAAAGTGTTTGAGGCAAATCTTGATGAATAAGAAAAATCTGGCGGGGGTGACAACTACAGTGCTTGAGGATGTTTGTTCAACAACAGTGACAAGTAAGTTACACGAGAAACGCGGGGATCCAGGTATTTTTACCATACCTTGTAAGATTGGTAATTTATCTGTGAAAAGAGCCTTAAACGATTCAGGAGCAAGTATTAATCTAATGCCTTCATCGATTTATTCTAAACTAAATTTAGGAGAACCGAAACCGATTAAAATGAAAGTCCATTTGGCCGATAAATCTGAAATTAGACCAATGGGAATTCTAGAAGATGTGTTAGTTATGATGGGCGGTTTGGTTTTTCCAGTAGATTTTGTGATTATTGAAGCAGATGAAGCATTAGATGTGCCTCTTATCTTAGGGAGACCATTCCTTGCCACGACCGATGCTAAACTTGAGGTCGGTTGTGGAAAACTTACTTTGAGAGCAGGAAATGAGTCGGTGATATTTACAAACACCTGTTCTGTTTCCTTACCTAATGTTGCTAACTCAGTTGAAACCGCTTGTGTTAGTTCTTTGGATTCGCAGGTTGATGAATGGTTAGATAAGAAGCTTGAGAAAAAAGAGGTTGAGTTGAAGAAGACAGCAGAGCCATTTTCTAACTTAACGGATGGCCCGAGTACTAAGATCCGTAAACTTTATCTGCTGTTTCTCATGGTAATGTGAGGTTATCTGAAGAGTTGTGCTCGTGTTTATCAACAAAGGAGAAAGAGGAATTAATGATGGTGGTTGATATTTCTGGATGAGCAAATGATTAGATTCAGACAAAGGTGAAAGGTAGATGTTTTTCAACGTTTAAGGGTAGACCGCCCAACACTTTAAGTGTGGGGGCGTCAGAGATCCCACCATGGTATTTCTTTGGGGTTTGAGTTTAGCTAAAGACTCGTTAATAAATTAAGCGCTTCTCGGGAGGCAACCCGTGTGTCGTATTTTATTTCCATTTCAGTTTTAATAAGTAGGATTAGGATGAATAATGCAAGCTCTCTTATATATCAGTTGGCTTTTAATTGTATGTTCATATTGATAGCAAGTTGAATGTCATATGCATATACTGGCAGTAAGTTCAGCGACACATTTTGTTGGCATCATTTTCAAGCATGGAACACCGTTCATACCCGGCAAGTTTTTCTTGTTCTTCATTTTTCATTTTGTTTACTTTCTCCTATTTCCCATACTTTGCCTTACTTTATTGGACATTGAGGGCATTGTCCAACTCAAGCTTGTGGGGGGGGGGGGGGGGGGGGGAGGAAAAGTCGGGTATTTTAGAGGATTTTGAAGGATTTTGAAACTTTTGCATACTTGTCCTTGTAGTTAATTGTTTTTGTCACCTAATTATAGATATTAATAAGCAATTTGACTACATCCTTGGTACAAATTTTAATATGCGGAGTGTGTTTTGACTGATTAACATGGCAATCCCTTCTGGATTAATAACATTGCTAGCACGCTCAAAGCACCAAAACACCAAAATAGTGAGATATATTGATTCATTTTAGTATGAAAGGTGTACGGTTTTGGATTTATTAGCCTTGTAAATTTGTCCCTCTCATAGGCTTTTGGATTTATCCAAGAGTAAGGGTCTCTTTTAGAGCTCTGAACTATGACATGCAAGTTTGAGGTTGGTTTTTCCATTTCCGGATTATTTCATTTGCTATGAGTGTGCCAGTGATTGTGTTGATTCTAGAACTTGTCCTGGTTGATCGTTCTGTGGTTTTCTAGATGTAGAAGAGACAAATTTAGGATAAAATATTTGTTCTTTGTTTATTCATCCCTTGTTTTGTAAAATTTGTTATGTGCATGTTTTGTTAATGTGCTTAGTAGCTAACTGCACTGGTTGGTGAACCACCCGTTTAAAACCCTTATGTTGCACTCACTTTTAGTGCAAGAAACAATAGAAAACATGTTGTCATTAGCTTGTTCTTTGTATTAAATCCACCCTAAATATTCACCTTTCCTAGCCATACCGATAGTCGAAGTCCTGGTGGGTCATTGGTTGCCTATGCTAGTGGATGGTTTGGGTTTGGTTTTGTTATGTCAGGTTGGGATATTCTCATCTAATGGGAGTAGTTTGATTTCGTCATGATTTGGATCGAGTCTGGATTATTCGGCTTAGCATTTTTATCAAATGATTTGTCACTATTTCATCATTATTAAGAGAATACCAATTAGTCAGAGTAAAGTAGCTCACAAAAAAAAAATGAATAAAAGAAACGAAAAACAAAAAAAGAAAAAAAAAAGAGAAAAAATGAATGAAAAAAGAGCTTGGGTTGTCAGTTGGCATTTCTCCGTTTTGTCAAATCATTTTTGTTAGTTGGTTCATCAATTACTCCAACAAAAGCTTCATCGTTTTTATGAATTATTAAGTTAAGTTGGTACATCTTTATCACCAACGAGATAGGATTTTGCAATACTATATCCTGAGTTATTCTTCTTTGCTTGGTATGTTTGTTAAAGCCAACATGAGTAGTTAGGAGGAAGGAGTTATTTTACGGGCATACACCACAATGGTGTCGGTATTTGATCGTTCTATTGGGGGTATTGTCGGGAAGACTTCTTGGGATTTGGACCGTTGGCAACTAATGACATGGGTTTGTTTATGGATTAGACTATATGTGAAAACTCTGTTAAATGTTGTGTTAGTTCTTTGTTATCACTATTTGTTTACACAAATTTCCATACCCTGTTTAAATACCCTGTTAAGCCTCAGATATGTTACAACCCTTAAAGTCCTCTTCTGATAGACGTTATAGGGCGCTAGCACCTTGGCGATGAAGGAACGAACCTAGTACAAGCCTATGGTTAAAAGAGTATGCATCACGACTTGGCATTGAGTGATTATTCAAATATGCAACCCCAAGAGTAAGTTAGTTGGAGTAAGATAGGTGAGATATCACTGATTTGTTTCTTTTGTGCTTAGTCGTGTTATTAAGGCTTGTGTATCAGTCAAATATTGTCAAACATTCCGGTTTTCATTTAAGATTAAAACTGCCTAACTATTTATTCTCATTTTTGATCATGGTTGAGCTTCTTTTTGATTACTGAAATGTGATTCCATGATGTGCCAAGGTATTTTATGTTTTTCAACTTGGATTTGCTTGAGGGCAAGCAATGCTTAAGTGTGGGGGGATTTGATGTGTCGTATTTTATACCCATTCCCCACGATGAATGTAGTTGATTTCATATAGTTTTTGAGTCGTTTTAGTATATATTTGGTGCGTTTATGGTATTTGTTAGTGTTTCAGGATATTAACAGGTATTGGGTTAGAACTTCATTTAACGTGCGATCTGAACATGTTGTTGAGTGAAATCAAGATGGGTGACCTTTAATTTATTGTTTTAAACAAAATCTTCTTTCGATTAATCCTGAGGGATTACTAACTCTTTTACTAACTACTTGCAACGTGACAATTTGGCCACAAAACCCCCCATTTTTACTTGAATCACTTAATTGTTACAATTGCTTATAATAGTCCTTGTGAACGATCTCGGCTTACCAGCTTTTACTATACTGCATGCGATCAGGTACACTGCCTGTGAGTGTGTAGTGGTCAGTATTTCGGTAAATCATGTTTATAAATTTTATTACTAGATTTCACACATCAGTATACAAATCGGCTAAATTATCATCAGTTGCAACTTTTTCCAAATGAATTAACTTCCTTTGGGCATAATCACGCAACAAATGATGTCTAATATCAATATGCTTGGTAACCTTATGCATGATAGGGTTATTAGTAATATCTATAGTTGACTTATTGTCTATTCTAATAGGAGTATCAAGAAAATCCATACCGTAATCACGAAGTTGTTGCTGAATCCACAATACCTGGGAACAACAGCTACCAGCAGCCATATACTCTGCCTCACATGAAGACTGAGCAACACATGTTTGCTTTTTGCAATGCCACGATACTAATGTTCCTCCTAAAAATTGACAACCTCTAGTCGTAGACTTCCTGTCATTGTTACAACCGCCAAAGTCCGAATCAGTATATGTAACAAAATCAAACGTCCCTCCAATAGGATACCTGTTAAAAATATAAAATAGTGCTTAGTTGTATGTAAAAACAATGTATTTTTGTACATGGATTGTAAAGTTGAGGGGGAGCTTGTGTAAAATGTTTAGAGTATAAATACCCCTCAAGCCTTCATTCCTTTGTAACTCTCACAACTTTTGATGAAATCAGATCTTCCCCACACACACACCTTTCTCTCTCAATAACACACACTAACACACATTCCACCATTGTTGAACACCTATCTTCCGCATCATAACACGAATTATATCAATAACACTAACACATTTGCTTGATATGGTTTTTGATTCTGATGAGGATAAGATTGCTTTGGGACCGGAAAGCCTCCCGGTTCCTACCCAAGCTGTACATAGGACACCATGTGAGGGGTCAAAGAAAAAAGAAAAGAGCGTGAGGGTGTATCTAGTTCCAGTGAGCCAAAAAGAAAGAAATTGAAGAGTAAAAGGTTTGTGTTGAAATTGAGTAAACAAGTATTTCAAAAGAAGAAGAAGGGGAGTTCATCAAAGAAACTTAAGAGAAAAGCTCCAGCTTGTAATTAACACGATTTTATCTCCGAATTCACAGATTCAACGGTGGATTTGTGTATGTGTGTGTTCTTGGTGTTTTAGTGTGTGTTTCTAGAGAGAGAGAGAGAGAGAAAGGAAAGATTAGGATTAAGTGTGTGTAAAATTACAGGAATGAAATGAAATGGGGAAAAAGGCTTATGATTTCTAAGGTGTTGAGGGGTATTTATAGTCTAACTATACAATTATCCTAATTATCACATCTACACCCTCAACCTTAGAAATCATTTCACTATGAATTAACAACAAGTAAGTCCACTAACTTAGATTACAATTTATCACTATTTTTGGATTTCTAACATTCTCCCCCTTAGTGATATATTGTAATGAATGAAGTACGTGTTAATCTTGTCTTGTAGGAATGAATTTGATGAGCCCGATGGTGAAGACAATTGGTTTGTTGAAACAGGTGTTTGGAGAACTTGATCCAATCTTGGTCTTGGACTTCTTGAAGTTAAATCATGAAGAGATTCTCAATGTTCTTTTTGAACAGAGAACAAGTGTGTGTTCTTTCTTGATTCTTTGAAGATTGTTGAACCATGAATCAGAGTTGTCTTTTGAGATGCGGAAGGTATAAACTTGGCTTTGATTCTTCAATCTTCGATTCTTGAGTGAAATTCATCTTCTTAGAATGAAGTATCATGAACTTGTACTCTCCCCTTGATGTATGCATTGGAGCTTCTTGAACGAGTATAATTGTATGACTTGAAGATCTTGAATGGAATATGTTGATGAAGACTCTTTTGAAGCTTTACTTCTATTTCTAGAATCTTCCAATCAATCTTTCAACTTTTTTTAGCTTTGATCTTTGTCACATTAACTTGAACTCTTTGAAGAGTAAACATTTGAATCAAGTTTGAATAAATTTCTTATGAAATAATCATGCTCCCCCTCAATCCATGAGTATAAACATTTTGGAGCATCTTTGTACGTTTGTTCCAACTTGAGATAATATCCTCTCATCTTTGGTCTTATTCTTATCTTTATAATCATCTCAGTTTTTCAAATCAAGAACTGTGAAAATCTGAGCTCAATTGACTGAAATCTAATTATTCTTTCTCAACTTTATCTTCAATACACCCAATCAATACAACTTTTTCACACTAACTCCATGATTTGCACAAATCAAGCTCAAATTTTTCTTTCTCAATCAATCATAATCTTTTTCTTTTCTTTCTTAATCAATCATAATCTTTTTTTCCCCCTCATAATGACAAAGTTGGAAACCAATGTCATTATGCAAACATTGATTGAGAAAAGAAATATGACAAACTATCAACCATCAACGTATCAATCCAAACCACTAGCCCATCCCAAAGAATCCTAAGGGTAACTAAAATGTAAGGTTGAAGTTGTTGATACAAATGTTATAGAATGGTGTAGGTGGTTTATGTGTTTGTGAGATGAGAAATGAAAACTGGATAAGAATGATCCGTTAACATATTCAAAAATCAAAAGGATTAATGAAATGACCGATATAAATGTGTTTCAATTTTCGGATTTCCTATGTATCATTGAGACATGCACAAAGCAATATTCTAACATAGTTCGGTCTGCAGCTTTTCAACCACGAGATTGCTTCAAAGAATATAAATCATGGTTAGTACAGCCAAAGCGTTCGATAACCACAATCTATTATCCTTAAAGACTTTTAGGTAAAATCCGAGGTCACTATTAGACTACTCGTTCACTCAATAATCACATAACTGTAATTATGAGACCTACGTTCAACGTTGGAAAAGATGTTAGCATTGGTAGGATTTCCAATTGATCATCGTGAAATACCAATTAAGATATCACTACAAAAGTTCCGGCTATATCACATAGATAAGCAATAATATCACAAAGATATGACTCGAATGTGTCTTAAGAATAATAATCAAATTAATGACTGACCAAGATAGCTCTAGACACAACGTGATCAATTGAATTCGGGGACTGGAGCAGAATGTCTCCCTTTTTCAATATCAACATCTTCCAAATGAAGAGTCAATAGAAATGTGAAAATCTCCGTGAGAAATGAAATAAGTATTTGTTAAGAAACACTTGAGTGGTTAGGTAAAGATGTGCATTGCTTCACTGGGTCCATGAAATCTTTATCTAGATATCAACAAATGACATCCGATAGAAATTTGTTTCACCCGGCGATTTGAGAATTTAGGGAAGGGTATCATTTCTTTTAACCTTTTTCTCACAACATATCACCTTAACCTCTTGCTTGTCGACTTTACTCCTCCATCCTATTTGCACGAAACCATCATCACTCAAAATACCCTTACTATCTAATGAAAGAATTGAATACTCCGGGGTTAGAACTCATCGGCGATGATGAAGCTCATGGAGTGAACGAATCGCTCAAGTGCAAACTAATCACTGATCTTCAATTGATGAAAAGTCATTTGAAAATCATCAAACATGTATATGAGAAGATTTAAAACACATTTGAAGTTTTGAAAGTTTTGAAATCACAAACTCCCCCTTAATCTATGCAAAGGTAGATCAAAATGTTTTTCATAGAAAGGTAGAGCAAAAATTGGTTTTTGTGAAATCAAAAAGAGTAAAATCTTGGTTGTGATATATAAAAAAACTTTGAGAGTCTAACGTGAACAAAACTTTAAGAAACACAAAGGTTTGCTTCAACAACAATGTTCATAGTAAGACTGCTAGGGAGTACACAAAGGTGTTCGATCCTTCGCATCTTACATCAACAAGTTGGATGCAAATAAACATTTTGAGCAAAAAAATTTTTTTAACTCAATCAATTGTTCAAGATGAGACAACTAGGGAGTACACAAAGGCGTTCGATCCTTTGCTTCTCATATCAACAATTGAGAGTTTTTTGGAAAAAATTTGTTTAACAATAGAGAGTAACAAATTCTTTTAGCGGGAAAAATAATTCTTGCGTATGATCTTAAAAAGAAATCATGAAAGCCTCTTTTGGAAATAAATAAAACTATGAAGTACGGGTTATACACAGAGTATGTATAAGCCACTGTGATATAAATAAATCAATGAAGCACGGGTTACATACATAGTATATGTAAACCACCTTTAAGAAGAAAATAAATCTTTTTGTTATTTTTCAAAATTTTATATTTTTGTATTTGATTTTGTCTTTTCAAATTTTGTAATTTGTTTTTAAGAATGTATCAAGAACAAAATAATTTAAGGTTCAAGATTTAACATGCCAAGCTTGGAGATAAGAAAGTTAAACCTCTTTTCGTCCAATGGTTTGGTGAACAAATCTGCAAGCTGATAGTCAGTGCCCACAAAGTAAAGCTCAATGTCACCTTTCTCAATATGATCTTTGAGAAAATGATATCTCAGATCAATATGCTTTGATCGAGAGTGGTTTACTGAGTTGACTGCAATAGCAATGACACTTTGAGAGTCACAATAGATAGGGATATGATCATATTTCAGACCATAATCAGTTAGCTGCGTCTTCATCCATAACACTTGAGCACAACAACTAGCCGCAACCACATATTCAGCTTCAGCTGTTTATAGTGACACACAATTCTGTTTCTTGGAAGACCAACTCACAATTTTATCACCTAAAAATTTTAAAGTACGGGAAGTGCTCTTGCGATCAAGCTTACAACCTGCATGATCTGCATCTGAATAGGCAGTTAGGTTGAATCCAGTATCCCTTGGATATCAAAGACCTAAATTGGGTGTACTCTTCAGATAACGAAATATTCGTTTCATGGCTTGAAAATGTAAATCAGTTGGAGCAGCTTGATACCTAGCATACATACATGTTGCAAACATTATATCTGGGCGAGATGCTGTGAGATACAACAATGAACCAATCATACTTCGATATCTTTTTTGGTCAAATGGTTTCCCATTTTTATCAGCATTTATGTTTGTTTGAGTATCCATTGGGGTAGAAATTGAAGAACATGAAGTCATATCAAACTTTTTCAACATATCATTTATGTATTTACCTTGTGATATAAAAATACCATTTGGTAATTGTTTGATTTGAAGACCCAAAAAGTAGTTCATTTCCACAATCATACTCATTTAAAAATGATTAACCATCAGAGATGAAAAGTTTTGACAAAATGTTTGACTGGTTGACCCAAAGATAATGTCATCAACATATATTTGTCAAGAAGAACATGCTTACCTTGTTTGCGAATGAACAGGGTAGGGTCAATTGTGCCTTTGGTAAAGCCACCTCTTATCAAGAAAGTAGTTAAGGAATCATACCATGCGCGGGGTGCTTGCTTAAGACCGTAGAGAGCCTTGTCTAACCTGTAGACATGGTTTGGTCTTTTAGGATCAACAAAACCTTCTGGTTGTTCAACGTAAACTTCTTCTTTGAGGTCACCATTCAAGAAAGTTGTCTTCACATCCATTTGAATTACACTGAAGTTTCAGAATGCGGCATAAGCTAAGAAAATCCGAATGGCTTCCATTCTTGCAACTGGAGCAAAAGTTTCGTCGAAGTCAACACCAGGTTGTTGGCAATAACCCTTTGCAACAAGTCAAGCTTTGTTCCTTACTACCACTCCATTTTCATCCTTTTTGTTCTTGAAAATCCACTTGGTTCCGATTGGTTCATCTTTTCTCGGATTTGGAACTAATCTCCATACTTTCAGTCTTTCAAACTGAGCGAGTTCTTCTTCCATTGCTTTAACCCACTCTAGATCACGAAGAGCTTTAGAGACAGTTTTGGGTTCGATGTTGCTGAGAGAAAGTGCAACAAGACACTCGTTAACTGAAGTACGAGTAGTTACTCTGGCTTGTGGATCTCCAATAATTTGATCAATAGGATGATTTCGTGACCATTTGCGATCATGAGGAAGAGGATCTTGTTGTTGAACATCAACATCATCATCATCATCATTAAAACCTGAGTTTTGTTGAGAGATGGAATCATAGCTTGGTAGAAAAAAAGCTTCCTCATAGGATGGATGATCGATGTCAAGTGGCACATACACATTTGGAGTGTTTATTGGGTTTGTTGTCTGAGTAAATTGGGTAGGTTGTTCTTCAACATTTTCTTGAGAAGAATTATCAGGAGAGGATGGTGAAGAAGAATCATTAGAAGAGGATGAAGAACTACTACTTGAGGAAGTAGCACCTTGCTTAGAAGAACTCGATAATGATTCATGATTGTTGTTAGGAACTGGATTATTGTTCGGAATTGGTTCAACGATGATTTGAGGTTCTTTATCATGAATCGGTTTAGAATTGTAGAATTCTTCAAAAAGAATATCTAATTCATCACTTGTTGGAGTTGGAAACTTCTTGAATTTAGATGCTAAAGTAGAAGTTATTGATGAAGTACTTGAAGCACTTGGATCATTACTTGTTGGTAGCAAACTTTCTTGTTCAAAAATCATGCCCGACATCTCATCAAACCAAACATTCATTGTTTCTTAAATTGTCTTTGTTCGGCGATTGTAGATTCGGTAGGCAATTGATGTCTTGGAATAACCAACAAAGTAATCTTCATCACCTTTCTTCTCGAACTTTCCAAGATTCTCCCGATCATTCAAAGTATAACAAACACACCCAAAGATATGAAAATAATTGATGTTGGGTTTGCGTTTGTTAACAACCTCATAAGGAGTCTTCTCGAAACGCTGATTGACAATAGACCGATTCTGAGTGTGATAAGCAGTGTCAACAGCTTTAGCCCACATATTGGAAGGTAACTTGGAATAAGCAAGCATTGTTCTTGCAGCTTCCACTAGCGGTCGATTTCTCCTGTCAACGACACCGTTTTGTTGTGGGGTACGAACTGCAGAGAATTGGTGATTAATGCCCTTGGATTTACAAAATTCATCAAAAACGGCATTTTTGAACTCAGTTCCGTTATCTGAACGGATATAACAAACTGGAAGTTGAAGATTTACTTGGGTAGAAGTGATGAAGTCAATCAAAATCTGAGTTGTTTCATCTTTAGATGCAAGAAACTTGACCCAAGTATATCTTGAATAATCATCAACAATAACCAAGATGTATTTCTTCCCATTTCGGCTTTGTACTTTCATCGGCCCACAAAGATCCATGTGAAGCAAATGAAGAGGTGCTAACGAATTTGGAGATTTCTTCGGTTTATGAGAAGCTCGTTTAATCTTCCCAACAGCACAAGAAGGACAAATATGCTCACTCTCATACTTATAGTCTGGCAAGCCTTCAACAAGATGCTTGTTGACCAAAGTATTGATAGTTGGAAAATTTAGATGAAAAAGCCTTCTATGCCATAACCAAGAATTCTTTGATGTAGCCTTGGAAATGAGACAAATATTATCGGTTGGTTGGTTGTCATCGAGATTCATGATAAAAAGATTATCATCGCAATCGCCACAAAGAATGTCAACTCCATCTAGAGTTTGGACTTTGCAAAGAGATTGTCGAAAAAGAACTTGAAGATTGTTGTCACAAAATTGTCCAACACTGAACAAGTTATGACTTAATCCTTCAACATAATGAATTTTCTTAATGACAATTCCATTGCGTTCAATGTCTCCATAACCTAAGATAGGAGCGAAATTGTTGTTCCCAAATCGAACAGTTCCCATGAATCGTTCGATAAAGTTCTTGAGCAATGCTTTATTGCCAGTCATGTGTTTTGAACACCTGGAATTGAGAATCCAAACACAGATGGTTATTTCCTGCAATCAAAGAAATTTAACCGACTTTAGGTACCTACTTGAAGACGGGTCCTCCCTGGTTAGTTAACACAGGTAGGGTATATAACTTAGGTAATGCATACAAGCATGCTTTAGAATCAACATAAGCATTAACAAACACATCATCAATAAGCACATTTGGTTAAAAGGTACGCAAATTCACATTAGAATTAAAAGTAACATGTCTATCAGCATTCAAATCATTCACACAAGCACGAGAATTAAAATTGTTTACAGACCCACAAGGCATTGCCTTGGTATTATTAACACTGTTTTTCAAAGATGAATTGTTCAGATCAATAGGAACTCTCTTCTTCCTATTATGACTCTTTCTTCTCCTCCTCTTCTTTTTTTCCTCAACATGCATACTAGTAATCTTAGGTTCTAATGACTTAGCAACCCATTTAGTATCACTAATTAAGCTCTCTCCACCTGTTGAATTGACACTAAAAAGATTAGAACGAGGGTTTTTGAACACTTTCATCTTTTTAGAGTCTTTTGTAGGTGCGGAAACTTCTTGTTTCTCTAGTTTATCATGAGAAAATCACCCATATCTATCCCTATATCCATTTGCACCATTTGAAGTATCCTTAGTTAGCGAAACTGAGCTAGACTTAGATACCTTTGGTAATGAGCTAGATTAAGAGTTAGATGAAGAAACATTAGGATTGTCTTTCGGAAGTTTCACTTTGGTGCGCTTTGTTCTGGGAATGGTCTCAACTTGTTTGGTTTTGACATGATTATCTGGGGTAGGACACTTTGGTTTTGACTTATTGATTTTTGTGATGGTCTTGGGTTCAGTCTTGACGAGTTTGGAAATAACTCGTTTCTTTGAATAATATGAAGTTGGAGCTTTGGAAAATAGGTTTTAAGATTCCTCATTTGTTTCAACTTTGATTTTGGTAGATTCAATCTTTTTCTCAGTTTCCGAATCAAAAACATATTCTCCCTCCATGAATTTATCAAAATCATCTTTTGTGAAGAATTTCACCGGAGGTTGATTAGTTTTAAAACCTTTTGAAATTTTTGAAAAATCAGGAATCTTGGGATCCAACTTCACATCATGAGTAGTCTCAGAAATTAGGTCAACTTGAACTGACACATCTTTGGTTTCACAAGAAATTTGAGTAGAAGTATCAACACCTATACTAGCACTAAGCTTAGGGTGAACAACTAACTCATCAAGAGTATCACAAGTGAAAAACCTATAGAAGTACCATATCAAAACTAAACTATGTGCAAGTTCGTCATTAGATAAATCAGATTGCACATAATCATCAGCTATAACAGTAGCAACATTTTGACATGAACATTCAAGAGAATCAGTCAGGGTTTGAGTGGATGTATTGGTAGATGAAACACAAATAGTCTGGGTAGAATGGTCTACTAAAGCACTTAGGTCAGTTTGAGTAGAAACATTCACATAAACTTCCTTAGCATTTACAACAACCAATTTATCCTCTGAATTTAGACTTTGAGACTTGAGATGATCAATGACTTTTTGTTGAGAATCCACCTTTTGTTGTAAACCATCTATTTGTTTTTCCAAAAATGTTGATGGAATATACATTTTAGTTGGTTTAGGTGAAGGACTAACAGATTCTTGGTTTTGAAAATTCGATGCAATTTCTTCCAATTTAAAAATTGAAGACTCTTTTGTTTTGTAAGAAGCATTTAGAGCATCATAATTAACCAAAAATTCATCTTTTGGTTTCTCAACTTCATCGGTTTCAAATTCGTTATCCAATGGACGAATAAATTGTTGTACCATACCAAGTCGAAGAAATTTTTCATCATACAAAGGTTCTATTTCATCCTTGGCTTTTTGCAATGGTGTGATATTCTCAAATCCCAACCCGAGAAGAAGATCATCTTTTGCAATTTTTGACTTGTTAAAATAGGCAGTGAAATTTAAGAGAGGGTTTTGTTCAACTTTATATAACTTCTCTTGATAGAAAAGTATATTCTTTTTAAATTCCTCAACTTGTTTTTCAAGATTTTCAATCTCAACGCCTTTTAGAAAACAAGTGTGATTTAAGTCAGAAATCTTCCTTTCGAGTTCAACATTGTTTGGTTTAGCTTCTTGAAGCTTCTTATTGAGAATATCAACATCCATTTGTCTAGCATTTGCCCGAAGCCATTCATTGGTCTTTTGAATTTCAAGATCTTGATTGGCTTTTTCAAGATCTTGAATGGTCTTCTCAAGATTAAGAAATTTTTGTAATAACTTAGAATCAGGAGAGGCATTCAGCTCACATTCTTTAACCAACACTTGGTCTTTATATGATTGAAAATCTTGTTTAATAGCATCATGTTCAAAAAGTAATTTTGAATGTTCTTCATGAAGTTTGGAAAATTTACTTTTAGACAAATGAAATACTATTTTGCAACTTTTTGTTTTTGTTGGCTAAAGTTTTAATATGAGTTGTCAAGTTAGATAGAGCTAAATTAAGTAGCTCTTTATCTCTAACTAATGAAAAAGTAGAGTTAAGATTTACCTCATCATCCGGGTACTCATCATCAGTGCTCTCTGCTTCAAAAACGTTGTCCTTGGCCAACCTCGCCATAAAGCAAACATTAGCAGAGAGATCTTCGTCCTCATCATCAGAGAGCAATAGCCATTTGTCATCTTCAGCGAGCAAAGCATGTCCAGCTTCAACTTGTTTAGCTAAAAGCATTTTCTGCTTGTAGTACTCATAGTTCCGCTTTCGAGGTTGCTTGCAATCAATTGCAAAATGACCAGGAATTCCACAGTTGTAGCACTTTTTATCTGATGTTTTCCCCTTCTCAACAACTGGTTTCTCAAATCCTTCTTTCTTTTCGACATGCTTTGATCCACCTGATTCACCTTGTTCATAATTCTTGGAATGATAGTGTTCCTTCTTGGGAAATGCACTTGTGGAAGAAGTGCGAAGATTGTTGTTTGTTGGCCTCGCTTTGTAGAACTTTTTCTTGAAATGCTTAGTTGCCGAGGCAAGAGCTTGATATAGTTCATTTGAGACACCATCTCTTGTAGCCATCATATCATCTCCCTCCTCATCAGATGAAGAAACAACTACCATTTGCCTTTTAAGAGCTTCAGAAACCTTCTTTTCAACAATCAATGCCAAAGGATCAGAAGATACAACTTCTGGCATTTTGTTTGATGAAGCTTTGTTTAGAACTTGATGTTCATTGAGTTTGAAGGATTCATGAAGATTATGGATGGTGAACTTGGTCAGATTTTGATGTTGCTTAATCTGTGTTCCAAAATCTTCCCATTCAGGACCAAGAGCTTTGATGAATTTGATGTTTAACTCAATCTCTGATTTCTTGACATTGTTCTTCCTAAGTTCATTTATGACATTGCAGAATCTACAGTAGACAACCTCTAGAGATTCATTTGGCAATTTGCTGAAGTTTTCAAACTCAGTCAACACATTTGTCAATCTCATTGTTGAAGTCACGTTAGATCCTTCCATTTGTGTTCCCACCTCATCCCATATCTCCTTGGCTGTATCATAAGAATCAACAGAACCATAGATTTCATCTGGTAGTGCTCGCTCTGTTATCTGCAGCTGTTAGATGTTTTTGTTCAACATTCAAAAGATCAAGAGTGAGTATCACACCGGTAGTGGGATGGCGATGAACTGCAAGTCCATTAAGAATGGAATCTTTAAGTAGGTGACCATTTGGTTGACATTCCACATAGTCCATGAATCTTTTCTTCCATAGTTCATAAGAACCATGGTAGAGAACTGGAGGTCTTGTATCGGAACCCAATGTCAATGCTTCACGAGAAGCCATTTGAAAGAGATTTGATTTGAAACTTGAAATGTAATGAGAGTTGTAAAAATCAGGAAGTGAAACGATCTTGGTGAATATCGTTCTAGGTGAAGATCGTTTTTGGAAGATCGTCCTAGATTTGAAGAAAGAAGTAGATCGTCTTGGAAGAAATTTAGTGGAATTTGTCTAAGTATGAAATGAAATTGAAATTGAGATATATTTTTGGATTTTTGAAAATGGGAATTGAAATTGAATTAAAGAAAATTGAAATGAAAATTGAAAGATTAGAGATTTAGAAGTAAAACGATCTTGAAGGAAGATCGTCTTTTAAGTTTCAAGTAAAATGAGACGGCCTTGATTTGAAGATCGTCTTAGGTTCTGAGTACTTGAAGAAATTCTCTAAGTAATTTTTGAAAAAATAGACAGAGTTTCAGTATGAAATGGAGTGAAAGAAATTTGAGCAAAACCAATCAATGATATTAGTTACCTAGGAAGTGTGTGATTCCCAATCACAACGACTTCAAATGATCAATCAAACCACACCAACTTTCATCAGAGACACTGAGACGATCTTGAGCAAGATCGTCCTAGGGTCAGTGAGCTGAGACGATCTTGGCAAGATCGTCTTAGCTTTCTGTTGTTCAAGATACACTTTTCAAATACTTTTTAAGTATTTGAATTGACCAAACCAATCCTTTCGGATTAGTTAGCCACAACCAAATACTTCACACCACAACTACTTGCCAGAACGATCTTGTGAAGATCGTTCTACAAGCCACAGCACACAAGAATGAAAATTGAAATCTCAGACACTAAGATGATTCTGAAGAAGATCGTCCTAGTGAAGATCGTCTTGGCATCATCTTCTTCATCAGGAAACAAGTCATTTTCATGAACTCCATCGATGACTTCTTAAAACTTCAATATCTTCTGAATTACTTGGAGTTAGAACTTGAAATCACTTGCAAAATGTTTGTTTTTACCTCCGCAACAAATCCTTAAACAAAATTCAGCTAAAAACACAACAGAATCAAATCCCAAATTTTAGCGCCAAAAACTCAAAATTCAATCTTGAGTTGTAGATCGAATTGGAACTTGAAACTTGACAGGAATGTGTTTCAAACTATCAGGAATCTAATTGTAAACAAAAATCTATGATTTATTATCGATGAAAAATGAAGAACAAGTTATGGTATGAAAAACGGTTGTGATTTTGAATTGTTGATGAAACTGTGATTGAATTCAGTAATGGATAGATATCACAATGATGTTTTGCTCTGATACCACATGTAATTAACACGATTTCATCTCCGAATTCATAGATTCAACGGTGGATCTGTGTGTGTGTGTGTTCTTGGTGTTTTAGTGTGTGTTTCTAGAGAGAGAGAGATTGGGATTAAGTGTGTGTAAAATTACAGGAATGAAATGATATGGGGAAAAAGGCTTATGATTTCTAAGGTGTTGAGGGGTATTTATAGTCTAACTATACAATTATCCTAATTATCACATCTACACCCTCAACCTTAGAAATCATTTCATTATGACTTAACAACAAGTAAGTGCACTAACTTAGATTACAATTTATCACTATTTTTGGATTTCTAACACACCTGAACCATCTTTTCCAACATCTTCTGAGGAGACAGTTTCTGTTTCTGGGTCTCCAAAGCCAATACGATCACCACCTCCCAAGACAACCAACTTAAGACGATCACCATCACCCAGAACACCATCACCTCAAAGACCATCATCTTTATCTTCACCTAAATTGCCTAAAACACCTCAAACACCAATTCATCAATCTTCACCTCTTCCAGAAATAATTTGTCCTGTAGCACCAACCATGGAACAACCACAACCTCAATCTGTGTCATCTCAAATTCCATCATCAACCGTACCTTCATCATCATCATTTTTTCGATCTCCTCAACCGACATATACTCAAGGCCGAAAGAAATCTATTCCTATAAACATCCGAAAAACATTCAAGAAATCTCGCTTTGAGTATGATCAATTTCAAGCAACCGAACCAGAAGATGTGAATAATTCAAGTGATGATGCATCTGATTCTGATGATGCAAATCAGTTTGCTGATGATGTCATGGACATCCCAGAGGAACAAGGAGGGAATGAGGGAGGGGTTGAAAATACCAGAGAGGATGAGAGGTCAGGGCTAGGTGAAAGGCAAAAAGAAAACGTGGGCCTCCATTTAGTATCAAACGTCTTTCAACGCCGGGTTCGCCGTAGGGTAGAAGACGAGAGCTCCCAACTCTCGCATGCACAAACCTCCGCAAGCCATTCGGAAGTCTCTCAACAGACTGACGTCTCATTTTTGCACAGGCAAAAACCACGTACTTCATTCCATTCTCCTTTAGAGTCTGTGAATGTTGTTCATACTCCTGAACCAACAAGAAATCCTGAGACAGTCATGATGTCTTCAGGTCACTTAGTAGAATCACTTGAGACTACTGATGTGCCAGTTTCTGATATTCCATTACCACTCGAGGCTCAAAGATTATTATCTCAATTTGTTGAAGGTGTTGTCGAAGGACAAAGGAGTGAATTACTTGTTTCAAGAAACATCATAACAGGTAAACTTCCCGCCTCACAAACAAGTCCACCATCACCGAGATTGCGTACTGGAGTAGCTTCTTCAATACCATCCCGAGTAACACCAACACCTCCAACAACAACAACAATTCCAACAACAACAACAACAACAACAACAACAACATCAATGCCAATAACCCAATCATTCCCTGATCCAAGTTCACCACATCATTCTTCCAGTTCTTCTTCCGAATCATCTGATTCAGCTGAATACTTAAGTGATTGTTCACCGAAACGAATTGCCACCAGTGGTTTATCAACCGATACTCTTATTGTTGCACTCATGCATCGGTTGAGATCTGAAGAACCACATCTCACTTCACATAAACGATCTATTTTTCAATCACTCCTTGCATATATGTCTTTCAGAGGTACTCAACAAGAAAATAAAGCTGAAATTGAAGCTCTTCAGAAACAAATCAGAGAGCTTGACCAACAATGTAGACTGACTAATATCTCAAGGAATCGGGATGATCAAGATCCTGATGATCAACCCGAGGGGGAGAATATTAGAAATATTAGAGAGGGTCATGAAACACAAGATCAAGGTGGTCAAGAAACTGTTCAAGAAGCTGTTCAAGATCAAATCAATCAAAGTCAAACTCAAGCTTCATCATCTCATGTTCAAGATCAAAATCAATCAGATTCGGATGACTGACCTCCACTTGTCAGACATATTTCTCATTATTATTCTACAACATCAAGTTCTGACGAGTCAAGTGATCCTGATCCATTTCAACTAGAAGATGCAACATGATGAATCTGATTCGGATGATCCTGATTATGTTATTCCTCAATCTCAAGAAGTATATGGAAAAGATATCTTTGAAGAGATAGTCTATCATTTGAGAGACACAGAGAATCTTGAGACTCCCAGTGAGCTTGCACAAGGAGTTAGACACCCGAGGATCTCAAAAGATAAGATTTGGCAGCTCAATGAGGGTTACTTTGCTGAGAATTATGAACAGATTTTGGATTTGAGTATTAAGCCTGAAGAGATTGTGTGTAGAGCAAGATATCTTGAAGAGAGAGCCTTCCAAATTTATTGCTCACCAGATGAAAGACTCAATATGACCTTGAACCAACTGAGAGCATTCTTTTTGTTCAGACATCAAGATCAAAGAGATGCATACATGGAACTGATGAATGCAGTAAGCTCTGTAAGAGATGAATGGTGGTCTAAGCAATGTGAAAGTCCAATCACTAAAGTGCTAGAGCTGTTTGTTCCTCTGAAAGCCCACAATATCAGACTTGTTCGTTTTAAAGTTCGCCGTGCAGATGGTAACATTTATGTTGTTCAAGAAGAATCCTTTCAACACATGATTATCTCAGACATCCTTTTCCTCTACAATCAATATGCTTATCTGATAATCAAGACTCTCGATCAACTCCAAGCCTATGAAGTATTGAAAAGCCATATTCAAGCCTTGATCAGATTTTATGAATTCAATGACTTTCAGATTGGCTTAGAAAGGAAAACTAGCAGGATTAATCTCACAAGACCAAACCAAAGAGCCGGAGGTTATGAGCTAGATTCATTTCAGATTGGAGATACAATTGAAGACTTGGATGGGTTTGTCTTCATCAATCGACTCAAGAAAAAGATCTTCATTCGTGCTTCTGATTTTCCTAAGTATTCAGATGGTACTTTGAATTATTGTCTATCCATTCTGAGTGCATTAGATGAAGATTCTGACAATGAGGAGGATGAAAACATCAAGTCTCAGAGAGGATAACATATAAGAAATATCAAAGCTACTCTTGAGATGCGTCAAAGGATTAGAGATCTCATCATTGCAAGAACTCCCAAGGCCCAAGAAGGAATTATTCATACCGAGACAGGTTCATGGGTTCTTTGGAATCCTAGCCATAAACTTGGTCCTCATAACATTCCTCCTGTGAATTTCCAAGATAACATCAGGTTGCCAGATGAACGTCCTGAAGGTGATAACTGGCATTTCATTCCCAAGAAGTATTGGAAAGACACATGGAATAGTTACAAGAAGAGAGTCTTCTGGAGTTCAAAGATTGACAAGCCCACAACATCAAATGCTGCTCAAAGATACAAGAAGAAAAAGAATAAGCAAAGGTGAGCAAGCAAAAGATGAAGACAACAAAGGAAGTGATGATGGACAACCAAGCACTAAGGGGGAGAATGTTAGAAATATAAAATAGTGCTTAGTTGTATGTAAAAACAATGTATTTTTGTACATGGATTGTAAAGTTGAGGGGGAGCTTGTGTAAAATGTTTAGAGTATAAATACCCCTCAAGCCTTCATTCCTTTGTAACTCTCACAACTTTTAATGAAATCAGATCTTCCCCACACACACACCTTTCTCTCTCAATAGCACACACTAACACACACATTCCACCATTGTTGAACACCTATCTTTCGCATCATAACACAAATTATATCAAGGTTTTACAATACCATAGACCAAGCCCTTGGTTTCCCTTAAGATAATGTAGAATACGTTTCGCTGCAACCAAATGTGACTCTTTCGGACTAGCTTGAAATCTAGCACATAGACAAACAACAAACACAATATCTGGACGCAAAGCAGTCAGATACATCAATGAGCCAATAATATCACGATAATAAGTTGCATCCACAAGTTCATCTTTCGGATCAAGAACTCCTAAACCATGATTCTGCTAAATAGGAGTACCATATGTTTTGGATTCTAACATTTGAAACCTCTCCAAGATGTCATCGACATACTTAGACTGGTGTATGAAAAATCCATCTTTCCTTTGATCAACTTGTAGTCCGAGGAAGAATTGAAGTTCCCCCATAGCACTCATTTCAAATTCCGTTTTCATGCTCATTTTGAACTCTTTGCACTCTTGGTGTTAGATGAACCAAATATGATATCATCAACATAAACTTGTACAATTAGATAATCTCGCTTCTTCCATTTGATAAACAATGTGCTGTCTATAGATCCTCTTGTAAAACCATTTGTCAACAGATGTGTCGACAACTTCTCATACCATACTCTGGGTGCTTGATGTAATCCATAAAGAGCCTTATCAAGTCGATATGCTCTTCTTTGATAATTCGGATCTTCAAACCCTGGTGGTTGGTGAACATATACTTCTTCTTTAACTTCACCGTATAAGAAGGCGCTCTTAACATCTAACTGATACACCTTTATACCTTTGAAACTTGCATAGGCTAAAAATAACCTTATAGCTTAAATCCTAGCAACTGATGCAAAAGTTTCGTTATAGTCATATCCTTCTTGTTGTGCAAACCCCTGAACTACCAACGGTGCCTTATTCCTAGTAACGATCCCTTTGTCATCTCGTTTGCATTTAAATACCCAACGAGTTCCAATCGGTTCTTCACTTCTTGGCACATCTACTAACTCCCATACTCCAACTTTTTTAAATTGAACTAATTCTTCTTGCATAGCTTCAACCCAGCATGGATCTTGAAGTGTTGCCTTAACATTCTTGGGTTCTACTTGTGAAATGAAGCCAGAATATAAACACTCAGTTATCAATCTAGTGTCTTTCACTTCACAAAACAGACTAGTCAGTTCCTTATTCAACTGATTTCTCGTTCGAACAGGTTCTGTAACATTACCTAGTATATTTTCAACTGGATGATCCTTATTAACTCGATATTGAGGAACCGAATCAACATTCAGACTTTCTCCTAAATTCGTTCTAATCTGAAACTCAGGAGAGCTGAAATCATTTTCTGATTCTTCAGAAATGGGATCATCATCAGGCAGTGAAACCTTTGACGGAGTTAGTGATGTAGTATTCTCGGGTTCACAGTCATCTGAATCTGTTAGTTTATTCTTGTCCTTACTACTTTCACCAATAACAGTAGACTGAACTTTTATTGGAGTGGTATCGACATTTTGAGCAGGAGGAGATATAGGAGTAGTGGAATAATCCATATGATCTCTTAAAATGATCACATCATCCACTGTCATAATCAAAATTCTTGCTAGTTCCAGAATGTACAGCGGGTTTATGACTGACAATCTTGACATTAGTACCCAAGTCAACTTTGTCGGTCAATTTGTTGTAAATCCGTCGAATTGGAGTACCCGGTTTATAACCCATGAAAAATCCCTCTTCAACCTTTGGATCAAACTTTGACTGAGGTAGATACTTCAAGAAAGTACATGGTACACCAAAAGGTTCAACATTCTGTAAATTTGGTTTCTTCTTATGTAGAAGCTCATAACATGTCTTATTACGACGCTTAACTACAGAAACCCTATTTATAATATGACAAGCTGTATTGACTGCCTCCCCCCAAAACATAGTAGGGAGCCCTAAATCAGCAAGCATTGTTCTGGCTGTCTTGATTAGAGTCCTATTCTTTCTTTCAGCAACTACATTCTGTTGTGGCTCATACGGTGCACTAAATTGATGTTGGATTCCTTTGGACAAACAAAAGACTTCCAATGTCTTATTCTTAAATTTAGTTCTGTTGTCACTCCTGGTTCCTTAATACGAACTCCATAAATTTTTTAAGTTTCAACAAAGAAGTTGATCAAAATCTGTGGAGTCTCATCTTTCGATTAAAGAAAGAATACCCATGAGAATCTCGAGTAGTCATCAGTAACCACCAAACAGTAATACATTCCCACCAATACTTCTTACATTAACTGGACCAAACAAATCCATGTGAAGTAGCTCAAATGGGTTGGCAATAGAATTTTCTTGCTTTGGTTTATGGGCAGACTTTTCTTGTTTCCCTTTGAGACAAGATACACATTTGTCTTCCATTTCAAACTGTTTCATGGGAACACCTTCAACCAAACCATGTCTGACAATATCATTCATCTTTTGGAAATTAATATGTCCCATTCTTCTATGCCATAGCAATGATTCAGATTCGTTTTCTTTAGTCAATAAGCAAACTGACTCCTTTGGATCATCAACACCTAACACAAGGCCATAGATGTCTCTCTTCCTAGGAGCCTTTAGCAGGATCTAGTCTTCAGGAATAACATATCCTAGTTTCAAAATAAGTGCTTCTTTCTCAGTAAAATGGACATGATTACCCTTGTCGCAAATCTAAGAAACACTCAATAAATTATGTGATAATTGTTCCACATAATTGACTTTCTCCAGCGTAATCTTCCCATTGACAACATCACCTTGGCCCGAGATGTTGCCGCCGTTGGGACCTGCGAAACTAAGATACGAACGATTTACATCTTCATAAATGGACAACACTTTCTTGTCCCCTGTCATGTGCCGAGAGCATCCACTGTCAACATACTAAAGACTGATAGGCTTCCTTGGTTCTCCCTGCACATCAGACAATAAGATGGTTAGTTTCTGAAGGGAACCCAAACCTTTTGAGGTTTAGGTTTGCCGAATTCATCTCTAATGATTAATTCGGTCCAATATCCATCGCTCTGTAATTGAGCCTTGGATGAAGATGGTGTCACAGACTATTTCTTCGGTGAACTGAAACGAGCCTTAGGAGAAGAATTCCTTGGTGAATACGTACGATATCTAGGTTGACTCCCCAATCGATCATAGAATTTAGACGAACTATTAATTCTAGAAGGGGGTGATTGGTTCTGTTGAGTCATCTTCCTTGGTGAATTACTCCTTTGAGGTGTACGAGAACGACTCGGACTTCCACTACTAGAAATAGTATTCTGTAAAGGTCCCTGTCGTTTTGGTGTCTTAGATCTATTGTCATGAGCAACAATGTCTGAGTCACTAGATGCTCCAGAGGACATACCCTTATCTGGACATCTTCTTTTCCTATTAGGACAACAACTGTAAACATGACCTACTTCATAATAATAAAAACATGACTTTTTAGCTCTTGCTTTCTTAGCTTTAACATCAAACTCAGCTGAAGTCATGCCTAAACATTCCTTAAGTTCAATTGTAGCTGACTCTTCTTTTGATAAACCAGTCGACTCATTTTTATTTGAAAAATGTACTTGATGTGTATTTTCTAGTTTTAAATTTATATCACGAAATACCTAGTAACTGTCTACTACACACTTGCGGGCAGTGTACCCGTTCGTATGCAATATAGTGACTTGGTAAGTACGAGGTCGAACACAAGGATTATTAAGCAATTATTACAATAAAGTGATTCAGATTAAAAGGGGGTTTTGTAGCCGAATTGCCACTTTGCAAGAGTTAGTTGAGAAAGTCAGTAATCCCGTAGGATTAATCGCAAGAGAATATTTTGTTGTTGAATTTCAAACAATAATTTAAAAGGACACCCACTTGGATCAGCTCACATGCCAATCATCGGGTCTAAACATTAGTTGCATTTGTTGAACGACTCAAAAGATAGACAAGACGAACTGCCGTTATACTTGACACTTTAATTGCTCTAAATATAGTTATCGCTTCCACGTTTAATTTCTATCCAAAACAAAGAAACATTAAGATCTAAGTTGATTTTCACGATTTAACCTATAAAAGTTTTCTTCCAAACTGCTTATTCACTTTATCAGATTCCTCTATCACAAGTGTTTACACATTCAAAATGAATTTAATTGTTTAAAATCTTTACCGTTGGTTTCTTCCAAACTCCAACAATTTTAGGTTAATTATAGTCCGATTAACCTTTTCATAAACTAATTGACAATGACATAGATTTCTTCCAAACTTCTAATTACGATGATCAATCAATAAATATAAAAGATAAAAACAATATTTAAACTCAAATAAATATGGATCTTCGATTAAACATGAAAATCTTGTTCAAAGATTGCAAGTAACATTCACAACGACCCTATGACATGTTCACTACCCAAGCGGGTGCAAATAAGATTTAGCTACTCATAATAACCAAGGAAACACAAATAATATTAAAAGAAATCATATTGTACCAATAATCTTGATGAATTCGAAAAGCAATAATGAACCCTTGAACAAAAATTGATATTCTTGAACAAATAGATGATAGGAAATCGACCTACAAGAGCTTCCTATTTGTTCTTTGCGTTTCTAGGGTTTTGATGTGCTAAAAAGTGAATAATTCCCGTCCATAAACAATTAAAGATGATATATATATAAAAGCAGCGACTAACGGCCGTTAGGGAGGTGTAACAGCCGTTACACGGGTCATCTAGCAAATCTGTGCACTTATGGTCCTTTTTCCTAACGCCCGTTAGAACTTTGTTGCACCATCAGTCCTTCAGTGACTAACGGCCGTTAGTCTGACCCCTAACGGCAGTTAGCGAGACCTTGTAGTTCCATCTTCCTTTTAATGGCAGTTATGGCTAACGGGAGTTAAGTGCTAAAATGGTTATACTTGGTCCTTTTAACGGGAGTTAACCATTCTAACGGGAGTTACACTTCTTCCATCATGATTTCTTCACTTTAACATCTTTTTCCACACCTCCTTCACCCGTAACTTCCACAAACATCATTTCATCCTTTCTAAAGTCGTTTTTAGCCATTTTCATCCGTTTTATATGTCATGTACCTGAAACCACTCACGCATACCATAAAGCATCGAAAGTACATACAAATAACTAATAATTAAGCATAAATTGACCTAAAAACTATGTGGGAAATATGTATACAATACGACACATCAGTACTTTCTTTTGAGAGTTTTTATGAGTCGGGTAAGGAGTTAAGGTGATTCCACTGGACGTACATTCATCCTTATTCCATACTTTATCAATCTTGTCATGATCTATCTTTTCAAAATCAATTTCAGTGGACATAAAAATAGTATCACATCCCTTCATTGTAAAACATTTAATACTTTTATTAACACGACAAGTTGAATTCACTTGACTAAAAAACTTTCAAGCTTATGTTTCTTGTTAAGATCAACATTTTGATTTTCTGAGGCAATCAGAGCAATTTCACCAATATCGACCTTCTCAGAAAGCTGCGTTAGAGACTCTGTATAATTATTATTAAATGGTCCTCTAACTTCTTTATAATCCAAACCCAAACCACCCTTATCTTTTGAATCTCGTGGTATAGGTGTTTGCAACTGCATTGATCTTATTAACTCGGATCCTCTAATTTGTTCCAATCTTGTATTAAGCTTAACTATTTCTAGCTTTGCATCAACTAGTTCCTTCTCCTTTTTAGACAGGTCTTCAGTTAGTTGAGCATATTGTTCATTTCCTACCTTTTCCATTAGAACCGACTCTCTTAATTTTTCTTTTAAAGCAAGAATATCCTTATTTGATGCACGAATTTTATCTTGATAAAGACTTTCTTGTTTAATAAGGCCAGAATCTTTAGCAAACAAGGAATCGTTCTCTTTCTTAAAGGCAGAATTTTGACTAGTTAAGTTAATCACAGATTTATTTAGAATGAACACCTCAAGTTTTAAATCTGACACCATTTTACATACATCAACAAATGAGAATAAAGAACAAGAAACCTTTTGATCTGCAGCCTTGCAATCTGCCATGTATGCAACAAAGTCTTCAGTTTTCATACCTTCAGGTATCACGAAGTCCTTCATTTGATCTTCAATGCTCTTCTTAGAAATGTCATCAGCTGGAATAGATGACTCTTTCTTTTCTTCAAATGCTTTTACTGCTGTCATAGGTTCACTCTAAGATCTCACAATCTCAGCAACTTTTTGCACATTCTGCGTCACTATCTCAGATGCATTCTCTTCACTTGAGTACACAGCATAATCAATTGTCGCAGCTACCTCATCATCAACTTCAACCATGTAAGCATGATTCAAGGTGTCTTCTGTTTGTGTATCCCACTGATAAGTACCATCTGGATTCTGAACAACAAATGCCTTTGACTCCATCAAATAAGGAGTACTTGCTTGTTGTGGATAAGCAGGTAATGTTATCATTGCTTGAGTTTTTTGACTGTTTGGAGGAGTAATACCGCCTTGATTGTAGTTTTGTCTACTAGCAACGGTATTATTATTTCTCTTAGGGCGTTGACACTCTCTACCAAAATGACCAAATCCATCGCAATTATAACACTTCACCTTGGATTTGTCAAAGCCTTTAGTGCCATTTCCTACAAATCTCCCTGTTCTCTGAGTAAATCTTCTGACCTTAATAGTAAGTATAGCAATCTACCATTGTAGATCCATTTCTTCCAAATCATCAGGATCTATTTGATTGTAATCCTCATCGATCAATGCAGGATTAGTAACCTTTCCTCCGATAAATGCTTCATGAGCATTACAAAAGGCTGAGTAAACACTCATTCTACCTTCTACATAACTCATACTCATTGGCATAGAGTGAAAAAATTGTACATTGCTCTCGACATGTGTATTTGCATTGTCATAAGCAACATATCCAACAAGACCATCTGCATCCATTATTGGTGTAGCTTCAGCACTACTAAGAAATGCATTGTTTCCTGAGCTAAAACTTGCCAAATGAACAGTATTGGCCTGATACAGTGACGGATCTTGAGCGAAATACGAGTGTGTATCCTTAATTCTCCTCTTTATATCTCTGTTCTTAAGCTTGGAGACCACCTTTTTCAAAATCCCATGAGCTATATTCTTGATCATCTTAAAGTTGATGAACATAATCAGTCCATGTTTTAGGTAGTGAGTCCAAAAACTTATCAACCAACTCAGTTTGAGGATAAACAACCTCAAAATATGACAACTCTGTAGTCAAATGTCTAAATCGATTAATAATCTCATCAAGAGATTCTCCTTTCAGTCCATTGAAGGCTTCATATTGGCGCTTCAGAAGTTTGATACGATTTTTCTTCAAGGTTGTATTGCCCTCACAGTATCTTTCAAGAGCATCCCATAAATCCTTTGAAGTAGTGTACTTCTTAAACAAGTGTACACTATCTTGAGGTAAGGCCATAGTAAATGTGGACAAGGCTTTTCCCTCAATTGCGTATCTTTTCCTTTCTTCAATCGGCATATCAGCATAAGTATACCTACCGATCATTCCATTCTTCTCATAGGAAGGCCAATCAAAACCTTGAGTTATCACAAGCCACATGCCCATGTCATTAAGACGGATGTAATCTTCAAAACGTCTTTTCTACATCCAATAGTTTTCCATACGAAAAAGTTTTAGATGTGTATTTCCACGACCAACCTCATGATCATGCATGATCATCTAGCTAATGAGTAGGGCATTTGGTGAATTTGCGGCAGCTAGTATCGTTGTCATTTCGAATCTTTTGAAAATCAAATCAAACAAAATAACAAGAAGTTCGTATGTTGCGAAGTCACATGAAGTACACGTGACACAAAGGACACGAAGTCACACGGATTACACGTGACACGAGGTACTGACACACGAAGTCACACGAGTTACACGTGACACGAGGTGACACACAAGGTCACACGAGGAAGACGTGACACGAACTAACGGCTGACATAAGCAATACACGAAGTTCACCTCGGGCTGACGTAAGCATGAAGTGACACAAAGAAGAGCACGAAAATGCTTTTAAACATGAATTTCGAATCAAATTTGCAATCAATAGCAAATCAAATGATCTTAGACCTTCTGGTAATCA
Source organism: Erigeron canadensis (assembly GCF_010389155.1). Lineage (NCBI taxonomy): Eukaryota > Viridiplantae > Streptophyta > Magnoliopsida > Asterales > Asteraceae > Erigeron > Erigeron canadensis. The sequence goes on along the minus strand of NC_057762.1, from coordinate 11,542,095 downwards.
ACCTTAGGGCTCTGATACCACTTGAAAGGTACCCTATTGTTGCATGGATCATAATAAGACGTGATTCATTATGTCAAGAGTGCGGAATCCTCTTGAGATAACTAGATTGATATTGCCTTTTGTCAATTAATGAGCAATTAACCGACCTAAGGTGAGCATGAAGCTGATGGTTCGTGTAGGAGGTCACACGAGCACCAATTTGAGTTATATTCGTGAATTCTTGATTAAACCTTCATTAATCATTAGCTAATTTTCGTAGATTAGCTTGGTATTTATACTAATAGGGTTTGTGTTCATGTGGGCTTGGACCGTACACGAGTGATTAAGGCCCGATCCATCAAAACCCTTCAAGGTCGTGCTGACGTCAGCACGAGGGTCACTCAACATGCTGCTGACGTCAGCACGAGGAGCGTGTCTTAGATTGCTTATTTTGCTTGTACATAACATCCAACCATTGTTTAAGTATTCTAAGACACTTATAAACCTTGGTTCTACATTCTTATACCTGCAAAACAATATATAATACACAAACACAATATAAACATAACAGATATAATATTGAAGTTCATATGTAATCATTAAATACCAACTAATGTTCTTATTTCAATGATTACAAACATAATTCCTAAAACATAAACGATAATCAAATCTATGTTGTGATTGTCACAACGAATCTGCATCTACACCACTTCAATAGCAGCAAGACATTCCATAGCACCCATTGCATCAAGCGTGCCATCAAACTCCTTGGCACCACATTTCTTAAAACTTTCGTATTTAAAGTTATGGACACGAGGAGCAGCCATAACACGAGGCTCCACTACATTTCCCCCACCATTCACCTCATCAACAACATTCTCAGGAGCAACCTGTGACCTTACAATGGATGGCTCAGCATGGCTTGAGCGGTTAGAATAGTTTCCATCAGTATGCTCATTCCGCTGCATGCTAGCTTCCCTTTCCGCTCTCATTTGTACCAACTCCTCTTCATTCCTCAACAAAAGAGCCCGAATAGCACTCAATTCTTCATGCATTTCAGCTTGGGTAGGAATCTGTTCAATCACAGGGTTTGTCCGATCAATTTCTGACCTTGTGAGCTGTACACCCGGAAGTGGCCTTCGATGAGGCCTTTGATTAACACCATTTCCAGCCTCATTCTAACCAGTTGGAGCATTGCTAGGATTAGCTCTCTTACATTGACTGTTAGCACGAGTGTTAACCATGTTGTCTACAATGCAACGACGACAGTTAGCAAAAGTTAAAGCGATGATGATATACCCATACGGAGCTCTAGCTCCGTACCCGAAGCATAAGCAGAATACGAAGCCACCTTCGTACAGATAAAACTATATATACCCATAACGGAGCCCGACCTCCGTTCAACATGATTACTCCGGAGCTCCAAAGGTAACGAACACCTAGCTCCGAGGAAATTTACAAGATTATCCTATTAAATATATCAAAGCTCTGATACACTCGGATACAACTTGGTAACAAGATTACCACAAATCTACTCAAGAAGGAAACAAGATATTCGCAAAGGAGGAAGAGATTTACCCTAATTCTCTTACCCTCCTATCCAAGTCATTTACCCTCATATAGATAGAGAAAGAGCTAAACGGCACATTCATTCATAATCATCATATAATACACACATTCGATACATAAACCCTTCTATCAAATACCGTTTATTCGACCTTCGAATAAAACCTAAACAAAACCTTAAAATCCAAAGTCGAACATAACGATTCGGGATCAACAATATCTGGTGTAAAGCAGCCTCTCGGACCCTCTGACCGTAAGGGAATCAACACCAACAACCACACTCACACCTTCGGTTGAGCCATATTGCGATTATTTGATCAAACAAATTGGCGTCACCCGTGGGACAAACAAACTATTCCTTCACGACACCCACCCACTACCGTAACAATCGGTAACGACGGCTAAACTGGAAACGCATCGCTTAATGGAATCTGGAGGCATGAAGAGACCGCCTCCACCCCAAAACGAGCCTGGAATCGGCAAACGACATTACAAGAACCCGTGTATGTCAGAACTTCAGAAAACCGCATACGAGGTCACAGCTGATGATATACCCATACGGAGCTCTAGCTCCGTACCCGAAGTAGAAGCAGAATAAGAAGTTACCTTCGTGCAGGTTAATCTATTCATACCTATAACGGAGCTCGACCTCCGCATAAAATGATTGCCCCGGAGCTCTAAAGGTAACAATTACCCAGCTCCGAGGAGATATATAATAAAGATCGGATATAGATCTTCTCCTATAAATTAACTTACTAAAGATATATCGAAGCTCCGATGCACTCGGACACAACTTGGTAACAAGATTACCACAAATCTCCTCAAGAAGGAAACAAGATATTCTCAAAAGAGGGAGAGATTTACTCTAATTCTCTTACCCTCATCTCCAAGTTATCTACCCTCTATAAAAATAGAGGAGGATGCCTCACGGCACATCATCATACACAACATAGAAAACCCACACACATATTTTATTCGACCTCTGAATAAACCCTAAATAAAACCCCTACACCCTAAGTCGATCGAATCGAATTAGACACACAATATCCAACAAACACCAACAACCCAACTCACACCTCCGGTTAAGCCATAGTACGATTATTTGATCAAACAAATTGGCGCCATCCGTCGGACGCACAAACTGTTTCTCCGCGACACCCACCCACAATCGCAATAATCGGCAACAACGGTTGAACCGGCAATACGCCGCCTGATAGGGCCAGAGGGGATGAGAAGATCACGCTCGCCTCAAAACAAGCAAGAGATCAGCGAACGACATCACAAGAGCCTACGTATGTCCGAAATACCGGGTACCGCACGTATTGACATGACGCTAGCGGCTGAAAATACACCAGAGGCACAAAAACGGCCAACTGAGAGTCGCACACCGGTGTGAGGAGATCAGAGCCCGAGTAAGCAGGGTTCCCCTGGTCTGTACATCCGAATTAAAAAACTCGGACCGGCAGACATAGGGAACCTGGCCTCACCAGGATACCGGAACATCTCACCAGGAGTGGTATGTATGATGGGCGCCATAAACACGAAGAGCCCTCTGCCAACAGCCCAAACGGAAGGCACGCTTGCGCCTGGGCCACTTGATGAGAAACAAACTATATCCAATGCGAGACTAAGGAGCCAAAGCCGTAACGTGATCATATCAAAGAACCAAGGTAAACTTGTGACAACCCCGCAGGGTTCTCCAGAAAGGGCGCTCGCATCGCGTTGGCAGAATAACACCAAATTCACGGTAAATCTGCTCAGCGGTCTCTGATTGTAAAACAGGAGGGGTTTAAGTTAAAACTGCTAAGCCAGAGTCAGAAAAAAGAGATTGATATCTCGTCTTGCTTAAAAGAAGGGCTAACTAAAATAGTAAGCCCACTACAGGAGAATCTCGCGACAAAGGCATGGGAGCGTAAGCGAAGAAAACCCGAGCTGGACAGTCCACGTCTAGGTCAGGGTAATTTCCCTGAAGGACCTTCGGACACAGCCCCAAGCGCGACACCAATTGAACTAACCAACCGAAAGGATACATAGACGATACTCTGGAATAAGGGCACTTCATCACCCAGAAAAAACAGGAGGGTGAATTCAGACAAAAAGAGGAATGCTTCCGAAGACACGGAAGAGCCTCAAGATCCGAAAACTCCGGACGGAGTGCCACCTACAGAGGTGTCAGGCAAACCTGGAGGAAGGATGTCCACATTAATAGATAAGTAGATCACTGAAGCTTATGTAAAGGCAAACTATGACGTACTATGTGCAATAATAAGACGACTAAGGAAAACAGGTCTGGTATACGAACCAGAACCTGTCTCCCCACATCAGGGAGGACATTATCTTATGGGGGGCGTAAAATCAGAAAACCTCTGAGGGGAAAATGCTCCTCCGCCCTGACTCGTACCCGGAGGTAATAAGGATATGAGCAGCCCATCCGCGACAATTGAAGATATACGATATAATGGTGAGGGGGACCCAACCGACTTCCTGAGCCGTTTTTCCATAATGGCGGCAAATCGGAGATAGGATCCGAGAACAATTTGCCGAGCCTTCTTCCAGTCCCTGACTGGGAATGCGAAGGAATGGAGCGAAAGTTTAAGAATCTCAGGAGATGTTAGGGATCTCGAAGCAAAATTTGTGTCACGATTTGGCAAATCAAAAAACTATAAAAAGACACACCTAGCGGCGCACGATATAAAGCGACAAAAAGAAGAAACAATCAAGAAATTTATAGCCAGGTACACGTCGGAAACCCAGGAAATAAGTAGACTACCTGAAAGTCAAAAGATATCAACACTCATTCATGGCCTTCGGGCACCGATGCTAGTCAAAAATCTAACGGCAAATCTACCAGAAATGTAAGATGAGCTTGTGGTAAAAGCTCATGCCTGGGTCGACGAGAATCAAGATACCGTCAATAATGAAGGTGCTCAGGAGGGAAGAGGATAATACTATTGAAACTCACGAAGTCCCCGAAGCAAATCCTTGCAACAGAAACGGTGGCACAAACATTTCCACCCCCACTCAGAGTGATAACCAAGAAAAACGATCAGAGCAAATATTGTGAATTCCATAAAGATTATGGACAAAACAAGGACTCATGCCGAAACCTGTTGCGGGCCATAGAGGACGCAATAGCAGCGGGAAAACTTAGGCACCTGGAAAGGACCATAAACAACAAAGATGCAACTTAATTCAAAGGCATAGACCTCGAAAGCAAATCATCTTGTGAAAAGACCATGTTGCATCAAAAATCCTAAAAAAAATGGCTAGGTTGACCTTCTTGCAGAACAGGGGACGAGTGTACACACATCAAGATCAAGATATCAGGCCTTTTGTCAATAATGAAGTCGAGACCAGCAACACTCAGTCCCTATATCCCTCCATAGGTAGGTTAAGGAAAATTCCGGACCACCGGGAAGCAGCCAATGAAAGCTAATGGACCTTACTATGTAGTTGTCTCCTACCTCTTGTTTTTAACGAAAAACTTCTTTCATTCAAGATTGATCAGAATATAGCGCGCAAAAAATATACATATATGTAAGAAGACTTTATGTGGAGCACTAGGGAAGCCCGATAACACTTCCATAAAGCAATTACGTCATAAGACGACTGCCATAAAACAATTAAGTTAAAAGGCGACTGTCATAAGACAATACATGAGCTCCGAGCATAATTATAGTAGCTCAATGTAAATCCATGGACAAAGCCTTCGCGACAATATGACCAACAAGGCAAGTCCAAATACAGTCTTAAGGAATAAGTCTTGAAAAGGTAAAAGCCAGTAGATTGCCTGATCAGCATCTTGAAAAGGCATATACTAATAGATAAATCCAAAAACATAAGACTAAATTAATAAAATTGTTCAGAAAGATAAAGTGAAGGAGGGTCCAACAATCAAATAACACTTTGTTCAGACAAATTCACACATTGGGGACCTGCATCAGCTGAGATGGAGAAGCATCAAGATCTGCGGATAAGGCACACAAACATTGAGAGTGGATATCTTCAAGATCACTCCTAGCTTTGTTAAGAGGACCTACGGTATCCCTCGCGAGCTCCTAACCATGAAGGGATATGCGTCCTTCTGCAGCAAGAACACGAATGAGCTAGATTCGGCATCCACACTATTCGCATTACATAGGCTCAAGATCCTTGCACCTACCTCAGATCCATTTAGAAAAGCCTTGCAGACATGCGGGATCACTTCAGTAACAAGCTGCCTATACTTCCCTCTTAGCTCAACAAGGGCAACACGATCGCCAACAAGCATCGCATCTTTGGCAGACAAGTCCTCTCTCAGCAACACGACCTCCACCTTCTTCGAATGATCTCCCTCACGAACAGCTTCAAGTGTTAGTGCATGATTCTCGGTGACATGAGCATTCTAGATATGTGTTGTATATTTGTGTATAATTTCAAGTCTTGTAATTATCTTGTAATTACCGTTTGTCTTAATATTACCCTGGCATATTTTGTGTAAGCCAATTGGGATCCAACTTATGTTTATATGTTTGTTTATTACTTGTACTTTGCAGGTTTTAGACATAACATGTAAAGAGTCATTCAGTTAATATTGTTTCTGCGTATTTATAGCAGTTGAGATATTAACTTAATGTACTTCCAGAGGGAAGATAAGATATTTGTGTTGCTGCGTATTTACAGCAGTTTGAACATTAATCTTATATACACACTTCCAATAGGTAATATTGACGACACTGTTTTTGCGTATTCACAGCAGTTGAAAAGTGTCAAAGGCTAATGCTAGTTCGGCGTATCTTTACAGAAGTTAAAGCATTAGTTGAGTTAATGTCGGTTATGTGTCTTGACAACAGTAAAGACAATAACTCAGAGTACAATGTCGGTTTTGCGTCTTGACAGCAGTAAAGACATTTACTCACCATATCCTAAGTGTTATTTTAGGGTTCTTAGGAACAAGCAAAAAGTCTTGCGTGGTCAAAGTAAGAACACTCAAATGTTCATTTGAGAGTTTCTAAGAAACAAGGAAAAATATGCTTGTTCTCAAGAACTCTCAAACGGTTTGAGAGTTTCTGTGGAAACAAGCAAAAGTATGCTATGCCCACAGAAACACGCAAACTAGCCAAAACCCTAATGGGCTTGGGCTTGGAAACACGCATGGGCCTGCGTGTTTCAAAACACGCAAAAGGCCATTTGAGTGTTCCTAGCCCTTGCCTATAAATAGTGGGTGTGTGTCATGCGTGTTCCAACAAGAGTGTAGAGAGAGAATCGAGCAAATCCTAGAGAGAGAAAACCAACACGCATGGTTGATCTTGTGGGTAATACTCGTCTCGTGCACGAACCGCAAACACACACCCGGTCCCCCAAACGGCTCGTAGATTGCAAGTTACCACGTGTTTGGTAAGGTGCGTCCGGAGAGCCGTTCCCGGAGTGTTCATCATCACGTAAAAGATATATATATATTATCTAAAGGTAGATATATAAACCGTGGGTTATCTCGAGGAATTTCCGCACCTCGACATATCCTTAAGTCGATCTCTGGTTTGATAGTAGTACTAGATCAGAGGGACTTACAACTGGTATCAGAGCCATAGGTTTTCATAACCTTGGTTAGAGATTGACAACAGTTTTGTGGTATCCCTTTATTTACGTGAGTTAGCAGAAATTTAATCTTTGGGCACGTTTTTGAAAGAAAGGTTCAAACTTGTTGCCAAATATTGATTAATCTATATCCTATTAATATTTTCTCATAATCTCGTGTATCCTTGAGCAATATCGGGCTCAGGATCTAAGAAATTGTGGGAAAGTGGTCTTTGTGTGTTCTTGAACACTAGTACCTTTCGTGCGCGTTTCGATATTACCAAGGCATTTGTGTGTTCTTGTGTTTTGCTTGTTCTTGAAATTTTGAGAGTTCTTGAGATTTTGTGTGTTTCTTGAACTTTGTGTGTTTCTTGAATGGCGCGCGTTTCTCCTAGTTTGCGTCTTCTCAGATTTTGCGCGTTCCTGGACCATTTGCGTGTTCCTACAGTTTTGCGCATTTCATTTGTGTGTTCCCAGTTTGCGTGTTCTTGTCTTGTTTGTGTGTTTATAAGTTGAACCACATACACAATGGCTGCAAACTATCTTAACCAATTAATACTAATGGACCATGAGACTGGTAAGGGTAATTTAGCACCCAAGCTAATGATCATAGACCAATACTTTTCTTGGAATGGTCGATTTGAATCCTTTATGCAATTCACCGATATTAGAATGTGGACTTGTATGACTGAAGGATATATAGCCTCGACATATGAGGACAGTGGTGTTACCAAAGTATATGCTTATCAAGATAAGACTGAATCCGATAAGAAGTTATATGAGGCAGAGAAAAAGGCACTTTCATGTTTAAAAATATCATTGCCACAAGATATATTACATTTGTTTAACGGATTTAATACTTCTAAAGAACTTTGGTTAGCACTAAAAAATCATTGTGAAGGGGATGAAACACTTAAAAAGAATAGAAAAGACCTTCTAAAGCATCAGTATAATGTATTTAATGGGTTAAGAAGTGAAAACTTAGATGAACTAATTACACGATATTATCATCTGCTAGCAAAGTTGCAAGCATTTGAGGTTACGTATTCTGAGGAAGAGAAGGTCGAAAAATTTTTGAGCTCTTTGCCAGAAAAGTGGAATCACTATATTACCACTTTGCAAGAGAAAGCAGATTTCGACGACATGTCTCTAACTCAAATAGTTGCTAAGTTCAGGGGACAAGAAATGAAACAAAAGAGGAGGGAAGGAGGATATAATAATGCTCAAATTCCCGAGCTTTGTTACGGTAGGCCTTCGATCAATGTAAGTACCAGTTTTCCTGATGAAAGCACCAAGCCTTTCATGAGTGAAGATGTCAACTTACAGAGGTTCTCTGTTGACTCTGAGGGGAACATATGTCTTGTTTCGAGTCAGAGCAACAATCTAGGCAATCGTGAATATCCTACCTCCAGTGCTACTTCCACCATGCCTATAAGTGTCAAAAGTGCGGAAAGTCACTTATCCGTTCTTGCGTCATTCGTGACATCATATGAACAGTTTATCCAAGGAAAGATTCAAGACCCTAGTCTTATAAATGAAGCCTATGAACAAAATGATCCTTTGGACTTAGAAGAGATGGATTTGCAATGGCAAATGGCTATTCTCACTCTTCGGGCTAAACGGTTCTTATCAAGGACAGGGCAGAAGGTCGTGGGCTCAAAGTTTGGCTTTGATAAGTCAAAAGTAAAGTATTTTGATTGTGGGGGATTTGGACACTTTGCTAGAGAATGCCAGAGGCCTAGAGATGTTGATAAGCATAATGTAACTTGTCAAAGTTTCGAAAATGGAGGAATAGCACAAATTGCTTCCAACTCACAACATTAAAGAAACTATCAAACTAAAAATGACAACAACTCAAAGGGGCTGATTTGTTGTCATCAAGAGAAAAACAATGGCCAAACATATGTTAATCAAGCTCTTTTAGCTGAAACAAGTTGTGTGGGGTTTGTTGTTAATAGTTGTGATAGTGAGGATGTTGTGTGTTCTAGTAAATTTGAAGTCAAGACATCTGAGGTATCTACAGAGACTGACTTAGATGAGCTAGTTAACTTCATGGCAGGAATGAATATTCCTGATGAACAACATGACCTATCGAAAAAGGCCATAAGCATATGGTATGTCGATAGTGGTTGTTCAAGACACCTGACAGGAGATAAATCATTATCGTCAAACTTTGTTGAGATTCTGGGAACATATGTAAGCTTTGCTGGTCCCAAAGGTGGCTCAATTACCGGTGTTGGTGATGTCACTAATGGGAAGATCAAGCTTGAAAAGGTGAATTATGTTGAACGGTTAAATGACAACTTAACGAGTGTGTCTCAAATTTGTGATAAAGGGAATCCTGTTCATTTCACCAAAGAGGAAGCACTTATCCTAAAACCTAGGTATGTGATTCCAGAAGAGTGGATTCTGTTGAGGGCTCCTAGGAAAAGAGATATATATGCCATGGCATTGGGTATCTCTAATCCCGAGATTGAGACTACATGTCTTTTGTGTCAAGCCTCTGAATCAGACTCTTTACTTTGGCATAGAATAATGGCTCACCTTCATTATCGTAAAATGAATTATATCACCAAAAATGGATTGGTGGAAGGCGTTCCATTAAAGAGATATGGTAGTGAAGATAAATGTGTACCTTGCAAAAAGGGCAAACAACACAAGATTAATCATAAGTCCAAGTCTCTAAATTCTACGGCCAGTCCTTTTGAACTTCTTCACATGGATCTATTTGGGCTAGTAAATGTGAGAAGTATCGGAGGAATGTATTATTGTCTGGTTGTCACCGATGATTTTTCAAGATTTTCTTGGGTATTTTTCCTTACTTCTAAGGATGAGACATATCAAATACTAGTGCACTTCTTTGCCAAAGTGGAAAATGTCCATAACACAAGAATCAAGAAAATTCATAGTGACAATGGAACAGAATTCAAGAATAGGTTGATGGAGTTTTATTGTCTAAGCAAAGGCATTGATCAGCAGTTTAGTGCTCCGTATCAACCTCAGCAAAATGGAGTTGCAGAGAGAAAGAATAGAACACTTATTGAAGCTGCAAGAACAATGTTGGCTGACTCTAAACTTCCAACCATATTCTGGGGTGAAGCTATAAACACTGCCTGCTATGTACTTAATAGAGTTCTGACTGTGAAGCGGTTTAACAAAACATGTTATGAGCTTCCCCACAATAGAAAACCTAGCTTAAGTCATTTGCAACCATTTGGTGTACCATGTACCTTCTTAAAGGTTAAACCAAACATAGCAAAGTTTGATGAAAAGGTTTATGAAGGTTACTTTCTTGGATATGTTCCAGGAACACCAAATCGATGTGTTTATAACAAAACTACTGGTAAGGTCGATATTGCATACAATGTTGAGCTTACTAGTAGCTCACCTGGTATTCATTCAGGTCCTGAGAAAATGTTTAATTATGAAGACATTTTTAGCACTCTTAATCCCTCTTTTATGGAGTTGCATTATTCAGACGATATAGTGGTGGTTTGGGATGATGATGTTTTTGCATCACCATCTTACGGAGGACCAATATCCAATGCAACTTCAGAAGATAGGAGAAGACGTCAAGATTTTGAACAATAAGTTATCTCAAGAAGGTCTGATGAACCAACGGGTCAAGACTCTTCAACTGAGAATACTTCTAGACATGTTGTGACAAAGGAGCGTCCCTCAGTTCAATTTGAGGAAAAGATTTCTACTAATTTGGATGGAAATCTTGATGTTGATCGGGTCACACAAAAACACATTACGAAGGCTCATCCTATAGAAAATATCTTGGGAGATCCTAACATTGGTGTTAGAACTAGGAGCAATCTTCAGGAAAGCACAAGTCTCTTTGCTGACATCAGAGATACTGGCATACTGAAAACATGTAGGTACAGTTGCTTTATCTCTCAAGTGGAACCTAAGAATGTGCAAATGGTACTGAAAGAACTATCTAGGGTGGATGCTATGCAAGAAGAGTTAGACCAAGTAAGAAAATTAAAAGTCTAGGAATTGGTGGATGTGCCTGCTAATATCAACCCTTTTGGAACAAGATGGGTGTTCAGATGTAAAAGGGATGAAAAAGGGATTGTTACTAGAAACAAGGCTCGACTGGTTGTTCAAGGTTTTGCACAACAAGATGGATTAGACTATACCGAAGTATTTGCACCAGTGGCTAGAATTGAGGCAATTAGGCTTTTTCTAGCTTTTGCATCTTTTAAGGGTTTCAAAGTATACCAATTAGATGTAAAGAGTGCATTTCTCTATGGTAAAGTACAGGAGTTGGTGTATGTGTCACAACCTCCTGGGTTCACTAATCCAGACTATCCTGATAGAGCTTATAAATTGGATAAAGCTTTATATGGTCTTCATCAAGCACCCAGAGCCTGGTACGATACATTATCCACACATTTGGTGGAAAATGGGTTTGTAAGAGGTCAGATTGATAGCACATTGTTTACAAAATTGAAAGGTGATGATTTCTTACTGGTACAAGTTTACGTAGATGACATCATTTTTGGTGCATCTGACGAGAACATGTGCAAAAAGTTTGAAGAAATCATGAAGAGCAAATTTGAAATAAGTGCAATGGGCGAAATGAATTTCTTTCTAGGACTGCAAGTTGAGCAGAAAAAGGAAGGAATTTTATTCATCAAACCAAATATGTATATGACATTCTTAAGAAATTTGGTATGGATGACTCTTCACCTATAGGGAAACCAATACAAATTAATCACTTGTTGGGAGCTTCAAACAGCTTGGATCAAGATGTTGATCCCACATTATATAGGTCAATGATAGGATCACTTATGTATCTTACATCATCAAGACCCGATATTATGTTTGCTGTTTGCTTATGTGCTCGATTTCAATCCTGTCCGAAAGAGTCACACTTGAAAGGAGTAAAAAGAATTCTTCGATACCTTAAAGGACAACCATCACTTGGTTTATGGTATCCTAGGGGAGGGGAGTTCGACCTGTATGCATATACGGACTCTGATTATGGTGGTTGTAATTTCGATAGAAATTCTTCTTCGGGAGGATGTCAATTTTTGGGAGATAGATTGGCATCATGGTAGTGTAAAAAGCAAACATTCGTTGCAAATTCAACCTGTGAAGCAGAATATATGGCTGCTGGAAGCTGTTGCTCACAAGTGCTTTGGATTCAACAACAACTGCGTGATTATGGTTTGAATTTATGCAATACTCCTATTAAAATTGATAATAAATCTGCTATTTCCATCACCAATAATCCTGTTAAGCATAGTAAAACGAGGCATATTGATATTAGATATCATTTTATTCGTGATTGTGCTGAAAAGAAATTAATTCATCTTGAGAAAGTGCTATCTGATGACAAATTAGCCGACTTTTACACTAAAGCCTTTGATCGATCACATTTTGAGTTTCTAGTCCAGGTAACTGGAATGGGAAACCCTTAGTTCATATCTCTCAAGAGCCAGCTTATTCAGAAAATGCAACACAAAAATAGAATAAAGGTTTAAGGGGAGTCGTTACTACGAGAGAAATGACTATTCAATATGGCATTTAAGTTTACTCATTTGCTATATCCAATCTCTTCGGTAGTAATTGTTCCTTCTAGAACGTTCTTGATATGAAAAATCAGAAAATGCTTCACAAAATATAATAATGGTTTAATGGGAAAGTCCTTAATGCAAGAGAAATGACTGTTAAATATGGCATTTAAGTTTACTCATTTGCTATATCCGATCTCTTCTATAGTAATTGCTTCTTCTAGAACCTATCGCATGTATCTGTAAGCTCCATTTCTTCAGGCTGAAGTTCACCTAATAGCATTGTATCAAAAATGGACTGTGATTTTGCCTTTCCTCTTGAGGCCTTAGAAGATGACCTCGATGAGACCTTCCTCTTCTTAGAAGGAGTAGCTGCAGGTGGAACCTCCCTTTCACCATCCACAATCTCATGATCAACAGCCTCTACAGATGACAGGTTCGCAGCAATTATAGACTCCTTAGGCTGACACTCCAACATCGGACCCTTCACAAACTCAGCTAATGTAACCTCTAAACTAAAAGAAATAAAAGCTATATCAGGAGATATCCACCTTAAATAAAAACCACCAAAGGGGAAGGTATAAAGGCACTAACCAGTCCCTCCAACACAAATTCAGGTATCAACTCCTTCGGGCCACTGCTTCAATATACCAGCCTGATGCAATACAACGTCAGGATAGCGGTCTAATTTGATCGGATTCTGTACAAGACCCTGACACAGGGGCAATTCAAGGGAATGAGGAGGAGCAGCCTCCTTAAACTTAGTTGGCTTCTCACCAACTAACAAAGATACATAAGCTTCAGAAATCACGGAGCACTCGATAAACACAAACTCATTCTTCCACCCCCGCACATCAGTACTACCAGGAAGAAATGTCGACCTTGGGCTTCTTTTGAATTGTCACCCAATCACCAACATCACATAAATCAAAACATGCAGAAAATAGATCTATGGTTGCTTCACCATCGTAGGCACGATAGAGGATCTCAAAACCAATAATACGCCGTTTGGATGCATATAAGAGAATGCACAGTTATAATGGCTAAGAACATCAAGGAAAAGGGGGAGAAAGGAAATCTCATATTTCCCGGGTCACATGGGCAACATACAGATACACATAACCTTGAGTCGGGTCTGCGACAATTTGGCCAGAGGATGGTAACTGGACCGCCTTATCGCAATCGGACAAATAGGTGGTACAGAACCACCGTAACCCCTCATGAGTAATAACGGAAGACAAATCACTACGCCCTACCTTTGCCATTTCTATAGTAAACCAAAAGGAAAGTTACATAAGAAATATAAGTTACCTGGAGATGGCGAAAGAAAAATTAGGGCAGAGCGGCTGAAGCAATTGGGGAAATGATCGGATCAGATTCGCAGGTAAATATAAAGTATTTCCCTTTACTATTTTAATTTTTCATTTTTGACCCTCAAGATTTTTTGAGTCTAACAAAACAGCAAGTCGCTGCCTTTTTTCATTAGACTAAGGGGCTTGATGATATACCCATACGGAGCTCTAGCTCCACATCCGAAGCAGAAGCAGAACCACCTTCGAATAGGTAAGGTTATTTAGCCAGAACGGAGCCTGAACTCCGCCCAGACCAAATTAACTCGGAGCTCAAGGTAGCGAAACCCAACTCCGAGGAAATATATTTCCCACGATTATCTTATTCAGCTCTGATATACTCGGACATAATTAGGTAACAAGATTGCCACAAATCTCCTCAAGAAGGAAACAAGATATTCAGAAAGAAGAAAAAGATTTACCCTAATTCTCTTACCCTCCTCTCCAAGTTATCTACCCTCTATATAAATAGAGGAGGAAGCCTCACGGCACATCATCATACGCATGATACGAATAAACTCTAAACAAAACCCTTAAACCCTAAGTCAAACGAATTGACTTAGACACAGCAAAATCATCTGGCGTAAAGCGGTCTTCGACCCTCTTGTAATCAACATGATTTTCTTAACCGAATTCACATCAATAATGGTGTTTGGTTAGTGTGTGTGTTCTTGGTGTTTGTGTGTGTATTGAGAGATAATTGGAATCAAGAGTGTGATTTTTCAGATGTAATTGTATGAAGAATGTGTTGTTAATATGGCAAAGTTATGATTTCTAAGGAATTGAAGGCTATTTATAGTCTAAACCAACCAACTATGCTAATTATAACAATTAGCCCCTCAACCTTAGAAATCATCAACTCATGTCTTAACTACAAGTAAGTCCATAACTTAAATTACAATGTATCACTATTTTTGGATTTCTAACATTCTCCCCCTTAGTGATATATTGTAAGGTCTGAAGTACGTGTTGGTTTGTCTTGTAGGAATGAATTTGATGAGCCCGGTGATGAAGACAATTGGTAAGTTGAAACAAGTCTTCAAAACTTTCTCATTGTCTTTGGAGAACTTGATTCAGTATTGGTTTTGGACTTCTTGAAGTTAAATCATCTGTTGTTTCTCAATGTTCTTATAGAACAGAGAATGATGAGTGTGTGTATGTCTTGAATCTTTGAAGATTGTTGATTCATGAATCAGAGTTTTCTTTTGAGGTGCGGAAGGTATGAACTTGTCTTGAATTCTTCAATCTTCGAATCTTGAAGTCATTTCTTTGAAATCTTGGAATGAATTTTCAAAAATATGTACTCTCCCCCTTGATGTGTGCAATGTAGCTTTAGATAAAGTGTTTGTTGTATGACGTGAAGATCTTTAACTTGACGAAGACTCTTTTTTGAAGCTTTTCTTCTTTGTCTCGAATCTTCAATCTTTTGTCCTTTGAATCTTTGATCTTTGTCACATCGTCTTGAATACTTTTGAGAGTAAACATTTCAAAAAGGTTTTGGAAAGTCTCTTATGAAGTAATCATATTCCTCATTAATCCATGAGTAATCACAGTCTCTTTGATTTTTGAAGCTGAATGATAGTATCTCTGAAAGCAATTAAAACAACCAAACACAAACTTTTCTCCTTGACCTTATCAATCATTCTAATTTCTTTTCCTAATCAATAATCAATCATACTATTTTTTCCCCCTCATAATGACAAAGTTGGGAACCAATGTCATTATGCAAACATTGATTGATTGGAATGTTTGAAAGAAATAATCATGACTAAGTTCTAGACATTATGCTCATGGAGAATTATCAACCATCAAAACATCAATCTAACCATATAATCCAACCCAATTGTACCTATGGATGACTAAAATGTGAGATTGAAGTTGTTGGGATAAACATTGTATCATGGTGTTGGTGTTTTCTATGTTCGGGTGATGAGAAAAGAAACCGGATAAGAATGATCCGTTTGCATTCAAAAATCGAAAGGATTAATGAAATGACCGAAGGAAATGTATTATCATTTATCGGATTTCCTATGTATCATTGAGCCATGCACAAAGCAAACCTCTAACATAGTTTGGTCTTTTGGCTTTCCAACCTCAAGAATGATTTAAAGAATATAAACCATGGTCAGTGTCACCTAGGCGTTCGATAACCATGTTCTACTATCCTTAAAGACTTTTATGAAAAATCCAAGGTCACAATAGACTTCTTGTTAACTCAATAATTACAAAAATGAAATTATGAGACCTACGTTCAAAGCTGGAAATGATGTTAGCAATGGTAGGATTTCCATTTGATCATCGTGAAATATCTATTAAGATATTACTACAAATGTTCCGGCTATATCACAAAGATAAGCATGTATATCACAAAGATATGACGCAAATGTGTCCTAAAGAATGAATAACGATCAAATTAATGATCAATTATAAGAGCTCTAGACACAAAGTGATCAAATGAAGTCGGGGACTGGAGCAGAGTGTCACCCTTTTTCAATATCAACATCTTCCAAATGAAGAGTTAATAGAAATTAGAAAATCTTCGTGAGAAGTAAAACAAGCATTTGTTAAGAAACACTTGAGTGGGTTGGTAAAGATGTGCATCGCTTCATTGGGTCCATGAAGGCTTTTTCAATACCGAAATATCAACAAATGACATCCGATAGAAATGTGTTTTACCCGGCGATTTTAGAAATTTAGAGAAGGGTATCAATTCTTTTAACCCTTTTCTCACAACATGATCACCATAACCTCTCACTCTTCGACTTTACTCCCTCCAACTTAGTTGCACAAATTCATCATCACTCAAAAATACCCTCACGTTCTAATGAAAGAAGTGAATACTCTGGGGTTAGATTTCATCGGCGATGATGAAATTCATGGAGTAGAATTTTGAGAAAAACCTAGTCGCTCATGTGCAAACTAAACACTGAACTTCCTTTGAAGAAAATATTTTGAAAAAAATCATCAAATGTGAAAAGAAAAAAAATTTTAAAAACACATTTGAAGTTTGAAAGAGATTTGAAATCACAAACTCCCCCTTAATCTATGCAAGGATAGATCAAAAAGATTTTCATAGAAAAGGTGGAGCAAAAATGATTTGTGCGAAATCAAATCAGGTTTTATGAAAAATGAACTCAATCAATTGTTCAAGATGAGATAACTCAGGAGTACACAAAGGCGTTCAATCCTTTGTTTCTCATATCAACAATTGAGAGTTTTTGAAACAGGTGTAACAAAATTGCAATTAACATCTTGTATTACACATATACATTCATATAAGACTACTTGGAAGTACACAAAGGCGTTCAATTCCGCGTTATCTTATATCAATTTATATGTATAACAACATGAATTAATTCCATCTTTGAAACATAAATAATTTTTCTTTTTAAGACCGGGTTGCATACAGAGTATATGCAAGCCATTTTGAAATAAATAACACAAATAAGCACGGGTTATACATTGAGTGTGCATAAGCCATTTTGAAATAAATAGTTCAATGAAGAACGGGTTGCATACTGAATATACGCAAGCCACTTTGAAATAAAAGAAAATTAAGAAAATCTTTTTGATATTTTCCAAAAAAAATTTTTATTTTTATTTTTGTATTTGATTTTTGGTTTTTCAATTTTTAATTTTTGAAAAATGAATCAAGAATTCCTTCCATGGTAAAGTGAATCAAGGATCAAGATTTAGCATACCAAGTTTAGAGATTAAGAAATTAAACCTCTTTTCGTCCAGTGGTTTTGTGAACAAATCAGCGAGTCGGTGGTCAGTTCTCACGAAATAGAGTTCGATGTCACCTTTCTCAACATGATCTTTGAGAAAATGATATCTCACATCAATGTGTTTTGAACGTGAGTGGTTGACTGAGTTGACGGCAATTGCAATGGCACTTTGAGAATCACAATAGATAGGGACACGATCATATTTCAGACCATAGTCGGTAAGTTGTGTTTTCATCCATAACACTTGAGCACAACAACTAGCAGCAGCTACATATTCAGCTTCTGCTGTTGACAGTGATACGCAATTTTGCTTCTTGGATGACCAACTTACAATCTTATCCCCTAAGAATTGTAAAGTACCAGATGTGCTTTTGCGATCAAGCTTACAACCTGCATGATCTGCATCTGAATAGGCAGTTAAATTGAATCCAGTATCCCTTGGATACCAGAGACCAAGATTGGGTGTACCCTTCAGATAACGAAGAATTCGTTTCACAGCTTGGTAATGTAAATCAGTAGGAGCGGCTTGATACCTAGCACACATACATATTGCAAACATTATATCTGGGCGAGATGCTGTAAGATACAACAACGAACCAATCATGCTTCTATACCTCTTTTGGTCAAATGGTTTCCCATTTTTATCAGCATTTATGTTTGTACGAGCAACCATTGGGGTTGAAATTGAAGAACAGTTAGTCATTTCAAACTTTTTCAACATATCTTTTATGTACTTACCTTGTGATATAAAAATACCAGTTGGTAATTGTTTGATTTGTAGACCCAAGAAGTAATTCATTTCCCCAATCATGCTCATTTCAAAATGATTGACCATTAGAGATGAAAAATTTCGGCAAAAAGTTTGACTGGTTGACCCAAAAATAATGTCATCAACATATATTTGGACAAGTAAAACATGTTTACCTTGTTTACGAATAAATAGGGTAGGGTCAATAGTACCTTTGGTAAAGCCTCCTTTGAGTAAGAAAGTAGATAAGGAATCATACCATGCTCGGGGTGCCTGCTTCAAACCATAGAGAGCCTTGTCTAACCTGTAGACATGGTTTGGCTTGTTAGGATCAACAAAACCTTCAGGTTGTTCCACGTAAACTTCTTCTTTGAGTTCTCCATTCAAGAATGCTATCTTCACATCCATTTGAAACACTGTGAAGTTTCTGAATGCGGCATAAGCTAAGAATATACGAATGGCCTCCATTCTAGCAACAGGAGCGAAAGTTTCGTCGAAATCCACACCAGGTTGTTGACAGTAACCCTTTGCAACCAATCTAGCTTTGTTCCTTACTACAACTCCATTTTCATCCTTCTTGTTCTTGAAAATCCACTTGGTGCGAATTGGTTCTTCTATTCTTGGATTTGGAACCAATTTCCATACTTTCAGTCTTTCAAACTGAGCTAATTCATCTTGCATTGCTTTAACCCACTCTGGATCACAAAGAGCTTCAGAGACGGTTTTGGGTTCAATGTTACTCAGTGAAAGTGCAACAAGACACTCATTGACTGTAGTACGAGTAGAAACACCAACTTGTGGATCTCCGATGATTTGTTCTGTAGGATGAACTTTGCTCATACGTGACCACTTGTTGTCATGAGGAAGAGGATCTTGTTGATGAAGGTCAACATTATCATCATTAAATCCAGAGTTCTGTTGAGCAATGGAATCATAGCTTGGAAGAACTCTTTCCTCAAAATTTGGATGATCAAAATCCAGTGGTACATACACATTTGGAGTATTTGATGGATTTGTTGTTTGGGTGATTTGAGAAGGTTGTTCTTGATCATTCTTTTGAGAATAAATATCACTTGAAGATGATTCTTCTTGCTCTGTAGAATTTGAAGATGATTCATGATTGTTGTCTGGAACTGATTCATTTGTTTGAATGGGGTCATTGTTCGGAATTGGTTCATTGATGACTTGAGGTTCCTTTTCTTGAATCGGTTTTGAGTTGTAGAATTCTTCGAAAAGAATATCTAGCTCTTCACTTGTTGGAGTTGGATATTTCTTGAATTTTGAAGCTAAGGTAGACGTCCTTGATGAAGCACTTGAAGTACTTTGATCACTAATTGTTGGTAGCAAACTTTCTTGTTCAAATATCATGCCAGACATCTCATCAAACCAAACATTCATGATTTCTTGAATCGTGTTTGTTCGACGATTAAAGATGCGATATGCAATCGATGTCTTTGAGTAACCAACAAAGTAACCTTCGTCACCTTTCCTTTCAAATTTTCCAACATTTTCCCGATCATTCAAGGTATAACAGACACACCCAAAATATGAAAGTAATTGATGTTGGGTTTGCGTTTGTTAATAACCTCATAAGGAGTCTTCTCATGACGCTGATTAATGATGGACCGATTTTGAGTATGACATGCACTGTCAACAGCTTCAGCCCACATGTTTGATGGTAACTTGGAATAAGCAAGCATTGTTCTTGCTGCTTCCACCAGCGTACGGTTTCTCCTTTCAACAACACCATTTTGTTGCGGGGTACGAACAGCAGAGAATTGGTGAGTAATGCCTTTTGATTTGCAAAATTCATTGAAGATGGCATTTTTGAACTCAGTACCGTTATCTGAACGAATATAACGGACTGGAAGTTGAAGATTCACTTGAGTGGAAGTGATGAAATCGATCAGTATTTGAGTTGTTTCATCTTTTGAAGCAAGAAACTTGACCCAAGTGTATCTAGAATAATCGTCAATGATAACCAGAATATATCTCTTCCCGTTTCTGCTTTGTACTTTCATAGGCCCACAAAGATCCATGTGAATCAAATGAAGAGGTGCCAAAGTGTGTGGAATTTTCTTTGGTTTATGAGAAGTTCTCTTGATCTTCCCAACTACACAAGAAGGACAGACATGCTCACTTTCATATTTGTAGTCAGGCAAGCCTTCAATAAGTTGCTTGTTAACTAATGCATTGATGGTTTGATAATTCAAGTGAGAAAGCCTTCTGTGCCACAACCAAGAATTTTTCGATGTAGCTTTTGAAACAAGACAGATATTATCAGTTGGTTGGTTAACATCAAGATTAACTGTGAAAAGATTGTCTTCACGATCTCCGCATAGGATATCAACTCCATCTAGAGTTTGGACTTTGCACAGAGATTGTCGAAAAAGAACTTGAAGATTGTTGTCACAAAACTGTCCAACACTGAACAAGTTATGACTCAGGCCTTCAACATAATGAACTTTCTTGATGACAATTCCGTTTCTTTCAATCTCTCCATAACCTAGAATTGGAGCGAAATTGTTGTTTCCGAAACGAACAGTTCCCATGAATCTTTCAACAAAATTCTTGAGCAATGATTTATTGCCAGTCATGTGTTTTGAACACCCGGAATCGAGTATCCATACACAGATGGTTATTTCCTGCAAACAAAAATTTAACTGACTTTAGGTACCCACTTAAAGACGGGTCCTTTGTGGTTAGTTAATATAGGCAGGGGATATAACTTAGGAAATGCATACAAACATGCTTTCATGTCAACATACTTGTTAATAAGCACATTATCAACAAGCATATTTGGATTAAACAATTGAATATTAATGCATGAATCAAAAGTAACATATTTACCAGCATTCAAACCATGCATCTGAAAACAAGAATTAACATTGTTTACAACATCACAAGGCCTAGCCTTGGCACCATTAACATTGTTTAACACAGAGGACTCAAAAGATAAATTGTTTGACTCAACAGAAACATGCTTCTTCTTTCTACCATCTTTTCTTCTTCGCCTTTTCTTCTTTTTATCAACATTAGTGATCTTAGGTACTAATGACTTAGTTACCCATTTAGACTCACTAATCAAGCTCTTTCCACCTGTTGGATTGGCATTAAGAAGATTAGAACGATAGTTTTGAAGTACTTTTATCTTTTTAGACTCTTTTGGAGATGCGGAAACTTCTTGTTTCTTAGGTTTATCATGAGAAAACCAGCCATATCTATCCCTATATCTAGTTACATTATTTGAAGCATCCCTAGTTAGCAAAACTGAGCTAGACTTAGAAACTTTTGAATTTGAACTAGAATGAGGTCTACACAAAGAAACATTTGAATTGATTTCCAGAAGTTTCACTTTGTTGTATTTTATTTTAGGTTTGGTCTCATCTTGCTTGGTTTTGACATGCTTTTCTAGGGTAGGACACTTTGTTTTTAACTTATTGATTCTTGGTTTGGTGACAGTCTTTGGTTCAGTCTTGATGGGTTTGGAAGTAACCTGTTTCTTTGAATAATATGAAGTTGGAGTTTTGAAAAACGATTTTGGAGATTCCTCTTTTGATTCAACTTTGATTTTGGTAGATTCAATCTTTTTCTCAGTTTCAGAGTCAAAAACATATTCTCCCTCCATGAATTTATCAAAATCAGATTTGTTGAATGATGAAATCGGAGAGAATTTTGAAAAATCAGGAGTTTTGTTTTCCAACTTCACACTATTGGTTGTCTCAGGAATAAAATCAACTTGAACTGACGCTTCTTTGGTTTCACAATAAAATTGAGTAGAAGTATCAACACCTATACTAGCACAAGGCTTAGGGTGAACAACTAACTCTTCATGAAACTCACAGGTGAAAAACCTAACGTAGTACCATATCAAAACTAAACTATGCGCAAGTTCGTCATTCGATAAATCAGATTGCACATAATCATCAGCTATTTCAGTAGCAGTATTTCGACATGAATACTCAAAAGAATCAGTCAAGGTTTGGGTGGAGGAATCAGTAGATGAAACATATGTAGTCAGAGTTGAATGGTCTACCAAGAGACTGAAATCAGTTTGTGTAGAAACATTCACACAAACTTTCTTGATATCAACAACAATTGATTCATTCTTTGAATTCGGACTTTGAGACTTTAGATTATTGATAAAGTTTTGTTGAGATTCCACCTTTTGTTGTAAACCTTCTATTTGTTTTTCCAAAATTGTGGATGGAACATACACTTTAGTTGGTTTAGGTGGGGAAACGACAGATTCTTGGTTTTGAAAATTAGATGCAATTTCTTCCAATTCAAAAATTGAAGACTTTTTCATTTCGTAAGAAGTGTTGATGGCATCATAATTAACCAAAAATTTATTGTTTTGAATTTTCCCAACTTCATCAGTCTCAAATTGGTCATCCAATGGACGTATGAATTGTTGAACCATACCAAGTCTCAAAAACTTTTCATCATACAAGGGTTCAATCTTTTCTTTGGCTTTTTGCAATGGAGTGATATTCTCAAATCCCAACCCAAGAAGAAGTTCTGATCTATCAATCTTTGACTTATTGAAATAGGCAGTGAAATCCAAAAAAGGGTTTTGTTCAACTTTGTACAACTTTTCTTGATAGAAAAGTATATTCTTTGTATGTTCCTTAATTTGTTTTCCAAGATTTTCAATCTCAATGCCTTTTAAAAAACAGTTATGATTTAAATCAGAAACTTTTCTTTCAAGTTCAATTGTTTTTGGTGTAGCTTCTTGAAGCTTTTTATTCATAATATCAATATCCATTTGTCTCGCATTTGCACGAAGCCATTCATTGGTCTTTTGAATTTCAAGATCTTGATTGGCCTTTTCAAGATCAAGAATGGTCTTTTCTAAATTATGACACTTTTCCAATAACTTAGAGTCAGGGGACGCATTCATTTCACATTCTTTGACCAACATTTTTTATTTATAGTTTTGAAATTCTTGTTTCATAGCATCATACTCAAAAAGAAGTTTAGAGTTTTCTTCAAGAAGTTTTGTGTATTCCCTTTTTGAAAATACAATGCTATTTTTCAATTTCTTGTTTTTGTTGGCTAAAGAAGTGTAATGATTTGTCAGGTTTGATAGGGCAATTCTACAAGACTCGTTATCTTTAATTGATGAAAAAGTAGAGTCAAGATTTACCTCATCATCGGGATATTCCTCGTCAGTGTTGTCAGCCTCCAGCATCTTATCTTTGCTCAACCTTGCCATGAAACATACATTGGCAGACAGATCTTCATCTTCATCATCAGTAAGCAAGAGCCACTTGTCATCTTCAGCAATCAAGGCTTGACCGGCTTCAACTTGCTTTGCTAGAAGCATCTTCTGCTTGTAGTATGCATAATCCTTTTTGCGAGGCAGTTTGCAATCCACAGCAAAATGACCAGGAAATCCACAGTTGTAACACTTTTTGTCAGATTTCTTCTCTTTCTCCATGATTTGTTTCTCATTATCTGCTTTCTTGTCTCTTTGCTTGGAGACAGTTGTTTCACCTTGTTCAAAACTCTTGTGATGATATTGTTCCTTCTTTGGAAATGCACTTGTTGATGAAGTTCGAAGATTGTTGTTAGTTGGCCTCGCTTTGAAATATTTCTTCTTGAAATGCTTGGTAACAGCGGCAAGAGCTTGGTAGAATTCATCAGGAACACCATCTCTTGGAGCCAAGTAATCTTCTCCTTCCTCATCAGACGAAGAAACAATAGTCATTTGTCTTTTAAGAGCCTCAGAAACCTTTCGTTCAACAACCAATGCCAAAGGATCAGTAGATACAACTTCTGGCACTTTGTTGAATGAATTTTTGCTTAGAACTTTGCTCTCATTTAACTTGAAAGATTCATAAAGAGTATGAATGGTGAATTTGGTCAGATCTTGATGTTGTTTGATTTGGGTTCCATATTCTTCCCATTCGGAACCAAGTGCTTTGATAAACTTGATGTTCAACTCAATCTCATCTTTCTTGACCTTGTTCTTTCTCAGTTCATTGATCACATTGCAGAATCGGTAGTAGACTGACTCAAGAGATTCATTTGGAGATTTCTGAAAATTGTCAAATTCGGTTAAGACATTAGTCAGTCGAATTGTTGAAGTTACATCAGAACCTTCCATTTGTCTAGCAACTTCATCCCAAATCTCCTTTGCTGTGTCGTAAGAATCAACTGAGCCATAGATCTCATCAGGAAGTGCTTGGTACAAACATGACCTAGCTTTGTTGTCAGCAGTAGTACGATCTCTTTGTTCAGCGTTTAAAAGATCAGGAGTCAAAATGGTACGGGTAGTCGGATGACGATGCATAGCAAGTCCATTGATGATTGAGTCCTTAAGCATGTGACCATTTGTTTGACGTTCAATGTAATCCATGAACCTTTTCTTCCAAAGTCCATAATTACCACGATAAAGAACTGGTGGTCTTGTATCAGTACCCAGAGACAGTGCTTCACGAGTAGTCATTTGAAATTGATTTGAATTGAGAATTGAATTGTTTTTGAAGAAATTTGGAAACTATGAAACGATCTAAATTGAAATGAAACTGAAACGATCTAAATTTTTCGAACGCTAACAAACTTCAAATCTCCATGAATCATGCCATTTTAAGATCATGGGCAAAAATTATTTTTCCCGCCAAAATACTTTTTTTTTTTTTTTTTTTGGATTTTCTGAATTGGAATGATCTTTGTTGAAACGATCTAAATGAAGATCGTTTTAGGATTGGAAATGAAACGATCTAAAAGGAATTAGGAAGTGAAATGATCTTGAAAGGAATGAAAGGTAGAACGATCTAAAAAGAGATCGTTTTGGAAACTTGTAGGTGAAACGATCTAATTTAGATCGTTTTGGAATCAAAGAGCTGAAACAATCTAAAAGAAATTAAAAATGAAACGATTTTCAGAGGAAGGAAAAATTCTAAGTAATCTGAAATGATTTGGGCAGAGTTTTGGTATGAACTGGAATGTAATGAATTGAGCAAAACCAATCACGAAGATCAGTTACCCAAAAGTAGGATGATTTCCAAACAACACTCTTCAGGAATTACTCAAACCAAAAAAAATTCAGATGAAACTTGAAACGATCTAAAAGAGATCGTTCTAGTTTCTAAGAGAACTGAAACGATCTAAAAGAGATCGTTTTGGATTCTCTTCAGAATTTTTCAATAACTTGTTTATCTTTCAAGAATTGAATTGACCAAAACCAATCCAAAGGATCAGTTAGCCACAATCAACTCTTATCTCAACAACCACACTTGTCACAACGATCAAAATTTGAATCGTTTGACAAACCACAACACTGATATGAAAATATGAAGGAAAGAAAACTGAGACGATCTAAATTAAGATCGTTTTACCAGTCGTCTTCAACCTCTGAACATGAACAACTCCATTGACGAAATTTAAAACTTCAATATCTTTTGATTTTCTGAGAATTGGAACATGAAACCACTTGCAAACAGTTTGTTTTCACCTCAGCAATGATCCGATTAACAACACGTAGCTTCTAACACAACAGAATCAAATCCCAAAATTTAGCGCCAAAAACTCAAAATCTGAACTTTTGATCCAGATTGAATTAGAACATGAAACTTGAGAGGATTATGTTATTAACTATGAGGAATCGAACGGTGAACAAACATTTGTGATTTTATGTGATTTGAGAGGTTAATTTTTTTGATTTTCAGAACGAACAAAAATGACGAACAGACGCAGAAATAAAACAGAATTAAAGGTTATTTGTGATGAGAAGTGATTGAATTCAGTTATGGATCGAGATCAGAACGATGTTATCTCTGATACCAAATGTAATCAACACGATTTTCTTAACCGAATTCACATCAACAATGGTGTTTGGTTAGTGTGTGTGTTCTTGGTGTTTGTGTGTGTATTGAGAGATAATTGGAATCAAGAGTGTGATTTTTCAGATGTAATTGTATGAAGAATGTGTTGTTAATATGGCAAAGTTATGATTTCTAAGGAATTGAAGGCTATTTATAGTCTAAACCAACCAACTATGCTAATTATCACAATTAGCCCCTCAACCTTAGAAATCATCAACTCATGTCTTAACTACAAGTAAGTCCATAACTTAAATTACAATGTATCACTATTTTTGGATTTCTAACACCTCTGACCATAAGGGAATCGCCGATAAACTCTAACAACCCAACTCACACCTCCGGTTGAGCCATAGTGCGATTATTTGATCAAACATATAGTATTAGGCCTCAAGGGATGTAGATTTCTTAATATAACGACTCCCTTTTTGCTCCGTTTATATTGCTTTCCTCTTTTGTTTATGAAAGAATGATATCCCTTATAAGTGCATTCCTTTTTTAGGGGAATGTCTCACACACTAATGCTTATGTACTTCAATCATAATGAATGAGTAACTTATGCATTAGCCTCATGGGTTATTACCTCATGATTGTTTTGAAAAGTCTTATGGGCGTCCCCATAACAATTCAAAGATTTAAATTTTATGCGCATTTAGAATAAGATTACGATCATTTTTATTTATTTGGGAGCTTATAAGTACATGGCAGGAGGATTTTACAAAAAGAAATTTGTATTTTCCTAGCTGCTACTTTTGTGTTGCCCTATTTGCTTCGTTTAATATGGCTTATCCCGAGAGGAGATCATGCTCCAACCGGTCTTAATGCCTTCCGAAGTCTTTTGCTTGTCGTCTTCTTCGCTCTCCGTTTCATCGGGGTTTTCTATGCTTTCTTCTTCGAAGGATCCTTATTCTTCCTTCTGGATAATTCTTCAGTTACGTTTATATAGGGGTACGGAGGTCTCACCCTTTGTGTCTGCAGTCAATGGGTAAATCATTGTTTGTATTCCTCCGCGGGATTTGTATTGTACGCATCCGTATATTGTGGATACTATCATTTCGAACTTATAGCAGCATGTCGTAGGGTGAGTTTGCTTTTATCACTACTGCCAAAATTCTTGTGGTCCTCCACCATGGGAATCCTCTGATGGTTATGTCCAACCATATTTGTCCCAACGGGCGAGTTCGTTCACTAGCGAATCCTATCACTTCGCCTTTCAGTGGTAGCATAGTTTCCTGTATTTTCTTTGGCAGTCGGAGGAAGCTTTTTTCATAGATTATGTCACGTCCACTTCCCGTATCCACTTGTGTGTTTTTCAGGCATATGCTGCCTATGTTGACCTTTATCAATACCGAGTTTGTCGAGCCTTGTCCAGGCAGACCATCGAAGTGGTAATGTTTTGTTCCTTCCTTGACCAGGTTGCTTAACGGTATCCTTCTTCGGTGTTCGTCTGGTTCTGGCTCATCGAAGCTCGGCCTAGTTCGCTTTACCAGATGCGACAGCTTGTTTTCTCTTGCGGCGTCGTCTATTTGTCTTAGTAGTTCTCTACAATAGTCTGTGCTATGACCGTATCCATTATGGAAGCAACAGAATTTGTCGAGATTTTTTGTTCCTCTCCCGAATAATGGTACCGGTCTTACGAACATTTTCGCTATCTACTCCGTTGACAGGATCTCTGATGGAGTTTTACGGAGCTTGGCAATCGTTCTTTTGTAGCTATTGATTCTGTAAACGGGGGATGGTCCCTCCACTGGTGCGACCTCATCTGTCTCTATCTTCTTCCCATTCTTTTTCGTCATGGTTTTCCATCTAACCATAGCTTTCTCTGCTATCTCATCCGCATTCTTCCAGTCATGAGACTTGTTTACCAAATCTAAATAGTTGGTCGGTTTACTGAGACACAGGTGCCGTATCAGTTCCTTCGATCGGAGCCCGTGTATAGCTCCGGATATTCTTCCTTGCTCAGATAGATGCACCAAGTTTTGTGTACTATCTCTATACCGCTTTAGGAAATCCTCTATTTCTTCGTCTTCCTCCAGTTTTATTTCGTGTGCTTGAAGGTGGGAACCAAATTCTTCTACTAGTTTTGCTTTGAAGCTTTCAACGACATGTATGCTCTCTTCTGGTAGGCTTCCCAGCCAATCCCGGACCTTCCCATGTAGGAGATAGAGGATAACATGACAGACCATTGGATAGCTCCATCCTTCAATCATGGCTACGTCATCGACCTCCTGAAGGAAGGTGTTAATTTTAGAAGTGCCATCGTACCAGGGAAGCTCTTGTATGTCTAGTAGCTTCACTGGGGGACGTGCTAGCGCAGCCTCTTCGTAAACTGTACACATGATCCCTTGTACTTAGACCCTGATTTTTTCTAAGTGGTGTCGTCTTTTATAACATTGACCATGGGATTTCCCTGGGGGTATTGAAGTGTCGTTAACACGTACGGGTGATACCATGACCCCTGTATTTGCACCGGGCAACCTCCGACCAAAGGTAGCATCCCTGCAGGCTGAACCTATGGTGCTCCATTTTGGTATAAGCACCCCCCTTAATAATACGACGGGTACATCGATTGCTGTTGCTGTGCCATATCAGCTGCCAGGGTCCCTATTGGGGTCCCTTGGCACATTGGGTAGGCCTAGTTGGTTTGGTAGGTCGGGTAGGTGGCTCCCGGACTTTTCGCTGCTCCGAAGCCGTCATCATGTCCGTCCTTAGGTTAGATTTTTTCAATTGGGATCTTTTTGGGTGACCACCGGCCCACTCCTCTTACTTCTATTGAGCTAATTCCTTGGCTTAGGTCTCGGATCCCGTTCTCTTTCAAAGATTCATGCACCGAAGATGCAGGTCGTCCTGATTCATACATTCAGGGGTTTGCGTGGTGTTTTTCACCTCTCTTGAAGCCATGCTTCTTTCACCAATACCTCCCTCTTCTTGGCGACCGGTATTTGGCTATTTTTTCTACCACCACTCTTTGGCGTGCCGACTGATCTGACATCTGATTAATGGAGGGTACAGGATCGTTGTCTTCCTGAATGTCACCAGAGCTGGCGGTTTCGGCGGGGGATGTTTTGTCAACGTATTCATCATGGTTGTAAGCGATCTTTAATTCATACTACTCTGGTAGGGAACCTGGGTCTAACATAATGCTTTCTTTTGATCGTGGTTAGGTTTGGTTTTTGAGGATAGAAGGTCCCACGGATGGCGCTAATTTGTTTGATCAAATAATCGCACTATGGTTCACCCGGAGGTGAGAGTGTGGTTGTTGGTGTTTATCGGAGATTCCCTTACGGCCAGAGGGTCCGACAGACCGCTTTACGCCTATGATTTATTGATCATAAGTCGTTCGTGTTCGACTTAAGGTTTTGGGGTTTTATTTAGAGTTCACTTGGAAGTCGAATAGATTGTAAGGGTTTTGTATATCGAATGTGTATGATTCGTATGATGTGAATGAATGCTTTGCCGTGAGGCTTCTTCCTTTGTTTATACAGAGGGAAAATGACTTGGAGATGAGGGTTAAAGAATTAGGGTAAATCTCTTCCTCCTTTGTGAATATCTTGTTTCCTTCTTGAGGAGATTCATGATAATCTTGTTACCTAATCGTGTCCGAGTATGTCGAAGCCTTGATATATGTTTAATGGGATAATTATACGGAAAATCTTAATCTGATCTTTCTTGTATATCTCCTCGGAGCTGGGTAATTGCTACCTTTGGAGCTCCGGGATAATTATGCTGGACTTCGTCCAGCTCCGTTATGGACATATATACTTATTACCTGTACGAAGGTAACTTTGTAATCTGCTTCTGCTTCGGGTACGGAGCTAGAGCTCCGTATGGGTATATCATCAATGGATTTCCAAAAAATTTCACCTAACGGTGTCAACGAAAGCGGAATAAACATTTAAAAGTCCAAACCAATAATTTCAGTTTGGTTTATTTATCAAAGTGGTGTTACTTGTCTTATCATTGAAACGAGTCTAAATGGAAATCCATCGGTTGCCCAACATAAAACAACCGATCGCAAGTCATTACAAATCATAAACGTCTTAACATAATTCAAGGTTTAAAGGAGCAGCAACTATGGATAAACTATGATTGTCTCCAAGCATTCTACCCATGCATCGCTCTTTATTCATCAACATTCAAAGTTTGCTAAGCTTGAGGGGGCAACACATTTCAAGAAACAAGTGTTAGCTAACGAATTAGCTAAGTAAGATAACACAAGCTTATAAAAACATTTGTCCAATTAAAACTTATTAAAGTCATATTTTATCATTAAGGCACATATCATCATAAAACATCTCATATAGCCATAAACATCATTCATATAGGATCGTTCGCCTTAGTTGTGCCTAATCATCTTTTCATCATCACATATAACATCATTTCAAGTGTGACATAAGTCCCTCATATCATATAAGGTGTAAGTTTGTGTGTAGGTGGTCATAAGACCTAACGGGAACCTCACACCCGACTGGATGGATAAGCCTTCCAGCGGTCCATCAGTGTCGTTAAGGAATGACAAGCCAATCCAGGAGTAGTCCGTATGTTCAAAGACGTTGGTGGATAATCACTCCACCAGGAGATACTCAAACCACGTAATTATGTTGCAAGAAGCCACCCAAGCAACTAAATATACGCACTCACCGGGCAAGGGCAAGTACGGGCATTAACATTACCTAAACATAACACATATTCATCTTTTACGTTTGGACCCTTAAATGTGCACGTGATATGGAAACTTAAAGAGTCTAGTGAACTAGATGAACAAGCCATACATTTATGCACATTTCAACAATCATCAACATGTGTCACATTTCATTACATATCATTATATCACATATCATTGGGACTGCATATCAGGTGTTAATGGTCAATTACATAGCCCATATAACCTCCCGTGTAATCCCGATTACCCATAAGCAACAAGATATCGTTAGGGGAGTTTAATTATAAAAACCATGCTTTTGTTAAATCCTCAGCATGTCAAAGTAGTGTATCTTACCTCATAGAAGCACACAACAAATGATAATGTAAGTTACCGAGCTTTGCAAGTATTCCCGACTACCTATAATCATTAAACGACATAATAAGCTAAGCAAGTACCTACTTACTTATGTTCATGAATCAAGCCTAAATATCTATAAACATGACCCATGACAAGGCTTGATGCCTCAGACATTCGATTAATAACTTAAAGCTTACATAACTCGACGAAACTCGACATACACACACTAAATTAACCTTTCTGGAAACTTGAAGTTACAATCATCTTTCAAAAACATTACCATTAGAAAGTAGACGGTTCAAAATCGCTTCTTTTGTCTCTACTCAATAATCAAAAACCCTCCCAAATTCTATTCAATTTCACTTTTAACTTGTAGAAAAATGGATCCTAAATCATCCCGCAGTAGAGACATAAATCTGCTTTCTGATCCACATGCTCCATCACCAGATGTTAAACAAGCATCTGGTGCCCCATCAAACCCCAATTCTATAAAACTAAATCCAAATAATCATTTGGCAAGTTTGATGGGAGCCTTGGGGGTCGATACACTAATTGGGAGAATTCAGAAATTTCTAAAAGATTCTCCTATCGACCCATCCTTTTCTGTTAATTCACGCAAGATGTTTCACGACTACTTGTGTGAGTTTTGGTACACGGCCAAACTCAATGAAGACTATTTATCAATCACCTTCACACTCAAAAGTGTAACAGTTGAGTGTACCTTAACTGCAGACACCTTGAGGGATGCTCTAAATCTGAACTACTTAAGAAATGGAGAATCTCTAGTAGTTGTTCCTCAAAATGTCAATTTCAGACAAACCCTCCTTGAAATGGGTCACAAGGAGTGTGGAAAATGGTGTCCACAAAACGAAAGGTGCCATGACAATGAAAGGCCTCACACCATCCTGGAGGTACTTTTTTATTCACTTGGTTGAAAGTATAGGTGGGAGTTCTAGTGGACTGGACCAGATTAACTCCTCACAAGCAGAGATGGCCTACTCCTTGTGGAACGGATTGAGAGTAGACTTTGCTGATATACTATTCAGAAGTCTGGTGCAGAAACTGAAGGGCACCAGGGGATTATGCATCCCTTTCTCCAGGTATCTCTCTCTCTGTTTCAAACTGATCTTGGGCAGTGATGAATACAAGAACACTACTTCACCTTTCACTGTCCCAGATCTATAAAGGAATCTTGACTCTCTAGTATTTGAAGCTGGAGAGGTTGAGATTCCTGATAGAATGCGGCTGGAATTCGTTAAAACTGGTGCACCAATACTAGGTGAGTCAGAAAGACAACTAGGCGGGCCTCAAAACAATGAGGAACCCACCGGTTTGTCTGCTGGAAATGTGACAGTTGCCGAACCTGAGCAACAATCTAACCCCTCCAGCTCCAGCTTGTCAGTTCCTTCCACTGTCACTGGAGACCTCCCAACAGGTCTCTAGGTAGTTAAAAAGGCAAAGCGTACACAACGTTCTAGGAAAAATTCAGCCCTTGCCACAGACATTAGAAACCCAGCCAGCCCTCCAGTTTCCTCCCAACAGAAAGCTGGAGAAAGTCAAATGGGAACACTGCAAGCAACCACCCTAAAAAATTTTGTAGGAGATGGTGGTGAAGAGATTATTGAGTCAACCCAACCCGGAATAAAGTTTGTGTCAGCACTTCACTTGCAGAGCCAAACTTCTGACATTTTTATTGCACGAACTGACAAAGTCTCTGGCCACTACTGAGGTTCAAATCTCTTCGGCCGATGAGGTTTTAGTTGAGGATAGAGCAACCACTACTGAGGCAACCACAGTGACCTTAATCCAAGGTGAAGTTGTTTCGACAACTGAGCCACAAACTGATGAAACCTTTCAGGCAACTAAATAAGGTCATCAGGAGTCTGGACCACACGTTCAGCCATCTCATTCATTCATGGATCTGGGCATGAATGTTGATGAATTCCAGTTGGAGTCTTCGAACTCTGAAGGGACTACCTCTGATCAAGAGATGGTTGATTTCTCTGTACAAGATCAACCTTCTTCATCTCTTGATTTGCCCCTAGAACCACAAGTTTCAGTTTCCACCACTACTACAATAGCTACTGAAATGCCGCCGCCACCACCACGACAAAGACCTTTGATCTCCTCCCTTTTTGTGCCTAGAAATAGGCACACTCCCCAGTCGTCGCCGTTGTCCACACCTGAGCATTCTCAGCATGGACAACAAATTGATCTCTCCATTCTTTCTTCTTATACAACCCCTTCTGTTTCTATCTCTGTTGTTGCTGGTCAGTCAACTGGGGAGGCTTCTTTCAATTTGCCTCCTCTAGTTGCTCCAGTTGGCCTTGTTGCTGGTCCAGTGACACTTTCCCCTCCATCACTGGACAGTCCATTTGTCTCATTTCAAGCCGATATTCGAAACCTTTTTGCCAGGGTAAAGGATATTCAAAAGCAATTGACAAAAATATCAAGTCCCTCTCCAGATATAACAAGGACTCTCTCACAAATCAAAAGGTTGTTGATCTGGGGATAAACAAGTTTGCTGCCAATGAGGACTTGGTATTCCACAAGCTCAATGAGTTGGTCAGAAGTTGAAACACTTTATCAGCTTCATTGAAAGAAGCTTTTGACCTAACTCAATCTAAGGTTTCCACCTCTATTTCAAACTTATTGGGTACAACTGTTAGATAATCTGAAGAAGATCTAAAGGATATAGAGAGGCAGGTTAAGGAGATTTTGAATAAACCTGGCCTTAATGTGGAAGAGCTTGAGCAACAAGTGGCCACTTCAGTTGGCTAGAAGGTTAAGGATACACTGGTTTCCATGGAATAAGAATTTGTTAAAAAGGTAATGTTTGAGATTGCCAAGATACCCCCTCCTCAAGTTGATCTGGCCCCAATAACTCTTGAGCTCAACCAGTTGAGGGGTGCTTTAGAAAATCTGACCACCCAAGTGTCATCCCGCACCACTTCAATTGACAAACTAGTAACTGAAGTGGAGGAGTTGAAGAAGAAAGATAAGGATTCCCCAATTGCATAGGTTGGTATCTCTCCAAATCTGGCCAAATTGTTAGAAGAATTGAAGACTGGTCAAGAACAAACTGCTACCAATGTCTTGACTCAGTCTGGAGAGGCCAACCATCTTTGGAGATCATTTAGAATGATGTGCACAATGTTCAAAGAGTGCAAGGTCATGTAGTCGTGGCAGCCTCTTGACCGATTGCCCTTTAATAATGCAGACTAGGAAGCTGTACGGGCAGGTCTAGATGCTACCAAGGGGGAAAGAACTGTCCTTGCACCAAGATTTCCTGGTGCAGGTAGAAGGCCACTGGTGGAAGGCATGTTGTCGTTGTTGGTACTAATGCCAGTCAACATGTTATTGAAGAGATTGAGGATTCTGGAGATAGGGGGAATGTTGATAAGGGCAAGAAAGTTGCAACTGATAATTTGCCCAGCCGACCACTGATATACCTTTACTTGAAATTGGAAATGTTGATGTGCTTCCTCCAGTGTCTAAAAGTGACAGTAAGCGTTTGGCAAGAATTGGTGAAGGAATAAAAGAAAGAAGGAAACAAAGACAAGCCAACCAATTAGTTGCCAGATCACAACTTGAAAGACTAAAGTTACTGGACGTAAGTGATGCCAAATTACTGGGTATCCCACTGGAGCAATATCTGAAGATGAAGAATGATGTCAGGATAGTGGGAATGTTAAATGAAATGCTTGCAATAGAACTAGACAAACACTATCCTGACGATGAAGCAGAACTTGATGCAAAAAGTCTACACATATCAGTGGAGAAGGCGAGAGAAAGTAGAACTGGTGGCATACAAAAGAGGATTGAAAATGTGAATAAGGTGGTGAAAAGGGTGCTTAACCCACCTAAGTCCAAAGGAAGAATAACCACTATTTAGGGATGCAGACTTAAGGACTTGGGTGGAACCAACTGAAGCCACAACTGAAGATGTCAAAGTCGTTGTACAAAACTAAGTACTGGCCAGCTAAAACTGGAAAATGAACCTGAAGCAAGAAACTATCTAAATGGCGTACAACGGCGTAGATATCATCCAGGCAAGATCTTTGATGTGCAAGTATCGATCAAGCCTGGAACAAAACATTTCTATGTTGGTGTTAAGTACTCGAATGGACCAATATACTGTTGATCCAGATGTCCATCAGTATGGTCATGCTGAGCATGTGGAGATGTTGAATCTGTTGGAAAGCAAGTAAGTGAAGAACAAGTTTGAAAGGGGTTGGATTTTTATGCTCCAAAATCTCATCAAGTTCAAAGAAAGTGTTGAAGAAAACTTGAACTTTGATGCAGAAGACAAACAACCCATCTCTTCAGTTGCTAAAAGAAGAAGAACTGGCGAAGGGCCATCTAATTAAGTTTTTCTTCCAGTTATCTACTTGTATTTTTATTTACTTTCTTGTAACTTTTGTATTTTTATTCATGTATATACAAGTTGCCAGACTGTAACCACAAGATAGATGACAGATTAAAACTAACAAACTTAAAAGTAAAACCCAAGGCATTTAATGATCTAAAAAAAATGCCTTGGAAAATTAGTTAGGTGTAATCAAACAAGTTATTCAAGTTCATACTTGTATAGATACAAGAACTTGAAAAGACTTGGCAATATTTCAGGACAAATAGGAGGAATTTGTTAGGACCAGTTTGTAAGGTGCCCTATTGTTGTGTGGATCGTAATAAGATGTGATTCGTTATGTCAAGAGTGCGGAATCCTCTTGAGATAACTAGATTGCTATTGCCTTTTGCTGATTAATGAGCAATTAACCAACCCAAGGAGATGCACAAGGCTTGTGGTTCGTGTAGGAGATCACACAAAGGAACAATTAACCTTAATTCGTAATTTCGTGAATATCTTCTAAGATTTACCAAACGATTAACCTAATTCCGTAGATTAGGTCTTGTATTTATACTAGTTAAGTATTGGATCATGTGGGCTTAGGCCTTAATCGAAGATTAGGCCCGAAACAATAAGTCAATCCACTTTCCTCGTGCTGACGTCAGCAAGAGGTTGTTCCTACATGCTGATGACGTCGGCACGAGGTTCGACCTTTGACTCTTTGTTTAGCTTCATTTGGCTCGTACATAACATCCAAGCATCGTTCAAGTGTTCTACGACACTTATAAACCTTGATTCTATGTTCTTGTACCTGCAAAATAATATATAACATACAAACACAATACAAAACACAAACAGATATAATATTGAAGTTCAATCGTAATCATTAAATATCAACACAAGTTCTTATTTAAATGATTACAAGCATAGTTCCTAAAACATAAATGATAATCAAATCTATGTTGCGATTATCACAACGAATCTGCATCTACAGACTCCCCCTTGACGATTGCAACTAGATCTCTTTAAAGTCTTCGAACTTGAACTTCAAAGTTATCCATTGAACAAAAGTCTTGTGCCATTCGCATGAATTCTCTCTTGTAAACAATGTGCGAGAATGTTGCGATAGCGCCTTTCTTCAACTCTCCAAAAATCCACTGCTGAGCAAGGTGTGTTCAAAAGTCTTCTCTGATCACCTCTTGACAAGTTAACAACCTGCATTGGATCATACATGCGTAGCAACATTTGTTCCTGTGAATCATCAACAAACATCTGTGCTTCGCCTGACCTTATATCTATTTGCCAAATTGTCATCTCTGTCAGCATATCTTGATCCCATCTGATAGCGGGAACCTTCTTAACACATTTAATTCTTTTCTGGACAAACCGAAATGTGCCATCTGGATTCTTAATCTTCTTCATAGGTGTTGGCTTAATCAACCTTTCTTCTGGCTTTAGACCTCTATCACTGAAATTCTTAATTCTTTCATCTCTG
Organism: Erigeron canadensis; assembly: GCF_010389155.1. Lineage (NCBI taxonomy): Eukaryota > Viridiplantae > Streptophyta > Magnoliopsida > Asterales > Asteraceae > Erigeron > Erigeron canadensis. The sequence goes on along the minus strand of NC_057762.1, from coordinate 11,504,964 downwards.
AATCTATTCCAGTAGAAATCTGCAAATCCATTGCTCTGAAGAGTAACGAACCATCGTCTTCCCAAATCTATCATGTCAGAATCACTAAGAGAGTGGAAGTGTCTTTAACTCATCGACATGTACTGACATCCCTCCTTTCTCTTGATAATAAACAATTTGATTCTGTGATCATAGAACCAACTTTGTATCACTGAGAAATACTTAGGTGCATCCTTGTCTAAGACAAACTCCCAAAACATCGATAGCTTATATATATCACGTATTACCAAACCAATATGTCCTCTACAACTTGGAATCAGTCTATTAATAATAAACTCTTGATCTTGCTGCACCGGAGGTATATTAAATCTTCCAAGATCAACCTCTCGCGTAGCATCTATATTCCAGTATAGATCAAAAATATTATCATGTCCTTCATCAACTATATTTGCATATACAGCAAACCTCAAACTTGCAGCATTCTTAGGTTCATCTGGACTGTCTCTGATTGGATTGAGATTGAGATGTTCCACTTCAGCTATTGGTTCAACTTGAATGACTTCATCTTCATTAAAGACACGATCAAAGTCATAAGGTATATCAAGCAACCTTTTTCTATCAGCTTCTGAAGTAATGAACTCTCCTTCTTCCATATCTTCATCATTGATACTTTCTAAATCTTCTTCAGCATCAAGATCGTCCAACGCACCTATCCTTTGAAGCTTATCTGCAATTCAAACGATTTACATATACAAAGATAAAGAACATAAATCATAAGTCAAGACATAATAAAATAGTATAAATACATAAAAGAAATTAAAATAAATAATACTATATCATAAATATAATGCAACAATTACATTAATATTTATCTTATAATCTTTATCTATTTTAACTTGCAACAATAATATTATATCATAAATATAATGTAACAAATACATTCATATTTATCTTATAATCATCACAAAAACAAAAAGAAAAATCAATAGCACTAAGGTTCATAATCCAAATCTGAATTCGAATCTGACTCTGACTCTGAAGATGTATGAGTTAACCCTGACTGTTCTTTCATTTGATCCCTAAGTGATCCTGGATCATAATAATCATCATAATCCATAATCTCTGCTCTAGCTCTCATATGAGCTTGTGGATCAAAACCCAATCTCTTTTCTAGTCTATGCACAATTAATGGGTGCAAATCTAACTCTGTAGAGGCATTGGTAGTAGAATCAGTCTTAGTTGACTCACTATCTTGAGTAGATTTTCCTTTGCTAAGATTTTCTTTTTCTATATGATTATGAGGATCATTCACTAGCTTTTCTCGAATCTCCCTTTCTATTCTATCAGAATTAGAATCGGAGTTACCTGAATTGGAATCTTCCTCATCATCATTGTTAGGATCATCAGGATCTGCATCTGGAGCGGCCATCACAGCTTTGCCTTTATCTTGAGTCCTAGAAGTACTAGCACCAGCTGTACCAGCAATCTCTAACTCTCTTTGTCTTGATGACTCCCCCTGAATGTTTGTAGTCTCTGTATCCATAGCATCATCACCAGCATCTTGACCTTGACCCTGATTCTCTGACTCACCATCTGTTTGTTGTTGATTTGGATCTTGAGCTCGATCTTGATCTTCATGATCATCATCTCTAATCTTCTTAGCAAGCTCATCATCCTTACAACTACTTTTATCTCCCCTTGAGCCAAGAATTGGTCAAGTCAAGATCCAAGAGAATGAACAAGAGCTGTCATTACGTCCATCTCTTCTTGATGCTTAGCAGCTTGGAGCTTTAGCTGATTCTCCAAAGCTGTAACCCTCAACTCTAACATCTTTTTCTCTGAAAACAAACGACTCAGCTGCACTTGAACAGGAGCAACTGGACGTGACGTAGAAGCAACATCAGATGTAGAAGCATGAGGTGGCATCGTAGCTTCAAAAGAAGGCATACGAGCACTAAAAGTTCCTGTGGGAGGCATCTGAGGTCTTTGCAGAGGAGCCAACAGACGTCCCATAATTGTAGAAACAGGAACTGTCACCTGAATAAGAGCAGACGAAGGCCTAGGAGCAACAAGTGTCGGCTCTAGCTCTTGACGAACTGTAGACTCCGGAGCAGTAGGAATAGTAACAGTTGTAGCCTCAGTAACAACTTGTGCACGAGAACCAATTCCTCTTATGATAAACTTTGGTCTCGACCTTCTCTCCCCAACAACTCTAGTAGCAGAAGTAGCAGACACAGAAACAGGAATCTTAGAGACAGAAGCTCTTAAAGCAGCAACCAATGGAGTATCACCAACATTAGGTGCATGAGACCTCTCCATAGCAGCTTGATATACAGCAAAATCTCTATCAACTTCAGCTTAAGATCTTCCTTGTCTTCTTCTTCGCTTCGGCAATCTCTCTTCCTCTTCTTCATCTTCTGAATCCTCAACCACATTGACCGGCAATTCAGAAGGACCAACATCAACACCAACTGGAGCAGAGGTAGAAGTAGAAACTCCAGTAGTTGGTGGCACAAGTTTTGCAGGATCATCAATATCCTCCATAAGAGCATCCATATCTGAATCATGCTCCAGATCTCCAACATATAAAGGAACATCATTGAGTCCTTCAAACTGATCAGCTCGCTCTTCTACAGGATTTTCTTGAGCCGGATCATCACCAGCAACAGCAGCAGCAACGGGTTCTTCATCTTCCCAACCTTGTCGAGGAGCAACATAGTTAGGATTCATCAAATGTCCGAACAATGGTGGATTATCAACATCAACCGGAACATTTCTTCCCGACAAATGCTTCATGCTTTCAACAAATGCCTTATGAGTAAGACGACCTAAATTGAACGTAGGACCGTCAAATGGCAATTCAACTTGGAAACAGAAAGAATTTCTTGTCTGTACCCAATGACCTCAACTGCTTCTCCAAATTATCAAAAATGTACTGAGAAAAGCTATACGGCTTGTTCAACACCAAAGCAACCATCTGAGAAGCGTTCTGTATATTCATCTGGTCATAGCCTGTACTCCGATGACTAATGGACCTCAACAAATAGTAAGCTAGCAACTTCCATTTGCCACGAAGATGATTCCTAAAGTATGGGTGAGTAATAGCACCAGTATACCCTATACGACGTAGAGCACTGTCACAAAATTCCTCTGAAAAGTCAGTCGGACCTTGCTCTATCTCGACATCACCCAAGTGTAATATCGTCCGTAAATCTCCAGCCGAGAACGAGAATGAACGTCCTCCAACAGTAGTGCGAATGTACATATGATCACCCATCTGCACTGAACGGACTGAGTTCCAAAACTCCCGAATGAGACTTATCACCAACGGAGGGTTCTCTGTTACTGCAAAATGTACACGAGAACGTGCAAGAAACTATAGGACACCATGAAACTCTGGTGTGCACCCAATCTGTGTAATGCTAAGATCGAGTGCAGCATTGTGCTCCTTGACGAACACACGAGCATTATTACCTTGTCCTGCCATACCTGCACAAAAAACAGACAAAAACGACAAGAAAACGAAAAAGTTAGAAATTAAAAACAAAAAATTAGGGTTTTTGGCTCGACTGCTTCGTGATGACGTCATCACGAGGAAGATCTTCTTCGTCGTGACGTCAGCACAAGCTTCAAATGAAACCCAGAAACACGAAGTAAAAACATCTCCATATGATGTTAAAATTGATCAAAATCACTTTTAAAACATCATCGTGGACTTGTTTATGATTCGTGAATGCCCAGAAAACCAAAAAATCGAAACAAATTCGATGAACACGAAGTGGTTCGTGTTCTTGATGTTCTTCGTGTGAATAGTGACCGAAACATAGTATCTTCAATTAATCTTGATTTTAAGTATGTTAACATGAACTTATGATAGATTTAAAGTGTACAAACATCAATTAATCCAATTTTAAGTCCAATTTTAAGTCCAAATCATCAAAAATTGAAGATCAAATTCTTGGTTCGTCTTAGTTATTGTTCACGCGAAGAGGATTCAAAATTTGGGCATTATAACGACATGAAATCGTTAGTTCTTATAGTCAAAACATCAATAATCAATCATAGATCGTGAAAGTACCAACAAATCTAAATAACAAACATGAAACGAGGATGAAATCGATCGAAAAGAGATACGAATGAATAGTGCGCACGAGGGAGGCAAGTTCGTGTGATTTACTTAGGGTTAATTTTCGATTAATGGTAATTAATGAATAGTAATAACCCATATTTATATTCGAATCCTCATGGGCCGGGCCGAACACTCAGTTCGTGGGCTTCGTGATGACATCAGCACGAGGCATGCTGACGTCAGCACGAAGGAATTCGAATTTTTCAATTTTTTATTCACACAGGCTTCATTCCTTAGCCAAATTTCGTGAATTTTCCAGAATTCTAAACAAGGAAAAATTACGAAAATTCCAGAAACATAAACCTGTAGATACTCGTTACTAAAAACCTGTATCTACTCGAATATGCAATCATAAATCATCCGTACTAACTTGTCATCACAATAATGTATCAAATAAATCTTACATTATTATCTTGACATAAAATCGATCATTTATTCATTGATGTTTAACTCAAAAAATGCAAACTTACATTAAAACATATTTAATGTATAATGCATTACAATACATCAAAAATATCATATCAACAACCTATCACATTACATCTTAGGTTGTGATCTTGATAATACAATGATAACCTATCACACTAAGTCGTAGGTTAATAAATACAAGGCAATTCATCCTTGTAGCACAATTCTTGTAATTTCCGAGCATCTTTTATTGTCCGTCGCAATGCAATTCTAAAAGCAAGCGAAAACAATTTTTCCTTCAATCACAATCTGAAATTTTGATGCCAATAACATTGTAAAATGAGTTCATTATCTGTAACCTGCACACTTAACAAACTTCATCAATGCACAAAAAAACAATAGAATATCATAAATATGCAAAACAACCAAAATCGTAACCTAGCAATCATTACAAGTCCAATCTTTGTCAAGCATACTTATCAACCAAAAACAATTGAAATTTCAAAAATTTACTTGAAACACATTCAAAAATGTTATGACTTTTCAATTTTCAAAATCATTTCATTTTCTACATTAAACAACGTATGTATTAATTAGAAAATCCATCTTTTAAACATTTATACCATAAGCAACAAGACTTATATAATTCACTAAGAATTATAACTGTTAATGCTTATCAAATCTCTCGTGCAATAAGAACTAGTTTGACACACAAACTGACACTTATTACAAAAATAAAAATAAAAACGAAAACAAAACAAAACAAAATAAAAATAAAAATAAAATAAAATAAAAAACTAAACTACTTTATTTATTTGCAAGAAATTCTAAGTTTTTGCAGATTAGATCAGGTTAGCATTTACATAAGTCTGCAAGTGAGAAATAATTCTCTTATTATTAGTTATGAACAGTGATCCAACCACGATTACCGGTATATTTGTCCTCTTAAACACTCGGTACTTCCAGTTTTCTTTGAGTTATGACACTTTCGACATACCCTGGCCAAGGACAGTCACCATGTAACCCGAGTAGCCCAATATGCCATTGAATAGTTTGCGAACTTATGTGACCCACATTCAGATATACTTCCGTAATCGATACAAGCACTAAGATAACAAATATTCAATATATATTCAAAAACATCCTTAAACAAATCATGAGACACTTTTTAGATAACAGAATTTAATTACTTTGTGATTTAACATATTTGCTTCTGCATTTCATTATTTATAAGGAACCCGTGATTTTTTATGAGACCCATGTAGCGAACTTTCTGACAACCTATCCCAAGTTGGAAGCTTTAGGTAGGCTAGGTATACAAAGACACCCCGAGGACATACTTGTCCGAATCTCAAAGACCACATTAGCCCCTTAATTAACATTCATTTCATTTGCATAAACAATATCACATTTAGCTTTCATGCTCATTGGTAGAGGTTTTTGCCTATATTTTGAACAAACTCTATAGTAATGCTAGATCTTTCACAAAACTTAAGGACTAGATCAATTCATTACTGAAAAGCAAGCATTCTCAGCCATATATCTGAATATGTTTCCCACAAGAACATTGTACACATTAAGTTCAGATTAAGGAAACCTTGCTACTTTGTGTCTACCAATATATCCCAAATTGTAATCACTGAACTAAGCAGTTATATTACGATTAAGCAGACTTAAATGCTAAGTATCCTCACTTCTAATCGTCTTACAGCATTAACTTAAATCTCTTCATATTTTTGTCATTTTCAGATTTTTCACATTTTTATGGTTTTTATGACACTAAGAACTCTTTTTGTATTTTCATGACTCTAGCTATTTACAAACACAAACTTACAAAATTAGTTCTTTGAGAGATTTAATATGAATCAGCATTCTTCATCCCATTGAGAAGAATTAACTTCTCAAATCGAGCCTAATCAAATGCTTTGGTATACAAATCGGCTAAATTATCATCAGTTATAACCTTTTCCAAATGAATTAACTTCTTTTGGGCACAATCACGCAAGAAATGATGTCCAATATCAATATGCTTGGTGACCTTATGCATGACAGGGTTATTTGTAATGTCTATTCTAATAGGAGTATCAAGAAAATCCATACCGTAGTCACGAAGTTGTTGCTGAATCCATAATACCTGGGAACAACAGCTACCAGCAGCCATATACTCTGCCTCACATGAAGACTGAGCAACACATGTCTGCTTCTTGTATTGCCACGATACTAATCTTCCTCCTAACAACTGACAACTTCCAGTCGTAGACTTTCTGTCATTGTTACAACCGCCAAAGTCCGAATCAGTATATGCAACAAAATCAAACGTTCCTCCCATTGGATACCATAGACAAAGCCCTTGGTTTCCCTTAAGATAACGTAGAATACGTTTTGCTGCAGTCAAATGTGACTCTTTCAGACTAGCTTGAAATCTAGCGCAAAGACAAACAGCAAACATAATATCTGGACGCGAAGCAGTCAGATACATCAATGAGCCAATAATAGCACGATAATAAGTTGCATTCACAAGTTCATCTTTCGGATCAAGAACCCCTAAACCATGATTTTGCTGAATAGGAGTACCATATGTCTTGGACTCTAGCATTTGAAACCTTTCCAAGATGTCATCGACATACTTAGACTGGTGAATAAAGAATCCATCTTTCCTTTGATCTATTTGTAGTCCGAGGAAAAATTATAATTCCCCCATAGCACTCATTTCAAATACATTTTTCATGCTCATTTCAAACTCTTTGCACATCTTTATATTAGATGAACCAAAAATGATATCATCCACGTAAACTTGTACAATCAGATAATCTCGCTTCTTGCACTTGATAAACAATGTGTTGTCTATCGATCCTCTTGTAAAACCATTTGTCAACAAATGTGTCGACAACTTTTCATACCACACTCTGGGTGCTTCATGCAATCCATAAAGAGCCTTATCCAAACGATATGCTCTTCTTGGATAATTCGGATCTTCAAACCCCGGTGGTTGGTGAATATACACTTCTTCTTTAACTTCACCGTATAAGAAGGCACTCTTAACGTCTAACTGATACACCTTAATACCTTTGAAACTTGCATATGCTAAAAATAACCTTATCGCTTCAATCCTAGCAACTGGTGCAAAAGTTTCGTTATAGTCATATCCTTCTCGTTGTGCAAACCCCTAAACAACCAAACGTGCTTTATTTCTAGTAACGATCCCTTTGTCATCTCGTTTGCATTTATATACCCAACGAGTTCCAATCGGTTCTTTACCTCTAGGCACATCTACTAACTCCCAAACTCCAACTTTTTCAAATTGAGCTAATTCTTCTTACATAGCTTCAACCCAACATAGATCTTGAAATGCTGCCTTTACATTCTTAGGTTCTACTTGTGAAATGAAACCAGAATATAAACACTCAGTTATCAATCCAGTGTCTTTCACTTCACAGAACAAACTAGTCAGATCCTTATTCAACTGATTCCTAGTTCGAACAGGTTCTGTAGCATTACCAAGAATATTTTCAACTGGATGATCCTTATTAATTCGATATTGAGGAACCGAATCAACATTCAGACTTTCTCCTAAATTTGTTTTAATCTGAAACTCAGGAGAGCTAAAATCATTTTCCGATTCTTCAGAAATAGGATCATCATCAGGCAGTGTAACCTTCGATGGAGTAAGTGGTGTAGTATTCTCGAGTTCACTATTATCTGAATCTAGTGTCTTATTCTTGTCCTTACCACATTCATCAATATCAGTAGTAGACTGAACTTTGGTTGGAGTAGTATCGACATTTCGAGTAGGCGGAGATATAGGAGTATTATCTATGTGATCTCTTAAAATAATCACATCATCAACTGTCTCAGGATCTGAATAAGAATCAGGACCATGTAGTGAACTAAACACACTATCATAATCGAAGTTCTTGCCACTTCCAGAATGAATAGCGGGCTTATGACTGACAATTTTGACATTTGTACCCAAATCAACTTTGCCGGTCTGTTTATTGTAAACCCGTCGAATTGATGTTCCCGGTTTATAACCCATGAAAAATCCCTCTTCAACCTTTGAATCAAACTTTGACTGAGGTAGATACTTCAAGAAGGTACACGGTACACCAAATGGTTCAACATTCTGTAAATTCGGTTTCTTCTTATGTAGAAGCTCATAACATGTCTTATTATGACGCTTAACTACAGTAACCCTATTTAAAATATAACAAGTTGTATTCACTGCCTCCACCCAAAACATAGTAGGAAGCCCTGAATCTGCAAGCATAGTTCTGGCTATCTCGATTAGAGTCCTATTCTTTCTTTCAGCAACTCCATTCTGTTGTGGTTCATACGGAGAACTGTATTGATGTTAGATTCCTTTTGACAAACAAAAGACATCCATCACATTATTCTTATAATCAGTTCCGTTGTCACTCCTGATTCTTTTAACACGAACTCCATACGGAACAATTTTGGAGGTGTGTTTCCACGACCAACCTCATGATCATGCATGATCATCTGGCTGATAAGTAGGGCATTAGGAGAGTTTGCGGCAGCTGGTAAAGTCGTCATTTCGAATCTTTCAGTAAACAAATCAATCGAAATAACAAGTAATTCGTTTGGCACGAAGTTAAACGAGCTCACACGAAGTGCACGTGACACGAAGTACGTCACGAAGTCACACGAGTAACACGTGACACGAAAAAAGACACGAAGTCACACTTGTAGCACGTAACACGAAGACAGACACGAAGTCATACTTGTAGCACGTGACACGAAGACAGACACGAAGTCACACGAGTAGCACGTGACACGAAGACAGATGACGTAAGCACTTAGCATACACTACCTCGTGCTGACATAAGCACGAAGTCACGCGAAGAAGAGCACGAACTTGACTAAAAACACGAATTTCGAATTGATTTTGCAATCAATAGCGAATCAAACGATCTTAAACCTTCTAGTAATCAACCTTAGGGCTCTGATACCACTTGTAAGGTGCCCTATTGTTGTGTGGATCGTAATAAGATGTGATTCGTTATGTCAAGAGTGCAGAATCCTCTTGAGATAACTAGATTGCTATTGCCTTTTGCTGATTAATGAGCAATTAACCAACCCAAGGAGATGCACAAGGCTTGTGGTTCATGTAGGAGATCACACGAAGGAACAATTAACCTTAATTCGTAATTTCGTGAATATCTTCTAAGATTTACCAAACGATTAACCTAATTCCGTAGATTAGGTCTTGTATTTATACTAGTTAAATATTGGATCGTGTGGGCTTAGGCCTTAATCGAAGATTATGCCCGAAACAATAAGTCAATCGACTTGCCTCGTGTTGACGTCAGCACGAGGTTGTTCCTACATGCTGATGACATCAGCACGAGGTTCGACCTTTGACTCTTTGTTTAGCTTCATTTGGCTCGTACATAATACCCAATCATCGTTCAAGTGTTCAAAAATATAGAAGTCCAGTTGTAATGTATAGTTTATGCAACTGGCGACTTCCTCCAGTTGAAGATTTGACCAATACATCTGAAGACATTCCAGTTGAAGTCGCAGACATCAAGTGGAAGAAGGAGAATGTCAATGGTAGCGAAGCCCAGTTGACTTTCTACCCAGATCAAGACTGGAGAGTATCAGTGTCAAGAACTTACAAAGCTTTATACTGATTATGAGGAAGACCGTTTTACTTTATGCACCTTTATCTTGACATTATCAATTGTCTTCGATTAAAGTACAAAAGTGCATAAAGTAGGTTGATAAAGTGACTTTATGTTTTACTTTATCCAACATTTTCAAAGGATTTCAAATTGAATCCTTAAATGCTTGTAACCATATTTAGGCGGCAAAGTTGGAATCCCAATACCAACTTTGCCTATAAATAGAGGTCTTTGCACAACCAAGAAACTACTTTTGCATAAACCAGACTTGCATATTCTTGGTGAACTTGTGCAATATTCTCCTAATCGCAAAAAGTAACACTTCACAACTTTAAGTGTTTCGATTGACAAGAGAATTTTCAAGTATTAGATCGATTGTATTTCATAGTTTGTTATCTTTGTTTCGCAACAACCTTGTATTTTATTTAACATCAATAAACAAAATACACTTGAAAAATTACAACTTGGTCTCACCATATTTACTTTATTGTATTTACATATTGCATTGTCTTTTACTTATTGTCACCATAAGTAATCTTTCCAAGAACTTGGTATACATTCACTGCAAATGGTCATTTCCAGTTCAGTGTTTATATTGCAAAGTAATCTCACCATCGACATAGAGGTGTCTTCAGTTAGTACCATCTCTTGAGTTGAGACTTACACTAATGAATCAATGCAATAAATAATTAAACACTATAAGTTAAATTATTAATTTACGATAATCTTATATGACTAATTGATACTATATATTAGTTGTATATATATAGTTATATTTTTCTTCTTTGAACTTAGGAAACAATATAATATATTTAGTTTATCTATTCAATGAGAAACATCTTTCTTAAATTAATTATAATATATAATATAATGTTTAAGGTTAAATAAAATTATTACATAAAATAAAAAAAAGTAACAAATATGATGTCATAATTTTTTAAAAGCACATGTAGTAAGAGACATGAGCTTGCCACATAAAACTTTTTTATATAAAAGGTTCTAGAAATAATTCTCTTTTATTAAAATAATAAATAGATAGATGTCTTTCCAAAAGAAAGTAACAAAAGTGATGGGGAATCAAAATGGTTCTATTGCTTTCAAATATATATCAAGGGTTTCATGTCTTTTAGAGGGTACCCAATGGGAAGAACTCATCCCCCAAAGACTAGTCCCTGTCAGCGCCATATCAGCAAAAAACACTCCAAGGACTAATCCCCCCAAAATGCACCTAATGGACTCATCCCTCAAGGACTAGTTTTGGACCCACCAATTATTTAATTTCATCCATTTATCTAAAATAATAATAATAACAATAATAATAATAATAATAATACCAAAAGTGAATAAAGACAAAAGACAAAAGTGCATGAAAAGACAAAAGGTGCATAAAACCCATCTTCTTCTTCAATGTCTTCGGCCTGCTGCTGCCCCATTTTTCCGACCGCCGGAAAATTTTGAAAAGCCCCCATCTTTCTTTACAGTTTGATAAAAGCCTCCATATATCTATGTATGTATGTGTATATATATATATATATATAATGTAATTAGCAATAAAAAATAAAAAAACGTAATTAGCAACTCGGACGAGCAAGGCGGACGAACAAGGGACTAATCCATCGGACGAGCAAGGCGGACGAACAAGGGACGAGTCCCACCAAATGGTGTGGACTCGTCCCTGAAGGGCGAACGAGTAGAGGGACGAGCCCATTGGAAACCCTCTTATTTGTAATTGACAAAATGAAAAAAATAATTTGAATATGCGTAGGTTTCGAAACCGGCTTTGAAATTGGGTTTCGAATTTGGAGATCTAGTAGATAGTTCAACGTGTTTGTTTAAATTAACTAGCTAATCAACCCGGGTTCAACCCGGACCATTTAATTAAAATTTTGTGACCAAACCAAAAGCAATGAATAAAAATGTATTAACTTGTGATATTGATACATTATAATTTTATACGGAGTAAATCAACTAATACAATGATTTGTAAAATAACAGCTTATATGATAACACCCACATGCACTCCCGGCATAACGGTTGCTCAACCAGGAGAAATAAACAATCGTTGAAGGGTCCCATCTCCATTTGTTGTAAGGTCACACTTGCACACAAAAGCAAGGCAATACTACAACTTATTTTTCCATAACCTTTATAGATTAACTTTCATCAAGATTGGCCTATGAAGGAAAGGCAGATGATTAGTTCCTTTATTTTGGCAACACAAAAAATGAATGGTCCATGCGAGTTCCTAACACACTGCCTGCTTAATTCTTAGTGAACAGCCCTGCATCCGTTAATATGTTAGCCCTTCATCAATGCCTCCACTAGTCTTCTTGACTTTCCAAGTGCATCAAGTATGGTAGTAACTCATTTACGGAATATTATTCTAGGGATTATATTTATAACAATATCAATTGAAACAAACATTGTGGAAAAACATGTAGGACAAAAGATGACGACAACCGTCATCTATTGGAATTGAAGCGTGCTCGTGCTTGCACTCAATGACTTGCAGGCTTGTAGCACCTTTGTCTACTTGCCATAATTTTATCAAATCTGGATAAGCCTTATGATTGAAAAATCTGTAAATCTAACTTTTGTACTTCACATCATTTTGGAGAAACTCCACTCCTTCTATTGATTGAAGCACCATTTAAGTTGTCAAAGTTAAAATACGTTACTAACACTTCCGAAGATCACTACAAATTATAAGTATTAAAAAAGTCATAACAATTAACCAATTAAACTGTCAGCATTATAATGTATGTATAAGTAATCATCATTCATCAAATCACTTACCACTTTTGCTAACTTTTTCATTCTTTCGTCCATATTCACTCGTGAAACCGTTGGTAGGTCACAAACATATAGAAATTCTTCAAGTGATCATTTGAAGGCAACTCTTTCTATCTTAACGCTATCATGATCCTTTTCCTACGTAGTTTCAACTATCATTTCTACTATAGCCTTTTTTATAACCCCTAAACCCATGTTTCATCAATTTATCATCTTAATGCATACATAATGAAATCAACCGAAAACATATTCACAAATAGAATTGTGAACTGCTAAATTGTGAAAACACAAAAAAGTGGTTAATAAGGTAGCAAACAACTTTTCAATAGCATATTTTCGATACAACTTATACTATTTCGTTTGTAGCAACGATTTTGTAAAGGGTGACTGGCTTTAAATACGATGGATAACCATTCTGTTAAAGCATTTAGGTGGGCAAGAACCTTGCTGCATTAGATGTTGAGACTTGTGGAAAAGTGTTTGCAGAATGCAAGCTAATTCGATGTTAGAGTGCTTGACTGCACCAGAGGTTGTACACAGGCCGTTTTATGCGGTATTTGCCTGCAAGATAAGTCGTTGTTAGAGTGTGTGGCATATTTTGACATTAATAAACCGTGAAATCTGACAGCTCAACCAATGTATTATTGTGACTAATCATAAGCATAAAAGTGAATGGCTAAATATTTCAAAATGTGATCAGACGTATTGCATCAGTGTAGTGCATATTAGCTGGAGAAGCACCTTCTTGACCCGAAAACGTCTAGAAAAGTTGTGTGATGCCATTCACATTTGATTGCAAACCAAATAGTTGCAGAGGTACCTGACTGTGTTAAGCCAAGGACAGTGAGTTAATTTGGAGCATTGTATGTATTGCTTTAAGACAAATAGCAATTAAATCATTCATCTTCCTAAATCTGACTTTGTGTGATACATTGGCATAGCACTCAAAAATTGGAAGTATGGAAACGGAAAAGGATTAACATATTACCAAATTTGAAAGGTTACATAATATAGGACATAAAAAAATTTCACATGGCATCACTCGTCTCCTTGATCACAGAATCACTCATATACAAACACTTGATAACATTAGAAGAAATAACTAATATAAATAATTTGGCCTTACAATTTGGATATATATATATATAAGAAAGATTAATGTTTAATGCATACCTTCGTATGAATGCTTGTTTGATAATTGTGGATCATATTTTCAACCCTAAATCTAGATAGCTATTGTTGTACCGGCCAAAAAAATGGAAAATCGGATATATTATAACAACACAAGGCTGCGTTATCAACAAAAAAGAAGAAATAACAAATCAGTTGAGAGAAGATTCATCAGGGAGATAAAAAAAAAATTGATGATGGGAAAATTGGAAGCAGGGTGATATTAATTTGAGAATTTAGTTGGAAAGAGAAATCTTGACGGTCATCTTTACTACTTTATAAAACAAAAGCCTATTTTTATTTTTAGAAAGTTCTGTCTTTAAAATACCAAAAGTGCCTTTAGACATTTTATGTTTTTAATGAATTAATTTACATTTTAACCCTTATCTTCTAAAATATTTTCACTATCACCTTTACATCAACCTACAATCCTAAACCATTTGACACTGTTACCACCACCAATAATACCATCACCGACAACACAAAACCGCCATCCTCGCTAACGCCGCCGCATTGTGCGGGTACCATGCTCGTTGATTCTAGAAAAGAGGCTCAAGAATAGGGCCCATGTTTGCCACGTCGGAATTTTTTTAAAAAAAAGTTTTAGAAATAAAGCTTCTTTATTAATAAAAGAGATTAATTTAGCTTTATCAATGCTTAAATAAATGGCAATGACCGGAGATGACATCATAAAATAAATATTTTTAATAAGATTTGTTGAAAGAAAGATTTTATAGTTGTGTCAAGTTAGATTAAGATTCTCTAAAAATATTCTCAATTTTATTAGTAAAGTTGAAGATCTTGACCATTTAATTAAAATGAAAAGTCAAAATTCAAAGATGATTTTTGAAGTTTGATAATTAGTTTTAATCCAATGGTTAAGATGTCTCCAACTTCTCTATCTATATAATTATTAAAACAGTAGGAAACTGAGACTTCTGAATCACTCTTCAAAGTCAAAGTTATGCTAAAAATTTGTCACGTAGGATTTAGCCTATGTGGCATCTCCATAATTTTTTTAACAATATTTTATTTTCTCCTATTATATTTATAGAAAATAAAAAAGAAAAAAAATCTAACTAGTTACTTATATTAAAATTATAATTATAATATTAAAGATTGAAAGTATCCGCATTTTATTGTTTATCGGATCTATGTTATTTGGCAACAAAATTTCAAATTTACTCGATTATATGTATTTATCGCGTATATTAGTTTGCTAAAGATATTTGACAAAATTAAATCAAATCATATATTATATTTATATCATAAATAAAAAGAATTATACCTATACCTTTAATGATATAGTAATTCCTTCATTATATAGAAATCATACCGGCCGACTTTCAACAATTGTGTTTTTGGACTCTACAACTCATGAAGAAGGTATGCTCAGAAACTTATTACAGCAACTAATCAATGTTAGAATTATTGATAGTTTCATAATAAGATCTTTTTATTATGTATTTTAATTTAATATTATAGATTTCATTTTAAAATTAGAAAAAAAGCTTCTCAAAAAGATGAAATCACGTAATAAAAGGTATTATTTGCTTTCCCATGATGTGTGAAAATAGTTAATGGTACTTTTGTTTTCGTTAACTAACAATTAGTAATGTCTACATAAGAATTGTTAGTTAATATCTTAATCAACTTTATAAAATAACCGCGCATCGTGCGGGTTAAAGAACCTAGTATATATATATATATAAATATATATAATTCTCTATCTCAAAGCGATGATGTGGCATATCTCTCGTGTCACCACATCATCTTTTTCCTACATGATGTTCTCTCAAATGTTGACAAATCACCATCTAGTCAGCAACCACATAAAATTTTGCTTATCATATATTAATTAATGAATATTCAAAAATTAGTTAGCAACGGGGATCGAACCGTGGTGCTTGACATCAACAAAAGATGTACATGCCATCTAAGCCACAAGCAAATAGGGTTTAGTATCTGGGAGTGTAAGTAACTTTTACACTTTTTCTATTGTGTGAATGTAACTTTCATTTGGTTCATTGTATGTAACTAAGTCGCTAAATTGAACGATTAATGTAAAAGTGTATATGTGGCACACTATATGAGATGCCACATAGAAGTTTTTGATTGGTCAACGTAAAAATTTTACATTAATCGTTCAAATTTAGCGGGTTAGTTACATACAATGAACCAAATGAAAGTTACATTCACACAATAGGAAAAATGTAAAAGTTACTTACACTTTCAGATACTTAACCCGAGCAAATATGCATCATGTTTTCAAAACTATAATATAAATACTATATATTGCTTTCATTCAATACATAAATTTTATATAGTATAATTAACTTTTTATTTAATTGCAAATAAATAATTGCTATCAACTTTCTTTACTTTTGTTAAATAGCGTGGTTGGATCAGTGGTAAACACTTTGGCCTATGGAGATAGAGGTCAAGAGTTCGAACCTCATCCCATGCAAAGGTTGGAGGGTCTTTTATACCATTTTAGAAGAAAATAAAAGCAGCGTCTCTACTGTAACACCCCAAAAATTTTAAGGTAAAGAAATTAACCCCTTTTTTATAGTTTTGACATTAAATTAATTTCCTAGTATTTTATTTTGGTTATAGGGTTAATTTAGTTGGAACTTTAGCGGATAGCGGGTAAAATACCCACAATTTTAGTCAGGGGCGTGGCAAGCCCATGTTGTGCCAGCCAACTCTCTTCCTTGTGAGTCATGTTTCCACTCACTCAATCCTCTTCTTCTCAAACCTTCTCTTATCATTTTTCAAAGATCAATCCTAACTCTTCCATGCAATCAAACATTTCCTAGTAATTCATCCAAGAACAATACCATTAATCATCTCCAATTATATAAGAAATTGGAAAGTTAGGGTTTGTGGTGGAAGGTGGTGGTGGTCGAATTTCAAAGAGAAAAGAGGGGAAGAAGAATTTCCAAATTAAAATCTTGAATTAGTTTATTATTGTTGAGGTATTGATTTCTCCTAACTTAGTTTTCATCTTTCTTTTGAAATTGGGGTTCTTGGAGTAACTCAAATTTGGGTGTTTTGCTAGAAATTGATTTATGAATGATTTTTCCCCAATTCCTTAGATAACCTAATTTGTCATTGAGTTATGTATTGAGTTTGGCTAAGAAATTGATAAGCTATAATGTGATAATTCTAGTTTATGAGAAAAGATGAGTTTTTACTAGTTATTGAAAAGTTGATGAAAATGGTAGGTTGAACTACCTAGTGTTATTGTTGAGAATAAAAGAAACTCAATGACAAATGGGTTGGGTTTGGGTTTTGAAAGGCTAGTGATTGAGTATGACTAGGTTGAGCTAGTCAAGTTGTGAATGTAAGCTTATACATTGTATGTTATGATCATAGGTTGAAGCTTGTTGTGTGCTTTATCTTTTTATCAAGTCATTGTCCAAGTTGCGGAGGAGGTGAGTATATTTGCATACATTCATGTATACGTTGGGTCAATTGACCACGTTATGTTGAAGATTGTTTATCCATGTATGGTAATTGATTTGGCGTAGGCCCATACGGGGCATAGTGTTTATGAGACCTAAGAACCTTCGGGGCCTAAGAATCCGGATAGTTTTTATTGTTATGACTGTTTAGCTTATATCGATCCATGTATAGCGTTTAGTGTGCAAGGTGAACATGTAAATGTGGCATGACAGTGTCATAGGTTACATGTAATAGTCCTTGTACTTTGTCCTCCTTCGTGTTCATAAATGTATGCAAGTATATTTACTAAGTCTTTGCTTATATTTTAGTTGTTTATCTTTTATAGGTAGTTCTGGAAGAAGGAAATAGTTGTTGATTAAAGCTTGAAGTGTTAGAAGTAAATATTTTTGCAAGACTTGGAGGTATTTAGGTCATTCATGGATGAATGACAATCTTTTGGTTAGAGGCTTAGAAATCCCTCCCCTCATGGCTCTTGGTACATTTAGTTTTGAAGGTCGTACTTTTGTTAAGTTTCTGTAACGATCAAATGTAAAGCTTTTGGAAGTTTGGATAGTTGCATATTTGATAAAAATGGTGTCAAAATGGGTAAATAACCCATTGATGGTGTTTACGAGATTTTAAACAAGTTGATGTTGTAATTAAGTTTTAAAACGTGTCTATATAATTATTGGAATTTCTGGAAATGAGTTTATGAAAGTTGGTCAAGTGAATTGTATAATTTGAAGTTTGATTAAAGTGTTAACTTGCTGATTTCTGCACAGTTTCTGGACCAGAAAGATCCCACTGCAGCGCAGTGGGAGTTGTCCAAACCCACTGCGGCGCAGTGGGGGTTTTGCACCCGTAGGGCCGAGGTTTCCCACTGCGGCGCAGTGGGGAGTTACTGTATAAAAAAAAAAATCTCGTGTTTTCAGTTATCGAGTTAGTCCTTTCATCTACTTAGGTAGAGGTAAGATTTGCCTACATCTTAACCTCTCCATACACCATCAAGGAATTGGAGCTCAAAACCCGTAGAAAACGGCATTGAGAAATTTCTTTTTTCTTTTTCTTTACTTTTGTCAACTAAATTAACGTCCAGTATTATTTATACCTAAAACTAAATAAATGACCTAATATTCTGTTTATGGACCAATTTTATTCAATATATAATCGAAGATACTTTTAATAAACAAAATTTTTTTATAGTTCGTAAAATTATAATTCTTTATTCACAAATTAATAAAACAGTCGAATAAAATATATATACGTTTTAATTTATTTTTACATTATATACCTTACTCAAGTGGAAATATGATAGCTAAATAAAAAAAATAATTAGTTTTAATAAGAAGCGAACTCCTTATTTAAGGATAAGAGATGGGTACCCGCGCAATGCGACGACGGTAGCTGCAACGGGTGGTGATTGTGGCGGTGGTGGTAACGATTTGATTACTAATCTAAAAGTAATTGATGTTAATGGTAGTGTAGTTATTTTATGGTTAATGGATGTATCTCTTGTAAATAATTTTATTAAAAGTTTTATAGAGATATTAGGTAGAAATATTTAAATTAATGAATGAAAGAGATAGATAGTTTGGATAAATATGGTTGGAAAATATTTTTGGATATATTGGATAGATTTAGTGTGAGTTAGAAATGTGTTGAAAATTAAGAGTATTTTGGGTATTTTAAAGGTAGAGAGTTGAAAAAAGAAGATGGTAGTTTGTTTTATAATAGAGTATAGATTAATAAAGGGCAGTTGGTGGGGTGTTATGTCATAGAGGGTGATAGGTCACAAGGGTGATCGATGATTGTTAACCTGCCTGATGGGCTCCGCCCTTAACCGTCATAGCTCCGTCACTTACTGACGGGCTCTGCTCTTAGACGTTATGGATGTGTAGGTATGATCATTTAGTAACTTACATGCGAAAACAAATGTTTTACACATGTGTAAATACAGAAGTACAAACAACAAAATATGCAAATTAAAAATCGTCGAAAGTATATCAAATGGCCTCTATAATAAAAAGGACGAAATGTTAAAACACTCATATATTTTTTATAATTTATCAATGTATGGTATTATAAATAAAATATTTTGAATGAATTAGTTGAATTTTTATAATTTTAGAAGGCAGAAAAATGTGTAATTCAGATTGAGTTCATATATTTTTAAGGAGGTATTAAATAACTATTCCTCTAAATAAACATACTTACATTATTTATAAATAACACATAACACATTATCACAAAGCAAAAATCGTAATATATTTTTTATTCAAAGGTTTTTTTTATACGTTAAAATGGTATTACTCAAAATTGCTTAATATAGATTTATTTGAAAATTAAAACGATATGCATTTTTATACTGGTCATCTCATATTTAATTTTTTAATTATTTAGTTTGTGCGGTAAATAATTAAAATTTTATAATATGGACACACTCATTGTGAGCTTAACTAGGTTTTTGCACTTGATACTATATCATTGTCTACTTTATAATATGTAATCATTCACCTCAATTTCTATGCTTATTTTTACTGCATATAGTTTACGAGGAATCATTTCTATATAATAATATATAAATGTGCAACGCACGGGGTTTTAACTAATTATTATTAAAGTTGAAAACAATTTTATAGGATCTCCATCCGTGTTAAGTTAGCTTATTTTTTGTAGCTACATTTTTTGTATGGACTTTACTTTTATATAAATAAGAGATTAAGAGTAAGGCTTCTTTTTAATGTATCAAATGACATATAGCATCCTACTAATAAATGAGTTTTTTTTTTCTTTGAACGCAGTGAGGCTTTCATTGGAAGTATCCTTTTTTTCCCCTTATATTTTCATTGAAAGTGTCCTTTTTCCCCCTTTATATTTTAGTTCTTTTTGTTAACATTATATAAATAAATAACCACTCTAATAAGACAGAATAGATCATAATTTCACTACATAATTAATTAATAACACCATTAACTGCTAAAAAACTAGATAAAACAATAAAATCTTACATAATAATGAAAAACTAGATATAACACCATAGATGACTAAAAATCATACGAGTCACACCAAAATACTCACTTTTGTCGCTAACGCATGAACCGATGTCAAAAGGCTTGAAGTTGTCAACGATGACTTTATGTGTGGTCCCCTCGGTCAAATTCCCGCCATACACTGCACCCCTTATGGTCATACCCTCTGGTCAAACCCTCTGGTCATACCGCTGAACCATAAACTCACAACCGGCAACGCGTCGCAAGCTTTGACCATAAAGTTGTGCAACCCGCCATACACTGCACCCCTTATGGAAATGATAGGATTCTCTCAAATTATTATTTTAACTTGTGTCAAATTAAAAAAATATTGACTCTAAAATAAAAATCAAATGTCAGAATTTAAAAATTACCTTTAATCTTCATCTAAAGTTCAAAATTAGCATATTTATATTGGTATAACTTTCCCAACCCTATGGGAATAGTGATTGTGACCTCACAATATATTAACAAGCAAAAGTGAAGTCATACAATGCGTATGCAAAACGCGGCAAGCCATACCGACGTCATCGTCTTAGTCACTTCAACATTTCCTTACTGATCTTATCTTTATTTCTTTTGCAAACAGACGAAATTAGTCAACTTTATGTTCTTTGAACCTGCCCCTTTTCCCACACAACACCTTTGCTTGTTCTGTGAAGCTTCTAAAATAAAAAACAATCATCAATTTTTATTGTTTGAGCTCGAGTTTTTACTGTTCCTTGAAGCTAAATTTATCATTTTTCCACACGGGTTTAGCTTATTGAGTGATCATTTGTTATGGTCATAGATTATTTGCATAAAGTTTGAATTTTTATTAAATTTACTCAAGATTCTTGATGTGGGTCTTTATTTTTCTATGAATCTATAGCAGAAAGTTAGAAACTTTTTTCATATTACATGTGGGCATAAATTTATTATTTGGGGTATGTTCTTTTTTTGCCTCTAATCTGTTTAGAGATTTATAAGGGTTTGATTTAATTGTATTTGCTTTGTGACTGAATCATACCAAAACTTGTATTTTTAGTAGTTTCAATATCTGTTTGAGTTGTTGACTTGTTGTTTGGCTATGGAAATATCAAGATTTGACCTTTTTTTTGTGTGTTAAAAGACAGCTCCCTGATGTTGTCTTTGTAACATTGCCATTTTAAATCTCTCAAATCTTTTTCTTCATGTTGGCGATTTAACTATATACTGTAATTATTTTCTTGAAATCTGAGGGTAACAATTTTCATAAGCTTAATGGCAAATTCTTCTGAACCATCATCATCCTTAAGCTTTACTTCATCATCTCACATATCTAATGGTTCGACCGGCCAGGCCGTACCTTCATCTTCGACCCCTGAGCCACGGTCGAATCTTGAAATCATTAGCTTAAATAGATTAAGTGCAAACTTAGAGAAACTATTGACTGACTGTGGTTCTGATTCCGATTACAATTATAGCGATGCTGAAGTTGTAGTTGAGGGCATTTCTGTGGGCATCCATAGGTGTATATTGGCTAGTAGAAGTAAGTTTTTTAGTGATTTATTTAGAGATAGTAAAGGTTGTGTTGACAAGGATGGTAGGCCTAAATATATAATGAGTGAAATGTTGCCATATGGAAATGTTGGATATGATGCTTTTCTTGTATTTTTAAGCTATGTTTATACGGGCAAAGTGAAATCGTCTCCACCTGAGGTTTCAACTTGTGTTGATGGTAGTTGCCCCCATGATGCTTGTCGCCCGGCTATTAACTTTGCTGTTGAATTGACGTATGCGTCTTCGATTTTTCAAGTTCCCGAGTTGGTTTCACTTTTTCAGGTATGCTTTCTACATCAATTACCATTTTAGAATAGCAATCCCATTATATTTTCCTTGTTATGAATAGGTTTATTCTGGTCTTAATGTATCTTATTATAGGCGGAACTATGAAGAGACTGGGGAGGGTCCTGTCTTCCTTTATATATAAGTTTTAGTATAGATAATACCAAAGTTGTGTTGCACATATCAATTGAACTTGGCCCCTCCCAAAAAATGCTTTTGATCCGTACTACTTCACTCCAAGTTTAGTCCGATATCCGTCTTGTCATCTTAACCAACCTGTCTTTGCCACCTCAGTTATACCATTGGTAACTTTTAATCCCTATGACCGAGTTGCAGTAAATAACATCTAACGACGGACCGTATCAACATTATTCATACTTACCTTATATATTATAGTGCATCTATGTAGCAAGGGATTCTCATGTATTGACCTGCATTGGAATTCTATTATCTGATGATTGTGATGTGTCTAAACTTTCAGCGTCGTCTTTTTAACTTTGTTGACAAGGCTCTTGCGGAAGACGTGATCCCGATCCTTACAGTCGCCTTCCATTGTCAACTCAAACATGTTTTATCTCGGTGCATAGATCGAGTAGCGCGGTCAAACCTTGATTCCATTTCACTTGAGAAAGAACTCCCATTTGAAGTTGCCCAAAATGTCAAATCTGTTCGCACCAACTCCCAAGAAGATGATGAGCACACTGTTGAATCGGAAATCTCGTTACGTGAAAGAAGAATTAAAAGCATTCATAAAGCATTAGACTGTGACGATGTTGAACTCGTGAAAATGATTTTAGATGAATCTAATATCACATTGGATGAAGCTTGTGCTCTTCATTATGTGGTTTTGTATTGTGATCAAAAAGTTGCTAAGGAAGTTCTTGATCTGAATCAAGCAGATGTTAATCTTAGAAACTCCCAGGGGTACACGGTGCTTCATGTTGCTGCAATGCGTAAAGAACCATCAATTATTGTTTCTCTTTTAAGCAAAGGGGCCTGTGCATTGGATATTACTGTTGATGGGCAAACTGCAGTTAGCATATGCAGGAGATTGACTAGGCCAAAGGATTATAATCTAAAAGTTCAGCAAGGGAAAGAAACAAATAAAGATCGTATGTGTATCGATGTTTTGGAGCGAGAAATTAAGAGGAATCCAATGATAGGAAATATTTCTGTTTACTCTTCGGTCATGGCTGATGATTTGCACATGAAGTTACTCTACTTAGAAAACCGAGGTTAATTTCTTACCATTGCTTATTTTTTCCATTAGTTTTTCTATTAAATTTCTCGATCTTTGTGGGAAAATAGTTTGCATGACCTCTGAATTTTTGTATGAAATAATCTTTTATTGGGAAGCTTTAGGGACATTAAATCTGTATGCAAATTTAGTACACCATATTTAGTAAATTGTTTCTTACATGATTATAGTAAAGTACATGCAACTCCATGTTCCATACTCTTTTACCCATCTTGTGAAAAAGGGTAATAAGACAACCTGGAAAAAGTGTCCCCTTTACCGGGTCGCACAACTATTTGTTTATGGAGATCAAATCTTTATGGTCACGTTTATACTCGTGAAACAAAGGGTATGAGCAGAAGTTTTGGAAACTTGAGGTGGGATGACCGATGCCAATATAAGTTGCAGTTGAGGCTTGTTCATATACCCAAATAAATAATGTTTCCCTGCAAATGGCATGAATTTATTCCTAGAACAATTAGGAAAATAACTGTTAATTATGACTTCAGAAAATGATTCATTTTGCAACTGTCATAATCTCAGAGAGTATACTTAGTCCTTCTCTTTATCTCCTTTCCTATTTAAATTAGTATATATGATATTTTTTTTGGAAAAACCCAGAATACTAAGGGGGGCGGAGTGGGAGGGGATAAATTTATCAACCCTTCAAAAATCAACCAATAAGATCCTTACAACTCAATTTAGCATTTCAACCCCACCAACCAACCCTCTCAACCCTTTTCAGCCCTCCTAAATTTATTATTTTTTGTTTCCTATTTTTAAATTAAAATCTAAACAATTTAATATACAAACTTTACAGTATATTAAAAATATAACATTACATTAATATTTTATACTACAAATTAGTGGTTATATTTAAAATTTTCAAACTAAAATAATAACTTTGTAATGAGATTTAATTCCAGGGGACTAAGTGAAAGATATATATTAATAATTTTATGCACAGCCATCACCACCACTCACTTTCTTTGAGTCTTCTTCTACATGATATACATGAACATATATATATGCTGTGTATATAACTATATATATAATACCTGCAAAAAAAATTATTTGTTTTTTAATCTCCAATAGCTGAAAACTCAAGTGGGTCCCTTCCAAACAGTCAAGCTTTTCCTTCTCTCGCCATTTATGCTTCACGGGTATATCACCCTCCCACCAAACCGCCGAGCCTACCCTGTGGCACCAGCAGTGGTGATACCGGCGGTATGGCTCCATAAACTCGCCAACCCTCCCTCCACTCTGCCCCCCCTAATTGGCAATGCAAACATAGAAAAACTCTACATACAGATAAGCAATGACTAAGACACATGAATTGAAAAACCATACTTAAAAATATATTTTGGAGTGTTTTTTGTTCTTATACTTTTACAGTTAAAAAGAAATATCTCAACTCTGTTTATAATGTGTTTTGCAGTGGCACTTGCGCGACTATTATTCCCTTCAGAAGCAAAACTAGCCATGGAAATTGCGCAGGCTGAAACAACCTCACAGTATCCTGGTTTATTGGCATCAAAAGGATCAAATGGTAATCTGAGGGAAATGGATTTGAACGAGACACCGTTGGTACAGAAGAAGAGAATGCTTTCAAGAATGGAAGCCCTTACAAAGACAGGTAAATCTTCCTTGCTATTTCCTAATTTCTAGAGGTTACTAAATTGACAGGTCGGGTGGGTTTGGTTCTGGGTCAAACCAACATTTTTGATGGTTGAACCAATCTGGATTTGGTTAAACTAAATATTTTCTGTACAAATTTTGTAAACTTTTTTATATATTATTAGATATTGAATTTATACAACATATACATCACTTCGTTGGTTACACAATATAATTCCACTTTTGGTGTCTGTTGACCTATTTGACTCTTTGACCCTTTTCTTGCTATCTTATTTAACCTGTTAAACATGACCTAATCAACCATTCATCAGTAAATGGGTGGAATTTGCCACCTCTACATGCCATATGTGGAAAAAAATGACCAATGACTTGTGGTTATCTCTTTGGTTTTGTGGCTGCCCTTTTGTTCTAATATGCATGTGGCAAGTATCTATTAGCTGATAGAAATGCATTTTTTTTTTTGAAGTAGGTCGATGGGTGTACTAAATTGTTCCAGTAAACCTAGAAATCATGAGTATGGACATTATGATAATAAGAAGTGTTTCTCTTTTGTGTGCATGCAGTGGACACAGGTAGGCGTTATTTTCCTCATTGTTCTGAAGTTCTCGATAAGTTTATGGAAGATGATCTAGAAGATCTGTTTGACCTCGAGACTGGCACCTCAGAAGAACAAGAAATCAAAAAGACTAGATTTGTTGAGCTTAAAGAAGATGTCCAAAGAGCCTTTAACAAGGATAAAGCCGAACTTCATGGTAGTTTGTCTTCGTCAATGCATTCCCCAACGATCACGCACAGGGCAAAGAATAAATCACGGAAATACTCGTAACACTCATTATATATATGCTCGCTTATGTGCCTAATTCTAATCTCAGAGGTAAACCGTACGTACTGAAGATATTATGGCGCAGGCTGGGGTTCAAAGTTTGTCTTGCAATGAGACTTTTTGAGTCTGAAAAACGTCGAGCTTTGAGTACTATATTCGGAGTTGTAGCTCCAATTGTAACCTGTTATATTGTATAGGTTAACTGAAAGACGTATGTGCATAAATAATGTCTATGTGCATGTTTTTGACTTGTGAGAAGGAAATGAAGAATGATATTCTGACCTTTATTTTTGAAATAAAGTGGTTCTAATCATAACCCTTGTGATGGTTGCATTTTCACCAATTTCATTACGGGGGGTTTGAGTTGTGAATATCCATCAGCAGCTATACATACATTATACTGTATCCTATGGGTCTTGCAGTTTTATAACAATCGGCTTGACATTCCCATAAGAAAGACTACGAATGTGGAATGTCAAACAAACGTGATATTCGCGGATTCAAGTACTTACATGAATTGTTCTTCGCGCACCAATTTCAAGTTAACTAGCTATTAAACATTATTACATAGGGAAGTGAAATTATTACCACTATTTTTTTATAGATGTATCACAATGTATAAGTTTTACAGTTGGTTGTATAAATCAGTAATGCATGGTTGTAGTAAATCTATTGAAAGAATGTGATACTTGCGTAATGTGACGGTGGTCAACGATGGTGTGGTGGTGGAGGTGGTGTTGAGTGATGTAAATTATTGATGTAAAGGTAATTTATATAAAGGGTTAATGGAGATATTTCAAAATGTAAATAATTGATAGTGTAATTTAATTATTAATGTTAAGGGTGTAGTGTAAATAAAAATATTTTAAGGGGTATTATATGTAAATATTGCACAAGTTTCAACATTTTCAAAAATAAAAAATCATTTTTTTATATAACGAAGGATAGTGCCCGCATAATGCGGCGGAAAAAATTTGCAAAGTGTGATATGTCGTGATAACGACAATTTACAAAGTGGTACTTATTTTACGTTAGTTAGAACTGTTATACCTTAACTGTTGTAGTTACATGTAAGGTTGTATAAACCGTGGATCGAGATCGGATTGGCGAGGTGGGGAGATAGGATACTTTTAAAAATTGATGGAAATATGGTATATACATAGTACACTATATTTTTGAATTATATAATATCTGTATTTTACATAAAGTTTTGTTTATTTTTATCTATTTTAAAAGGAAAATGAGGTGTTATATATAAAACAAAATACAATATTTATTTATATTATGGCCTAATTGTTCCACACTTTCACGTGACACAGCTTCCATACTCTTTAGTCTTTGGATTCCATCTTTGACAATTCAAATGCATATATATTATACATATATACAGAGGCGGTATGAGAAAAAATTTTTAAAAGGGGCAAACTTAGAAAACTTATGAAAAATAAATCTAAAAGAGGGCAAAATGTTAAAAACCTATAGAAATTTTTTTAAACCTATTTTATAATATCGACACATAAGCCTTAATCCTATGTGGCATTTTTATAATTTTTTTGCCAATAATTTAATTATGTAAAAAAATGAAATAAAACTAAAAATCCAAGATATTATTTAACGTGAGATATTTGTTTTATTTGGCAAATATTTTGTTTCCCTCCTCTAATTATTTTAGTATTAATCTGATATTAATCATATATCTATGAATGTGATATTAGCTACTCAAAGAAACACACTTTTGAAGTTTCGTATGAGATATGCAAATTCCGTTTTTATTTATTTTTGATTCTTTTTCTATACCTTATTCATCATCCTCATCATCATCATCATCATCTAAGTTGGTTTTTTCTCCAATCAACATCTTTATGATTTTTTTTATTTCTCATTTCAGCTTTGTATTAACGCTTCTATTTGTGAACTCGAGTTTTACCTTTCTATATGTTATTTATTTGGTTATTTTTATCTCAATATGAACAATTTTTTTTTTAGATAAATGTTGTTGTGTTAGCATTCTGATTTAATCTTGATTGACATAAACTTTCTATACCAATGTCACCATTTTTATACTATTTGCTTTTGCAAGTGATTTTGAGTTTTAAATTACTATAAGGTGATTTTACTTTTTCGAAAAAATAAACATGAAGACATTTTGAATTTAACTTAAATTTGAATAATAGATTTGTTTTTTATAATCTAATTGTAATTTTAATTTGGTTTGTCTTTAAAGCTTTTCATCTTTTACGAATTTCATTATTTGATGACTTAAATTCTACTAAAGTATTTTATTTTGAATGAATGTGATGAAATTCTAATGGATTACATATCAGTTTGCAAAAATAATACGAGTAGTTGTTATGGTCTTACCTTACATTACACTTTAATAT
Organism: Erigeron canadensis; assembly: GCF_010389155.1. NCBI lineage: Eukaryota > Viridiplantae > Streptophyta > Magnoliopsida > Asterales > Asteraceae > Erigeron > Erigeron canadensis. Next base: position 11,476,479 of record NC_057762.1, on the reverse strand, counting down.
AATTTCATGTTTATTAACATTGCATGAAGTATAGTATGTGGTATTAAATATGAATATTTGATGATAACACGTTAGTGTCCTAAAAGGCTGGTATAACTTATAATCGACTAATTAATAGTTAAATAATCACAGTTTTATTTTGGATTTATATATTTCATTATATATAAATATTTCCATTACCGATAAATATAGATTTGTATATACCTGCTTAAAATACAAGTTATAATTGTTACAAATTGTTATTTATACTCATATAACTAAACAACATGAACAACTTTTTTAAGCAGCCGCACATCGTGCGGGTAAAAGACCTAATATATATATAAAAAAAATCCTACATAATAATTTCTCTATCATCCTAAAATGTAAAAAACACTAACAAACTTTCTAGTTCATCGTAAGTTCACTTTCTAGATCTAAATTCAGTCAACTTTTTTTTTTCTCTTTCTTCTTTGTAAACGGATCCATCACAAAAACGAAATAAACAATCAATCAACCACTGAGTCACTACCCCTTTCTTCCTCGATCTAACGACCAAGCCCTTTCTTCCGCCGCCTATTACCACCGTGCCGCTATCACTTTCTTCTCAGATTCAGATGTGTGTTTTTAGATCCGTGTATTTCTAGATATGAGTGATTGATTTTTGAACTTGGTGGCCGGAAATTGCGAGCCCTGTGTGATTGTTGGTGGTGGCTGTAGGTGGCGGATGGTGGCCCTGTGTGATTCAAATCATCATTTGAGATTTTCAAAATAGGTGATCGTGCTTTATATAATAAGTATAGATATAGTATAGATGCTAGATTTTAGACTCGTGTCTAACACGGACACGAGGTTTACGATATTATCAGTATTAGATCATCATACATTTTATTCATAAAAGCTTAAATTATGAAGATATACGATTTTAAGTGTTATAGTTTGCAAGTTGTAATATAATAATCACAGGTTCGTCACTGTAATCATGCTACAATAATTTCTTTATTATAGAATTTTTTGAAACCAGTTATATTCATAATGTGATATTATTATGAAAGATAATTAAGAATTAAAATATAAATATACTAGTGATCTTGTATTTTACATTTAAATATATGTATTTGATCATGATGCGGGCCATAACACGAATAGGTTTATTTTCAATCACATGTCCTATGATAATTAGATAACAATTAAGATTATTTTATATTCTTTGATACCAATTAGGACTCTTGATTTAAATGACAATTGTAACTTAAAAAAATTAAATATGTAAATACTATCGTTTTAAAAAGAATAAAATTTCTCAAGTTGATAACTAAAAATAAATATAAAAAAAACTTCTCAAGTTGATGGTTAAAAATAAATAATAAATATAAATTAAGTATTCAGGACTAAAAAGTGTAAATTATTGATGAAAAACAAAAAAATGTAAATTAATGAGACTTTTTCTACAAATTAAAAGAAATAAAAATATAATAATATATTTGGATAATGATTATAAGGATTTTTAATTTATAGTTAATCTAAATGATGACATAAGCGATAGTCAATTTGATAAATTGAGCTATTTGATTGGTTAATAAGTCATCAGTTCAACTGTCTTATAGTATATACTAAATTTTAGACCCGTGTCAAATACACGGGTTGTACAACATTATCAATATAAGAATTAGTATATGGGACAAAAAGAACTTATATGTTAAATGTAAAATATATTTTAAAATAATGGAGATATATTCAAATGTTAATACTGAATGTTAAATCATATCAAGGCTGGATGGTGTAGCAAAATTACTTTCATACAAATTCTTATGCAAAAACAATATCACTTAACTTTGATTACACTATTAACTGAATTTTCATTAATGTCTTGTAAAAAAGTAGTTTTACTGTTAAGAACAATAAAAGTAACGACTCGTTCGTGGGATATTCAAAGATTTCGTTTGTTGTGATTTTATTTGTATGTTCAATTTATATAAGAAGACTATGTATCCTAAATATCGTTTGATTGCAATTACTAATAAAAACAATAATTATCCTAATTGAATTCTGATTACAACTAATAACAAAATTTTAATTTGATTACAATTAAGTAATATAATATTAATTATTGATATTAATATTAATATGTAACCTTCTTAACTTTTAGCTAAATTTTTTTTATTAGATAGACATTATGCAATAAAGTATTAATTTTTTTTAAATTGGGTTAAATGTGTAAATTGGTGATGGAAAACCAAAAAGGGTAAGTTAATTTAGACATGTGTTGATTTACTTAAAATTAAAAAAATTAAGAGTTGTGATTGGTCAATTAAAGTTACATCAGTTGTATTTTAGTATATATAAAGATTAACATACTTCTATACTACCTAAATAAGTATATGCATTTTATAAAACATTCATCTCTTTTTATATTTCTTAAAAAAAACTTAATAAACTCAAAAAACCGCTCTTCTTTATTCATTAATTTAAATATTTTAACCTAATATGCTTATAAAATACCCTTAATAAAATTATTTGCAACATACATTCTTTAACAATTAAATAACTACACTACTTTATTACATCAAGTATTTTCACATTAATAAAGCCACCGCTAAGGGCGGATCTATGTACAAGATAGGGTATCGAGTGCACACCCTATGGTTTATTCTATTAGTGGTAAGTAAATAAGTTTAGAGGTTTTTTTAGCCTAATTTCTTAACATTGTATTCTCAAGATTTTTTTAAAAGAAAAAAAAGAGGCAGATTGGATAGGAGAGAAAATGATAGAAAACTAAATTAAAAAAAGACATTCTCGAGTTGAAAAGAAATTAAAGGATATAAATAACTAAACATGATGAACCTGCCATGTCCAGCACCCCTTCCACCACCTGCCGCTGATGAGCCACCCCTTCCACCACCTGCCGCCTAAAGAATCCTCCATTTCTAATTGGCTATCGTAGTGATTATATTCCTCTTCGTAATCGTACTGCAGCTGAGCCGTAGATCCGAACATCCGGCGGCTGATTTGTCCTGATCGGACTGCTGCTCAGGCGACACACCACGGCGGCCATGGCGGCTGGCTTTTAGGGTTTAGTGAGAGGATGGAAATTAGAGTTGTATTGATTTGTTTTAGTGACAGGATGGAAAATAGGGTTTTGATTATGCAACCACCACCTGCGACCAACACCAAAAACCTGCAACCACAACCTGAAACCCGCCTTCCACCACCTGCAACCATCCCTTCCACATGCAACCACCCCTTCCAAGAGTTTCCATCCAAATCAGGCCAAAATGGCCAGAAACTTTTTGAAGGAAAAAACCCTGATTTTTCTTTCCCTACACTTCCTTTTCTTTTGGAAAAAAACTCAAGAATGCAAAAAGGTAAATATTTTTCCCTTTCCCTTTCTTTTCTTATAAAAAAAAACTCAAGAATGAAGCATAAGAGTGCATAACCTAGAAGAAAAAAAAAGGTGCACATCCGCTGAAGAAGATTGAAAAAGAAGAGGTGCAAAGCTTTGGCCTAAAGTTGCAGGTACTGCCGGAGTAATATAATTTTTCAAGTCGGCAAGTTTGGTGAGAAAGATAAAGTCATAAAGTAAGATAAGATGCTTTTTCTTCTTTTTAGGTTTTTACATATTACTTTACTCTTTCGAATTTGTCAAAAGTAACCCTTTAAGTTTAAAGGCTTTTTCATTTTAAGATAGTGCCATAAGTTTCAAAATATCAGTATATACTTAAAATAACTTAAAGTTGCTATTATTATAAAATTACTGTTACATTCGGTTTTCAATTAAAAACATTAATAGAGAATCTATTAATTAGCTTATATAGATGTATAACTGAAATATAACTTTGTTACGGTATAGATATATGAATAGTATTTAACAATTTTAGATGTTTAATTATGTTATAATTGGATTCATTGTTATATCCTTATGTTACGAGTCCGGTTACGGTTTTATGTATGTTTACAGATTTTATGATTTGTATAGCAGATTGGTCAAAAAAAAAAGCAAATCCAAAAACCCGACCAAAAATACCCCAAGTATTTGTTGGAATTTTGATGGAATATCATATAAATTTGCATACCCTCGTTTGAATTTCTAAATCCGCCACTGTCACTGTGCACCGCCACTGCCGTCGCAACCGCAACCACTACCCGTTGTCGGCACTATCACCACCACAACACGTTTCCGCCAGCACCACTCCTTCGCCATCATACCGCCACATTATCCGGGCATGTGTTTAGTGTGCTAATACTCATGCAAACGCGAGTTAAATAGGTATTTCTTTTCCCACAATGATCTTCTACCACATAGTTATCGACTTGGAATACGGCAACACTTTAAGTGTTGACCATGTACATGATAAACTACCTTTGACTTGTACTCCTTGGACCAGCTTATGTTTAACTATTACTCCTTTATAATGATTATTCACCCCTTATTTTAGGAAAGGGTTAGAAAATAGTTAGATGAAAAATTACTAGATTGCCCTTAATAAACAACCCTTATGGAAAGGGTTATTAGATATTACCAAAATTACCCTTAATGAATTAATTTACATTTTAAACATTTATCTTCTAAAATATCACTATTATCATTGTATCAATTTACACGGTTAGATCACTTGACACCAATTGTCGATGTCATCGATCACCACCCATCACCAACACCACTAAACTACCGTCACCGTCACCGCCGCCGCATTGCGCGGGTACAATGCTAATGTTCAATGAGTAGTGACACATTTAGCTTAGTTATCAAAACTATAACATTTTTTTTTTTTTTTAACAGCGTATCAAAACTATAACATTGATAACACATTATTCCCTGCTCAAAGTTCTATCTTTAATCTTTTCTAAGTCTCCTATCATCGTCGTCCGATCGAGATGCATAGGCGATTAAGATCTTGAAACATAATACCTATTTTGAGTTCGTAGTGAAGTAAAGATAAATTAATTAAAATATAAATAAAAACAAGCTTTTCTTAAACAATTTTTTTCATTTACGTTACTTTAACAGCTACGATACACAATTCTGCATGGAGTAATGTATGAGAAAAGTGTAATGTAAACCATCATACTCTTATCATATTCGTTGTAGATTATCATCACCAGAGATTACTTAGGGTCCAACATGATCAATAAATATACTGGAAGGGTTGAATACAAACTAAGCATTACATAATGGGTTCTATATAAAAGACATTCATAATGTCAAGGGTGTATTGAATAAAATATTTTAAAGTCCAAAACCCTCAAAATTAGGGCTTTGGATGAACCATGCTTTCTTCCACTAATGACTAATCTCATTTCTCTATCAAGTTCAAGAAACACAATGTCATGTAAGTTCAGCATGTTTGTTTTTTTCTGAATTAACATTCTTTCTTTTTTGTTTCTAATATTAATTAATTTGTCTACTCAAAATCCATATAAGAATGCTACAGAATATTGAAATTACTGAATACCCTTTTGTTGTTTTGCAGAACCATATCTGGGTTTTGTGAAATTTGCTATGCTGATTCGGGGGATCGGTAAAAGGTTATATTCGATATCCGGCATGATTTCTGAACTGCATTATATGTTTTGCTCACCAACTGTTTGTAAAAATGCTTGTACTGGAAATGGTTTATCATCATATATATCTGTTAAAAGGCAAAATTTTTGTGTTTCCGAACCTAGTATTCGAGTAAATATGGGCATTGTTAGTTCACATCAATCGCAAGCTAGTGTTAATGCTAATCGTATTTCGAGGGTTGTAAGAACAGAGGCACAAACTGCGCTTTTTGATTATTTGCACTTTACTAGAGGCTTCCATTTTACGGATGCAGAGTTCATGAGCAAGAACTCCCCTCATTTTATTCAAAACTTGTTGTCTGTGGTTGATGATAACGAAGAAGATATATCGCGTGCTTTGTCAAAGTACTTCCGGTACAATCCCATTAATGAGTTTGAGCCATTCTTGGAGAGTTTAGGTCTGAACCCTTTTGAGTCCCCATCACTACTTCCTAAATCGTTGATATTTTTGGGAGATGATGATCTTTTGCTTGATAATTTTCATGTTCTTTGTGGTTACGGGATTCCTAGAACGAAGATTGGCAAAATGTATATGGAAGTGAAGGAGATTTTTGGATATGATCATGGCGTGTTATCTATGAGACTTAAGGCTTATGAGAAATTAGGATTAAGTAAATCAATAGTAATTAAACTCGTGACGTCCTGCCCGTCACTTTTGGTTGGAAATATTGATGGCAAGTTTCTTGCGGTTTTGGATAAGCTGAAAGAATTTGGGTTCGATAAGGAATGGATTGGTAGTTATGTGTCTGAAAGAACTACTTTGAATTGGGATAGAATGTTAGACACTATGAGTTTTCTTGTGCAAGTGGGTTACAATGATGAACAGATGAAAAATCTGTTTATGGAGAACCCTGCACTGCTGTTTGATGGTTCGGGGAAACAGATCTATGTGCTGGTTGCCCAGTTACTGAAACTAGGGCTAAAAATGAACCAAATATACGATCTTTTCTTGAAAAACCCCAAAGTATTATCATCTAAGTGTGCAAAGAATCTTTGGACGGCAGTGTCTTTCTTGGTTGAAATAGGGATGGAGTCAGAAGGAATCGTGAGCATAATCGCTACCCATATGGAAGTTCTTGGTTCCAATACTATAAAAGGGCCAATTTCCGTAATGAGAAGTTTGAAAATAAAAAAAGATGAATTATGTCAAGCTATAAAGGATAATCCTCTGGAGCTGATCAATTGGGCTACTAAGCCAGAGACTGGATCAGTAGAAAATCAAGATTCCAATACATTTGTGGAGAAAAGAAACTTTTTATTAAGATTGGGTTATATGGAAAACTCTGATGAGTTATCAAAAGCCCTAAAAAAGTTTCGGGGCAGAGGAGACCAACTACAGGAAAGATTTGATTGTTTAGTGCAAGCTGGACTCGATTACAATGTAGTTTCAAGCATGATCAAGAGAGCTCCTTCGGTTCTAAACCAGTCAAAAGATCTTCTTGAAAAGAAGATTGATTGTTTGCAGAACCATTTAGGCTATCCATTGGAAGCTGTCGTGGTGTTTCCATCATACTTGTGTTATGACATCCAGCGGATTAATCTTAGGTTCTCGATGTATTTATGGTTACTAGAAAGAGGTGCAGCAAAACCAAAGCTATCGTTGAGCACCATTCTTGCGTGTTCGGATACAAGGTTTGTGAAATATTTTGTTCATATTCATCCCGAAGGTGTTTCCAAATGGGAAAATCTGAAAATTTCATTAAATTCAAAATAATATTCATGACCTTCATTTGCTTTTTATGTTGTATACACACTTTATAGTAAAGTATTCATCCAATTTCAAACCCCAAAAATATTGCTTAGTTCCTCATAGTCTGTTGTACAATTCTTTCCTGTAGTTCCTTCCCTTTATATGATTAGCGGGTAGTACTTGTGACAGGATTTTCTACTTTAACAATTTATTTTAGCAGTCAACAATGTTATGCTCAAATGTTGCAAGTGTTTATATTTGAATGTTATCTGTATGCAACAAGTTCCCAACTGGAATTGATCATTATGATATAACTTTGTTGGAAATAACTCTTGGAAAACTAAATATAGCAAGGTTGATCATGAAATTTGATCTGTTCTATATACAGCAGAACCGAAGATATTTAAGCCAATCAAGTACATGAGTTTATAATATTTGTATGCCAATATGTGCGGATAGATCACTACATAAATGATCTGTGCCTTTAGATAAACCTTTGTAATACTTTAGCATACACATTTTTTTACAAATAGTACAACTAATTTAAAAGGGATAGGTATCATGGTATGTGTTTAACATAAATCAACGGTCCTAATTCTGTTATCGAGAGTTGTTGCTGGAATAACTTGTGTTGCTTGACTCAAATGTTTCAGTTTGCTAGGTTTGAAGTGTCCAAAGACGACTCCAAAACGATGCTAATATTTCTCTAACAATAATTGTCTACTTTTTATAATCTTTGATCCAATCTATGCTCTAGTCTGCTTCATTGTGTCACAGAACTTTTATATATCATGTTATGAAAACTTGTTCCATATTTTAAAAGGTCATGCTAAAATACGACCAATTAAAAAAAAATGTCGGCCTCTGATTTTTTATACTAACCTAGAAATGGGATGTCAAAAGAGTTTAATGCGCAAATTGTACGAAGAGTTCTTAAAAAAGGTAAAAAGGAAGCATCTGCAAATTGAAGAGTGAACATGTCTCAAAGTAAGCACGTCCGGCCTAGTACCGTCCTGGTCCGGTACCGATTCCGCTTTATATAGGACCGGGACCAGGACCGTTAACAGGTTTTAGTGATTTTCAGGACCGGTCTCATGCCTCTCCCAACATCCGGGAGAGTACATGTCCAGAGTGAGCATGTACCGGAGTGATAATGAACATGACCAAGAGTGAACATGGCGGTAAGCACGTCCGGGATTACATGTCTTAGAGTAAACATGTCTTAAAGTGAACAGTCTCTGAGCCAACATGTCTCGCTGTCTCGGTGGTTGTGAACATGTCTCAGAGTGGGCATATCTGGTTATGAACATGTCTCCAGGTATATGGGGTTCTGGATTTGGCCCGTTTCATCTTCCAGGTTGGCTTCCGAATCTATGACTTGAATCCTAGCTTGATTAACTGTATATATATATATATATCGGGATAATTCCACTTCACCAAATTTAAGAGCTAATCAAACGAATGGGATAACTCATATATATTTTCGAAAGATGAGTATTACCCACATATTAATCAAGTGTTTATACATGTATGATTTCCAAGAAAACTGGAAATCCATCCCATAAATGTTAGAGAAGGCCAGCATAGTTCCACCCAAATTTTGTTCCGATATCAACATTGGACAAAAACCTTTACAGATGACATGTCGTTGTGTGGTTACCGGTTAGTCCATGACTCCATGCACGTGGCCCATGTAAGCATTTGGAAAATACTTGGAAATGGGAACAAGATTTATAAATACCTTATATTGGTATATTTGGTGCATATATGATATATTGGAACAGATTTTGAAAATACTCGGAAATTTTGAGTTACTTAGAAGCTGCCTTAAGATTCGTCCTTACACTAGTCCTAATCATCGCTACATCAACAAAAAAAAACTATTTAAAGACAAATTTCCCTTAATCCAACCTTATACTCAGGACTAGTTTTGAACCCACCTTTTATTTATATATACACTTTATCTAACTTTACATTTTCAATCCCCCAGTATTTAACAAAAACTAAATAAAACACACAATTTATTTGACATAAAAACATAAAAAACCAACATTCCTAAATAAATTCAAAAATACAATAAAATTTAAAAAAATAAAAAACATTCCTAAATACTTACAAAATAAAAAACATCCTGAAATACTAAAAAACATTAATTTCAATTGTAAAGCTCATGGGAGACACCATACATGCTCCGTAAGATCATGACGAAGGGCGTGATGCACATGTCGGTCACGAAGCTCCCTGTTGGTACGTTGGTGAACCGCCATCCTATCTTGGAAAGTACGTCGAGGTACAGGAGGTGGTTGGAACATACCATCCTCCTCAAGTGAGCTTATGGCATATCCCGAGTCTTCAACTATCATGTTATGCAATATAACACATGCGTACATGGTTCGACAAATCCGGTTAACGCTTCTAGCTCTAGCCAGTTGGCTTAGAATATGCCATTGATTTTAAAGACACCCAAATGCACGCTCGACATCCTTTTTTGCACTTTATTGATACTTTTTAAACTTTTTCTTCTTGTCATCTTGTGGGCACGAATATGACTTTACAAACGTTGACCACTCCGGATAAATGCCGTCGGCGAGGTAGTCGCCTTTTCTGTAGTGTGTTCCGTTAACAGTAAACGAAGTATCCGGAGCACGTCCTCGATGATTTCCCTAAATATAACAAAGTTAAAACACACGCAATGTTTTTAAAGACAACACAAAATGGATGTGAAATTTAAAGTACCTAAACAAAGGCGAATTATTTAGCACATTTATGTCATTATTTGATCCCGTTGTGCCATAATACACATGTGAAATCCATAAATCGTATGGGGCAACCGCTTCAAGCATGATTCTTGGATGGCCGTGATCACCACGCGTGTATTGCCCTTGCAATGCTAAGGACAATTTTTCCAAGGCCAATCAATACTCCTAAGCATCCCCGGTAAACCATGAAGCTCTTCGTGTTTAGCATACAATCTTTATATATCTTTTGGTGTTGTTTTGCGCAAATACTCATCTTTGTAGAGCAGAAACACACATTTGAAAGGTTTAGGAATACTCTACTTGTATCCTTTCCAATCTGAAGATACTTGTAAAGCAAGTCAGGGTTGTATCCATACGCCAATTGACGTATGGCAGACACACACTTCTGTATTGTGCTAAAACCAACCCGATGTCACCCACTAACAAGCTTGTTTTGCATTATACTAAAATGCTCAAGCACAGGACATGGATTACGAGTCGGATCCGACATTAAATCGTTAACTATGCGCATGAACAATGGTCTCGTCATTCGAAATTGGCGCCTAAAGTACCAAAGCGGGCACTTTGCATCTTCAACAAAATAATGAGCCATTAGTTGCTCATTGGCGCTTGCCCGATCTTTTGTAATGATGGTGCGCGGGATAACTGGTCATTCGGACGTTTCACCTTCCTCAAGCAACTCAACACAATCCGACATAATCCCCATAAGCTCCTCATCATCGGAGTCGTCTTGAAACAACCCCTCTTGTAAACGAGTTCAAACACGAAGGAATTGTGAAAGACATTATGATTTGAATAACAAAATGTTTATGTGTAAGTGTAGGTGAATATGAGAGATAGATGTGTGAATTATAGTGAAATGGTAATATATAAAAGGTTTGGGAACATAATAGCCGTTTAGGGACCCAAAGTGACAAAAGTTGAAAGTTGAAGTTTAAATGTACTAGCCGTTTGGGGACCAAAAGTGTCAAAAGTTGAAGGGCAAATTGGTTTTAAAGGTATCATACACGTCGACTTTTCCTATGTAAAGTATCATCCCTAAAAACTATCTAATGTAATTATAAACGGTGTAAATTTATACTAAGAGCACCCCCAATGTATCAATACATTGACCGTATTCGAGTTCCAATACGGTACACACCATTGGGTGTGGACCGTATTGGTCCGTATTGAGACGACGTATTGGAGGTTCCGTGGTGGTGAATACGGAGGAGAGGCAAGTGAATTTGTTTTTTTTATTCTCGGAATATGTGTGTGTGTGTGTGCGTGCACGCATTTATGAGTGTGTGTTTTTGTGTGTGGGTGTGTTTGGGGTTTTTTTTTCTTCCGATTTACTGTTGCCTACACTGTGTGCTGGTGTGGTGTGTTTGTGTGATGTGAGGAAGATGAAAACATTTTGTTATCTAATATATATAAATTTTCAAATTTTACCCCATAGTTTCATATATTATTATTTTCTTTCTAAAATAAACATTTTCCAATACTTTTTTATTATTATTATCATTGTTTATTATTTGTATTTAGTTTATAAAATATATTTGTAGTTTATTTAATTAAAAGTGTGAAAATAAATATGTTGGAGTGTATTGGAATGTATTGGATGTATTAAGTATTTGGTGTGCATTGAGAAAAATGTATTAGAAATAGATTTTTCTGATGTGACGCTGATGTGGCAGTGTATTGGATTGGGGCATGGGGGTGCTCTAATGTGATGTGTAAAAATACTACTTGCCAGGTATGGCGGTTTTGTCCTCATTGGATTCCACCTGGGCCTAATCTCTTTGACCAAATAACAAAATTGACCAAATAACAAAAAAAAAAATGTAAATACTCAGATCTGGGAAAATTTATTAATCACGACAAAATGGGGTTTCATATGATTGATAAATCCACTGAAAATGGGAGATCATATCACAAATTAATCAACATATATAGTTTTACTCCTTTGACTAAATCCATTGAATAAAATGTGTACACAACCTCGTATGAATACACAATCTTGAGGACTCACTTCATCATCGTCATCATTCAACGTTCTAGGGAGTTTGTAGAAGAAAGGGAGCAATACTACTGCAAAAGTGCGAAGGAGAATGAAAATTAAAAGAAGGAATAATCAATATATGTATAATTTTACACATTTGAAAAGCATTACTCTGTTTCGATTATTTAATCTTTATATATAGTAACGGTGCCTCCATAAGTCCATAGCTGCCACCATCACTTCCGGCAATAAAGTAAGTCTCCATTAATTTGATTATTTTGAGATCGAAGACATAAAAATAGGAAGAAAAACATAGGAAATCATCAAAGGTATCCAATATCACCACCTCCAACCGCCCTATCACCACCACAAAGCTCCGGTCACGCCATTATATAGCTAGCAGAAGGAGAGAGAAAGAGCGAGAGATGATTTTTTTGGATATTATTTCGGATCTAAAGATCCATCTTTGTAACCAGATCGATTGACCTATAAAAAAAGATAGATTGATTTTTGTTGTGTGAGCTATGAGTGACCATAGATGAGATGATTAATTTGTATATAGATTTATATGTAAATGATTGTTTTGAAGTTAATATATATTTGAGGTTAAAAAATAGAGATAACTACAGAAAATAAAAAGCACCTTTCGACCAATTAATGAAAATAGCAGTGACGTTTAAAAGTTTTGTTTTTTAGAAATGAACTTTCGTTTATTACCGGAAATAGCAACATTTGACACGTGTACATGGTGACGTGGACATTTTTGATTACGTGGCATTTTTTAATGATGTGGCATTATTTTTTATTTATTACTATTTAATTTTTTGTCAGTCATGTCTTTTCCCAAAAAAAAAAATATGGTTCCGTTTCAGTTTTGGTTCCGACAAGGTATTTTTTCTTGTCATTATATTCCGAAGCTGATTCAGTTTCTTTTCATTGATTTTTGTTGAGTCTCTTTCATTTTCAAGCATTGAGAAACTGTGTATGAAGATCATAAAGGAGACATAGATCTATATCTTCTTCGTCTATTTTGACATTTAAAATCTCTAAAATTAGATGCCAAAACATCTTTGTTTTCGTCAGAGAGAGATCCTAGGGATGTTTAGATAAGACGAGAGTTTCATAGGCCGGATTTGGTTCGTTTAAGAAGAGTTTGTCTGCAGATGAGATAGATCCAAATGACGAAGGTCCAGAGGTGTTCTCGAATTCGAACAAACTGTCGACGGTTTCCAAGTTAGTTGAAGAAATTGAAAAAAAAAACCATCTCCACATCCAACACTGACGAGGTTTTGAAGTAATCCGACTATAAATTAGAGTTCATTGCTATTTTCATAAATTGTTCAAAAGGTCCTTTCTATTTTCTGTGTTATAAAGAATGTCACGTCATTAAAAAAATGCCACGTAATCAAAAGATGTCCACGTGTCAAATGTTGCTATTTCCGGTAATAAATGAAAGTTCATTTCTAAAAAACAAAACTTTTAAAAGTCACTATTATTTTCGTGAATTGATTGAAAGGTGCTTTCCATTTTCTGCAGCTATCCTTAAAAAATATAATTGAATGGATCTTTAGATAAAAGGAAAAAGAGTGAAGAAGTAGAAATGCTCCCACCTGCTTCGGATGAATCTTATGTCGGAAAAAGACTCCGTATTAAAAAGAATCTTATATTGATGATGTGGCAGGGTGGCATGACAGTCAAAGTCAATGGTCAAACGAAAACACGCACAATACTGGTCAAACAAAACCAGATAGTGGTTTTAATACTCATATTAGATCACGTTTGCACACACTTGAGTTACATTTGACGGTTTTTAGGGATGATACCTTACATAGTAAAAATCGACGAGTATGATACCATTAAAACCTATTTGCCCAAAGTTGAAACTTGAAATTTAAATTTTTAGAGCCGTTAGAATAAAAAAAGGAAAATAAAAAATAGAATAAAAAAAGAAAATACTCAAACAGTGCATGGGGGACGAATGGTGTTTGACTCGTCCCGGGGAGAGGGACGAACACAGGAACTAGTACGTAAGGTAGCTACTTATTAAGACAAAACACTAGTATATGAGTATCTAATTTATAGCTTAAAACCAATACTAAATTCTAACACAAATGTCACTCGTATTTTTAGAGTATTCTTTTCGTTTTTGTATAACTTGACATGTCCAACAATTTACAATAGATTCAGTTAATGGCAAATTTAATCGAAAACTCACTTCTTTAACATATGAAAATTATGGTTTTTGGAATATGTCACTCCAATGCCTAAACACAACTTAAAACATAGTCACACAATTCACAAACGTGTTTGAACATCCACAAGTACATAATAGCGTTCAAATGCCAACCTATTACAAACCATAAGCATATCTTTAGACATTTTATAGTACTAACAAGCATAACTTGGTACCTTATTAATAAGGTTTATGGAAAGAAGCTTCACCTACTAACGATAGCCTCCTCGACATCAGACATATGTCTTCATATGAACCATGCTGGCACGTCTTGAGCAAAGACTGACTGTGCATCAATTCTGAAGTCAGGGTTATCATTGTCATGTACATTCGGGTTGCTGTCAGAATCAAAAGTGAAAAAACCGTCATCAAGTGGGATCGGATCAAGATTTGCAGAGTTGAAATTGTTTGTCTGTTGAAGATTTGTGTCATAGAATGACATGAGATCGGAAATTATTTTCTGGCCATCATCTGGTAGTCCAAGTTCAGCAATACCACCACCGGTGGGGTTACTGTATGATGGTGGTGCAGTGTGATTCAAAGGCAGAGGATCAGTATTGAACTGAGTTTGACCAAATGATGACATACCAAACACGGGTGCTTTTTGAAGATTGTTCATTTGATAGTTTAGGCTTCTGCCAGGAGGGTTAGTAATAGGCCGGTAAGCACAATTCATCTGGTGATTGTTTCTTGCAGTTCTGTCATGAAACCCGACACGAGCATCGTTATATGGGCATCGAGGATACTCACAAGCAAACATTGGAGGCTGGAGCTGGTTGTCGTCGCCTTGAGATGCTTGTTTTCTTTTCATGGCAAAATGACCAGAGTTCAAGTCAAAGGCCTCCCCTTTCACTTTAGCAAGAGGAACAGCTCGTGTGATTCCTAACTCGTAAGGATGTGGCTTACAGTCCTTCAATTCAAGAATTGGCTCATCAACTACACCTTCAACGTCGTAATCACTGGCATCATTCATCAAATAAGAACTGCCACCTCCAACGGTTGCTGGAGGGCAGGTGTTAGGATACATCTTCTGGCAAATCGTTTCCTCTTGGTTAATAATCGCAAGCCACGTGGCACTTTCTTTAGCAGTCATCTTGTCCTGTAAGCACTTCGACTGCCTAACTAGCTTCCGTATCTTTTCAATATTTGGTGACATATGCTTAATAACTGCCGTCAGAACATTGACTTTCCATGCCTTTTTTAAATCATGCGGTTTCTTATAAGGTGGTGGACCGTTTTCTCTCGGCATACCTGATTCAACCCACCATTTCTCATTTCCGGTAGGCCACCATGGTGGTGCAATACCCTTTTCCAAAGGGAACCGACGCTGTGGGGGGTCACAGTGTTGCATCAAAGCCGACAAAAGAGACCCGAGGGTTGTATCTTGTAGCTCTTGTAGAGTGTGAGGAGTTGAGACAGGTTCAAGACTTTCAGTTTCCCCAGGTACCAAGTGGTCAGCCTGGTATTTTGAGATGGCGGCGGGCCCGTTTCGGTCAAACCGAACCTTTTCTTTCCACCATTCCCGGAGATTATCGGATGCTCCACTCACGGGCTTACCCTTTTCAGGAATAATTCCATAAACAAAACCTTGTGCTTTACAAACTTCCATCATTTTAAGCATATATTTCAAGATCCCATCTTGAGCACGAGACATCTTTTTTCGTCTTGCTTGTTCTTGGGATTGTTTCTGCTTTGCAAGATCATCATTTTCTTTGAATTTTTTTTGGTCTTTAAGTCGTCTATGAAGCATCTTATCACGCCACATTCTTTTCTCAAGCTCATCAATGTCTATTTCATCATCACTGTAATTGTAATCTTCCTCCTCAGCAAGTCCTTCTTCAGTTGTAGGCTCGGTTTCAAATGGAGGAGCTGATAAGAAATTGAAGCTTCCACAGAACCCCATTTCATCAAACATCGCCATTTCTAGAATGCTTTGCAATCAAGATTTAATTATATATTCTACAGATTATTCTGAAAATCAGTGGTTAGGTGGACACTCTCCTGAAATACCAATCAACTGAGAATTAGGAACACGAAAAGGTAGAGTAAAATTACACTTATATTAAACCAATAGGGCTTTTATTGTAGTTGTATTGAGGTGATCCAACAACCAAGAGGTCGTGGTTTCAAGTTACATCGGGGAGCATGTATGAATAGTTATGTGTAAAATGATCAAGATTCAAGTTAACTATATAAAGCAACCGACAAAGATATCCTTAGATTACAAATCAAATCAAGCATGCCATCCTCAATGATCTATAATACATACTTCATATCGTTCATAGTCAAAACACACATCCATAAAAATACACACTTCATTTTCTAATATTGTCTTACACAGAGGTATCACATGACTTTTTGAACCATCAAATGTAAGTGTTCAACTGTTCATTGCAATCTAGCCATCTATGCTAACATATAACACAATGGCTTTCAAAGTTAGGCGACTTTGGACAAACAACAATATACCATCCTTGCAGAAAAGAGTACTATATACTTCCATTTTTGTAACAAGATGTTCTGTTTTCTGACGTAAAAACTCAGGGTGTTATATTTCTCAGGGAAAAGATAAAGATCACAGTAGATTGAATATTTGATAACAAAAGTATGTGTGGTTGACTAAACCAACCATGGTTTTAGCTTTTCAAAGGAAATTACTCTGAAAACCACAATTTTGACAAATTCATTACAGTTTTACGTTTGAGCTTGAAAACTTATGGTCTATACTGAAGAATTTAACCTGAAAATCAGGAGGAGAGCAAAAGTTTTCAAGATTAAAGGAACTTCAATAAATTCAGATGACACAAATAACTCTGAAAACTAAAAAATATGATGTATTTAAAATGAAAACACAAGGGTTTCTAATTAATCACTTTATAAGGGATAAATAGGAAGTCAAAACTTTAATTCATACAAAGATATGAACATAAAACTTGATCAGATTGTTGATGAAGTTTCAGTCCAGATTAAAATATAGTTTAATACACTAGAAATGTTTCTTAATCAATTTAAATTTGTAAGTTTTGATCATAATAGATGAAAAACAACAAAAAGGTCAATTCTTTCTATTTTAAGAGATCTGCTAATTCAAAACAAATAGAAACTAAGGACTTGTATTATATATATATAAATAAAAAAATAGCAATCACAAGATCATACAATCAATGAATAAATCACAAACCCCAGATGAAATTTAACTAATATCAATAAAAAGCTTTCACCTTTCCAATAAAAGATGACAAATTTCTTCATAGAATCAAAAGGGTATCAAATATTATTTAAAAAAAAAACAAAAAGTTTGAAAAAACATGAATAAACTTACAAAACTAGCTGCTTTCTTTTTTGGTTCCTTTTGTTTAGTATTTGCTTAAGTTGCACCCATCTGAAACAAGTTGAAAAAACTGCTTTTTCTTACAATCTATGTTTTGGGCACAAACATTAAAACAAACAAATGAGCATAAATAAAATAAAATAAGATAAAAGGTAACACTAGAGGAAGGGAGGGGTATAGTGGGAAATGAAATATTATGTAATGTAAATGGGGTGTATTTATTTGTTTAATTACCTCATTTCTATTTTAAGAAAGAAGCAAAGGGAGGGCCCCAATCTTTATTCTTATGTAATTTAAGTGAATAATTCATTGACCCATTTAGATTGTTCTTTTTCTGGACATAAATGGTTTAAGCACTGTTATATATGACTGATATTCGTACCAGAGGTTTTAATAAAGCTACCAGTATCAAATACTTATTTTAAAAACTTGTATACTCTATTTAGTTGGTTGGCATATGTAGTAGATTTAGTAAAATGTATGATACGAATATCATTTCTTTTATGATAAAGATGTCTTGGTTTATGTAATCATCTAATTCTATTATTATGATTAATTTAATTTCATATTAAAAACAATTATGATAAAGATGGTTTGGTTTATGTCATGATCTAATACCATTATTATTACTTTTAACTTTAATTCAATATAAAATGAAATTTATTTGGAAACATATGGTTAGTGATTGAAAATATCCTGTTTAGACTTGAAACACCATTAACATGTCTTTTTATGTGTATCTTAATGTAGAAGTAGGATCATATTCGACAAAGCAACATGTAGAGGTCATATACATACACTACGGCTTTACGTTAATGATGTTGCAGGATTGTCATGAAATGCAAATCGAACTCACTATGTGCATTCTTTAGCCGATTCCAATTAAGTCCTCTATAAACCTTCTAAATGAGACTTGTTTTTCTCTAAAGAGAGGATCACTATATAAACTTATTTACGGGAACGTGTTTTTGAAGAGAAGGAAAAAATAAAATAATCACATGGCCATGATAAAGCTTAAACGTCTTTCTATGGCTTGTGTTGGGAACTCATTTCTTACTTTGGATGAAATTACAATTAATTAATTAATTAACTAATTAATAGCCCCATCAAAATCCCCTTGGTTGGATGATGACGCAATTTGGAGCATGCATAGATTTTGTTAATTTTTTTTTTTTTTATGTTGTTGAGAAAAATTCTTTCATTAATATATTTATAATTATATATATATATATATCGCTCCCACATCAGTGAAAAAAAAATAAAGCTTTTATGTAATCTCAGCCATTTAAATTCAATTAAAGAATTGATCTCAACCATTTAAATAAAAAGTCAATTTTTAAACAGGTCAAACAGGTCTTTATTTTATCTCACACACATTCAGACACCCGAATAAACAAATGGAGATTATCTATAATCAATATTTTCTCCTCTCACACACATTCAAACACCCTTTCAAGAACCCCCACCTCGACGGCAGCCACCAAAGGTAACCAAATCCTCTATAATTTGTGTTCTTTTCCAATCCCCCAACCTAAACAAAACCTTAAAAACATCGATTGCCATCATCTTTAATTATCTTTGCGTTGGTTGTAAATATGTCGTCTAACATCGCCAACCTCCACCAACCGGGTCTCTGCCTCCATCGTCTTTGTATTCACCACTACAACCACTGTCGTTTTTTCATTGGAAACCATCTCCATGTTCCATTCTCTCCATAGTTTTTCGGGATACATCAACAATGGAGGATATTCATGTATTATCAATTTTATATTTTATTTTGCACTAATTTAATTTATTTATTTGTAGGGTACTCTATTAGTTATGTATTTTCTGATGTAACTTGATGAATAGGTTTAATGGGTTGTTTTTATTTTCAGCATTGTGATACAAATACTTGAGTCGAATAAAAAAGAGCAAATAGTTGAGCCAGTGAACACAAAGGTTTATTTAACTGGATTGTGTTGATAACATTCATACTTTTTAATCTTTTTGAACCGCCTTACTTTTTGTTTTAACATATGTTCCTGATCTATGTGTTTCAAGGTTTTACGCGATCACTTGATGAATAGCGTATAATGGGTTCTTTTTATTACAAGGTTTTATCTTTGTTTAAAACCTTTAAGTTGATGCAAGCTAAGTTGGATTTCGTTTACTCAGGAAATTTTTGGCAGGTTTGATCGGGTAATAGACATTGGCCTGCATGATGAAGTTGGATATGTTGAGGTTATTCGTATTGGCACCAAGTACATTTAGGTATGAAACTTCCAATGAAAATACTAGCCCTTCCTGTATTGTTTTCCATTCCCTCATACAAACCCCCTTACATACAACTTAATATATCTTTTGTTAGTTAAACGCAGATGCACATATCCAAATTTTGTGTAGTATACAAGAAGCCAAAAGACTTGTATATAGTTTCTTAACTGCTTTTATATGTAAATACGAGCAGGGACTTGGATGTGGATAAAAAAAAAGGGGCTGATAGTAAAAAAATTTTGTGGAATAGTGAACAAACTATACAGGGTATACACCATCATTTGTATAGGTATACCTCTATATAGTTATGTATTTTTTATGTTTATTTGCAAAAATAAAATTTGTCTTGGTTCGTTATATTGTTGCTTAGAGGTAGGAAAATGGGCTAGCCGATAGTTTTGGCAATGGGTCAAAACTGGTCAATTTTATAAACTTGGGTCAATAACCAATCGAAACCATACATTTTACAAGTATATGTGGAAAAGGGGGATGGTCAGGCAATGACTTCATTTTTTTTTATTGTATATGTGTATCATAAATGAAGTTTAACTCTGACATGGATTGGTGAAATTGCCTGCCACACGTAAACTTGAAATGGGAAGGACATAAAACAACTCTTGAAATCTATTATAAGTTTAGCTCTAAAATATATATTATTTTCTTGGTTCCACTTCATGTCGTAAATACTGCATATCTACATATCTCAAGTCCAACAAGTTTATGTGGACTGAGTGTCTATATCTCAGGTCAAGAGTACATTCTCCTACTCACATAAGTAATAGTCTCAAGCACATACCCAAACTCCTTTTAACAGGTTTTATGATCTATGTTGTGCAGGGATTGAAGGGAGACCCAAAGTACCCGAAGAAGAATCTGTTGTCAACAGAGAATTAAAGGATAAAAAAAAGGTGTCTTTTTGTATGGCCCAGATAGAACCAAAAACTCCTTTTGTGCAATTTATAAAATAGATTATGACAAAAAATGATTTACGAAGGTTATAAAACTTTAGTAATCTCTTTTTGATTACGAAGGTTATAAAACTTTAGTAAGCATCTCTTTTTGATTAAAATGAATGGACGTTTTCTTTTTTACAACCCAGCCACCGTAATAATAATGTTTAGGTCTGGTCGTAAGCTGCCACTTGTGTTCAAGATTTTCTAGAGTCATATTCTTTATTCAGATTTCATCAGTAATCATCCATGAGCTCATATGTGTGTTTTTCAGTATTTATTTTCTTATCATTACAGTGAAGCAATCATTGACTCTTTTGCCATATTTGAAATGCTTTTTGGGAGTGAGCTAATTAAGACTACCATTTGCCAGTTGACTTAGGGAAAGGGAGCTATTTGATGCTAAAAAAAGTTGCAATAAGAGCTGAGGGTATGTGTGTTTCTCAATAAAAATACCCAATGCCTTCTCAACTTATCTGGTCTTAAAAAGAATGTAAGTTATCATCCGGGTAGTACACACGCAGTGGTTGGCTAAATATATCAAGTTCTAACTGGCTATGTAACTTTGATATTACAGATTGTGCAGAAGGAAAGAGAAGTAATCGAATTACTCATTTGCATGAATATGTTGAAGGTTACAAAGAGGAGTTCACCCGTTATCCACAAAGCTAGAGCACCAAAGCTCTTCAATTCAAGTGATATACACTTCTTTGAGTCAATCATTTGATAAGTGTTCCCTTTTATTATAATCACATCATCTAAAATAGCTACGGAGGCATCTTCCTAATGGTAAGATATGCTATCTTTTGCAGTTTATGGTGTCGACATGTTAAACACTATTGGATATGTAGATTGACTCCAAGCAGCAAAAGTATGTATTTGGGCGTACCATTTAGTGTTGGGTGGTCTAGAAATAAAGGACATTATACTATCCCAATTTGTCACGTTTATTAGTTTACCTCTCTTCCTCTCTCCCTCTCTCTCTCTCTCTCTCTCTCTCTCTCTCTCTCTCTCTCTCTCTTATCTTTCAAGTTTCAACTATATATCTTATTTTTTGGATTCGTAGGGTTTTATGTTACGTCCAATAAACGAAAGTTGGATATTTGTACTTTTGTGATAAATAAAAATATGCTTTGTGTGTTTTGTAGTATAAGTTTATTGTGTTTAACCTGGTCAACGACTGGGTATAGATCTATTTATTATTAGGGAAGAGCTTGATTACATGAGGTCTCAAGAGTCAAGATTGTCCGAAACAACGTTCATTTATTCTTGTAATACCCGAGTTTTGTATTGATGTCATGGTGGTGTATGTGTATTGTTTTACTTGTTGCCTTGAATTGTATCAGCCCATAATAATGTTAAACCCATAAATCGTTTTGTATCTTTTTTATTATCTTTTATTACACTAAAGTACAGTTGCTTTAATAATTTATCGACCAATCACAACTCTCGATTTCTTAATGTTGACTTTTGTTTTCAATTTTGACTTTGATTTACACTTTTTTTGTTTTCCATCACAAATTTATACTTTTTACCCAATAATTTTAATATAATAAATAAATAATAATACTAATATATATCCGATAGAATATAGCTAATATTTATTCAATAAAATAATAACAAATATGTATCTAATAATATATTCTATCAAATAATTAATAAAAAATAAATTAAATTTAATGTAAATATATTAAGATTTTGATAATAATTGTACTATTTTAATTTTAATATATATATTAAAAGACAGTTGAACTAATGACTTATTAACCAATCATATCATTCGATTTCATCAAATTGACTCTCGCTGATGTAATCATTTAGTTTTTTACATAATTTTATTTAACTAATAAAAAACAACTAACAAAAATAATTATTTTTACAATGTTATTAAAATTGATTTCTATCTGTAAATCCCGGTTTTCACACACGGACAATTGTACATTGCAGTATCTCGAGTTAAGTCGAGAAGGGGTTTTAAGGTGTTAATATGTGACAAATATGATAAGACAAAAAACACTACAACAAATTTCGTCTATAAAGAAATCTTTCATATAATAAAGGAGGGTATATGCTTCCAATGTGCTTTTATTACATTAGTTTTCTTTCTATTAGCTTAATATTCTTGGCATTTAAATTGAACATTTAGTATCCACTTATATTTTCAACTTTTAACTTATAAGCTTTTTTGAGTTACATATATTAATATCTAATATTAATGATGTCGTTAGTCTCGTGTCCAATGTTAGATACGGGTCTAACATCTAGTTATGTTTCTATAATATAAATTATTAGTTGTGTTAATTGATTCCATGATCTAGAATCTATCTATATATAATATAACTAAAAGAGGGGGTTGGGGGTACACTTGACACCCCTAATCCCCCTCCTTTAGTCTAATCTTTCATCCTTATTAATCCCCTAATTTTTTAATATTACTCTAAATTAATTTACACTTTTTGGTTCTCCATCACAAATTTACACTTTAACCCCAATCTAAAACAATTAATTTACACTTTTTGATTTCACATCCCCAATTTACACTTTAACCCAATTTAAAAATAATTAACTTACACTTTTTGATTTTCCATCACCAATTTACACTTTAACCCAATTTAAAAATAAATAATTATACTTTTTGGTTTCTTATCACCAATTTACACTTAAAAATAATTAATTTACATTTTTTGGTTTTCATTCACCAATTTACAATTTCACCCAATTTAAAAATAATTAATTTACACTTTTCGGTTTTATTAGTAATCTATAATATAACTCACGGACGACAAAAAAAGAAGAAGCTACGATTAACTACAAAAGGGTTTTTCTTTTTATATACTTTGCACATAATTAATCAT
Source organism: Erigeron canadensis (assembly GCF_010389155.1). Taxonomy (NCBI): domain Eukaryota; kingdom Viridiplantae; phylum Streptophyta; class Magnoliopsida; order Asterales; family Asteraceae; genus Erigeron; species Erigeron canadensis. The sequence goes on along the minus strand of NC_057762.1, from coordinate 11,452,883 downwards.
CATTATTATTTTTTTAACATTGAATTCTTATGTTATTGTTATTATTATTTCTTTTAATTTAGTTTGAGGTTCGTTATGGCTTTTTCTTCAAGAACAAAAAATATGATCACATTAGTTCATCTTGAAGATCTTAAGCCAATACATGTTAACCATCATTTACAACTCCGTGTTGTGCATGTATGGACTGTTTCGGAGTGGAACAACCCAAAGCAAATCAAAACGTTCGAGATGGTCTTTGTTGATTAATTGGTATGTATTTTTCAAATTATATAGTTTACACTTTTAGAATATAAGAAACTATAAATTTTTTATTTAACTAAAGTTGGAAAAAAAAAAAAAGATAAACTGGAATCGATATTTATATGGAGTTAATTTTCGTATGTTTCTTCTTTAGCTTTTGTATTGATTAATTTGTGATATATGACTTAACTAATCTAAATATTATATATTAAATTTTGTATTTGTAACCTGTATTAACTCTTAGGATTTACGATTATATCTTTTTATAACCTTTTAGATATAAAGTCTAAACTTGCTATGAGTAGTTTTCTGATTACTTTAATATATTGACTTTGATTATTTTGATATCGTTTTGAAAGTAGCTCATTAATGGTGTATACTAAAGATTTACGATTATATCTTTCTATAAGCTTTTAGATAAAAAGTCAAATTTTGCTATGAGTAAGATTATGATTATTTTATTATATCGACTATGATTATTTTGAGTCTGTTTTGAAACTAGCTCATTAAAGGTGTAACTTTTTAGCCGCTATGATTCTATCAGGGAAAAATGCTACATATTGAGATGGTGTTGAATGTATATTAGTATGATTATTTAGCATGGTGGAACAATTCATCATTTTAGTTTGTGTATGACAGATATACTTCGGATCTTATGAAAAACATGATATCAATTTTAAATAATACCCTTAGATAAAACCATTTGATCCACGTTATGTCTAGGATTTAACACAGCTGGAGATGGCTTTGCAAGGTTTTTGGCTCGACTCTTTTTTTTTAATCAACAATTTGTTTCCTTGTCTTTCTTGCATTAGCTGATAAAATCATTTGATCGACGTTTGAAATGTCCTGGGTTGAGTTCCTTTTTTATCCTGAATAATTTTCCTGGATCTGTATGCAAAAATGTTTATTCGATTCCTATGGTTAATTTGTTTGGGGTTTATTTTTTAAAATTGGATTAAATACATAGAAACACATTAACAGAACTTACCAGTTTTTCCATGTTTTTTTTTTGCTATTTGCAGGGCACTATCATACATGGATCGGTGAATTCTGAATGAATGGAAAATTTTAGGAGTATTTTGACCGATGGAGTGACTATTCAGCTAGCAAATTTCCAAGTTGATTTCGGGAAATCTATATAATATATTTGAATTTCAATTTTTTAGATTTAATTAATATATTTTAAGACTACCCGTTCATTAGACGGACAGGGTAGCATTAAGTCCTTAACCCAAAAATAATAAGCATTATAATAATAATAACTTAGAAGCTAAAATAGAAAAATATATAATAAAAATAAGTTTTAAAAAGGTCCTGTTAAAAAAAGATTTAAAAAAAAAAAAAAAAATCTCAAAACACCCAACCCAACGCTGGCGATGCCTCCTTAATTAACCCTCCAGGACTTTGCCGAAGTCCCGTATATGGTCTACTTGTGAATGAAACATGTGAAGTTCCGAAGACAACCCTAATTTAATTTTGTTGTATTTGGCTGTTAATCTTATATAATGTGAATAGATCGTATAAAGTCATCATTTATGTAAGTCGGGTGAGTTTGTCACACAATTAGGTATATAAAAACAAAAGTAAACAAATGGTTTTTCTTTCTGATTTTACATATAACTCTTTCATTGATCATTCTGGCAAGTTTCCTTTGTTGGATACAAACGATTTTAAGAGAAAGCAGTACTGGAAGGTTTGGTTCAAGTCACGGTCTTGTCCAGTTTTAGGACACATGACGCTCATTTTGATTTTCGACAAAGATATTTTTCGAACATGTGGTTGTAGTATGAGTGTTGGACGAAGTTTGGTATGACTTCACTTAACAATGTTGAATATAACGTGAGTGTGGGTTGTCACACACCTAAGTTGGGTAAAAAACCTCACATATTAATATTTTAATATTAATAAATAAATGATGGACCCCTGATTTTTATGTAATAAAAAATCAAGATGTTTGAGATTTTTCACCCAAGTTGGGTGGTGTTGTCCCACACATTCACTTCCCTCATATGTAATTATATGTTATCTTGACCATTGCGTTTTCTGTTAAACGTCCTTATAATCAATCATATCAGAAACATTTGGCTACATATATAATTTGAAAACGTTATACACAAAAAGAAAGATACAGAAAACTCGATCTGATCTGCAAAGACAAAGAACGTTCCGTTATAAGCATCTAGATCATATCTTTTGACATTGTCCGTATGTTTATGACAGCGTAAGAGGAGAGACAAGGGGAAAAAACACAGGTAGAAGGAGACCATATATATGGCTAGCATTAGTTGGGACGAAGCGAGGAGAGGATTACATCTTGTAACGAGCTATCTTTTTGCATAGCGGCTTTGAATTCATCAAAGGTTACTTTTCCATCACTATTGGCATCCATGCGGTCAAATATCTCATCTAGTTTTCCTGGCTCAGTGATATCAATTGTTAAACAATCATCCGGCAACGCCTGCACAAAACAGATAATTTTTGGATAACTTAAATTGGACATTCAGACCAGCTACGCTTCAGTGAAAAGTTATGCTAAGCAATAAGTATAAGGATTGAGACAAGATTTGGTATATAAAGACACAAAAAGTATTGATACAAAAACTGCAACCCATTTACTTACAAACGAGCCGATTTTGGTTATGGTTTATGCAAGTATCAATTAGTAAACTATAACGGTTTAGTTGAAAAGAAACTACTCGTAGTACTACAGTCTGGCCACGTCATGTAAATTGACTCGGCTTATCTGGGTTCAGCCATCATCCATAAGCGTATTTTTTGTCGCTTACTTTTGAACTTATGGGATTACTTTTCATGGAAATCATGATAAGCTAATAAGCCACCAAAAATAGGCTTATTAAACATCAGTCAAACTCAAATAAGCCGATAAGGCTTCAAAATAAGCAAAGTTGTCGTAAGCCATAACTTACCCGAAGCATTGATGCAACTTCTTCCCTGCTGATGCAGCCCGACCCATCAGTGTCATACATCTGTTCACGAAGAATATATATTCATCAAGATTATGGTACGTCTTGTGAAAATAACATGTGCTTTTACCGAACTCCTTTTAAGTCCTATGTTTTTATGATAATACACAAAAATATTATTGCAATACAAGTAAAACTTATGGTTTTGATTTATAAACTCTTTGAAACTTTATTGTGTGATGGAAAGGAAAGAAAAGATTTGACACCTGAAAACAAAGACGAAGTGCGTCTTCCCCCTTGAGATTTTTGAGGCTAGAGAAGCCACAAAGTATCTCCCTCATATCAACTGTGCCATCCCGATTATTATCAAAAAGGTCAAAGATTCGTCCAGCTAAAGGTATTAGCGACGTCATTTTCATTGCTCTTAACACCTCTTGAAACTCTTTCAATGTTGCGTTTTCACCATCCGCGCATCTGTAAAATGAAACATACATATCTATAATTCAAACTTTCATAATTATACTTCAAGGACCATGTTTAACTTTTCTAGGCCATACCAACAATAAAGAAACGCTTATGGATAATAAGTTAGCAATGTGGAAATTGAGTACTATAAAGTAATATAGATGACCTTTAAAAGTCACAAATGAGAGATTGATCTTAACTTACAATGTTTTGAAGTGATTTTTTAGATTTTGAAGCTCTTCTTGATTCAGATCATAAGATCCAACCAAATTCTTGAGCTTTTTTGTTCTCAAGAAAATGGTGCTTGTATACATGCTTGCTATTGCAGCTGCACGAAATTTGCGTCTTGCATTAAAGCTTTGCAGCCGCGATACAATCTCTGGATCAATTTGGCGTTCTGTAGCAGAATCTCCGATCACCCATGGATGTTTAAGAATCTAAATGCATCAAAATTCATACATTAATCTTGTTGGCTCTTTATGTTTCCAAAATGAACATACAGTATGATTCTTATTAACACTGGAAAATTTATTTGACATCAAAAAGTCAAATGTGTTTGTACCTGATCAGCAGTGGGTCGTTTTTCAGGGTCAACGTTTAACAAACTAGAAATCAAGTCCTTCGCTGAAGAAGAAATCTTGTTCCATGTTTTCTCATAAAAGCTAAAATTCGCCTGCAAACACAATGACACATGATGTCAGCTCACTTCTGGCTAGAAAATGTCTGTTTATTAAAAACACGAATACTTAATTAAACCGTTGTACATTCATTATCATCTGTTGCTTTTGAAGATGCGATTGAGCACTGAAAGGCGGGTACCTGATATTATCAAGCAATACACCAATTAGTCTAATACATCTTTTGCTAAAGATGGATCCACTTATAACAAAGTGTCATACGCCTTGCAACTCAAACCATTTAAACCAGTCCCATAGTCACAATTACGACACGACTATATTAGTGGTGTATCTTTGTTCTCATAACCTAGCTATCAGAATTTCGAAGCCCATATTTGGCATATCAATAGAAACTAAACTAAAATGCAAACAAAATATAAGTGGCGTATGTAATGAGGGGATAGATAAAATTTAGCTGCCATTGAGCTCTTGGTCTGGTGGTCAATAGGTTGGGGGGTGGGGGTTCCTCTTTAGAGGTCCTTGGTTCAATCTGGGCATTGGCGTTTAATTACTAACTTGGGATAAATGATAAATCGAACTGCTAACAATTAACATTTGCCGTTAAAAAAGAAAAAATTACTTACCCTGAGAGCAGGATATACATAATGACACCCAAAGCCCACATATCTGATTTGGAGGTAATCTTTTGTTGAGCTAGTGCTTCTGGGGATACATAATCAATGGATCCAAAAAGACCCACAACTGGGTCAGTAAACTCTTCCACTGAACTAAGCCCAAAATCCATAATTTTCAATGGTGAATCTTTACTTTTATTAAGAAAAAGACAATTCTCAGGCTTCAAATCTCTATGTATTACATTGGCCCGGTGGAGAGCTGCCAGACCGCTAGCAATTTGCTGCACCACCTTGGCTGCTTCAGCCTCAGAATACCGTTCTTGGCTGACTATGCGGTCAAACAGCTCCCCACCGGAACACAATTCTAATACAAGATGGACCCCATTGGGGTCCTCACAAACGTCATGTAACTGAATTACGTTACAGTGTGGTGACACCTCCTCTACTACCCGTTTCATCACCATAATCTCATTTGCTAGCAGTGCATCCGATATTAAAACTTGCTTACGGCTAGGAATTCCACCACCACCACCGCCGGCGACTCTCTTTAGAGTCTTGATTGCAACTTCTTGCTGATCATCTACCTTAGACGACGACTTCTTCTTTATACCTTTCCGAACGACTGAAAAACCGCCTCTGCCCAGTATCATTGTCACTTCATAATCATCACTAAGTTTTCTTGCTCCATTTTCCATTGAATTATGCTTTCAAACAAGTGTGTGTGTGTGTGTTTGTTGAGAAAAAGTCAGAGAAAGATGGATAGATTAACAACTGATGTCATTAAGGTTTATTTAATTGCATTTGATTAGACAGGTGATTAAGTTAATAATAACTGTTTAATTATTATCATAGTCCCATTTAACCTATGTTTTAAAAACCGGTATTTTAGTTATACCGGCGTGGAAAATTTTTCCGGTATTACCGGTATTATCGGTAATGGCCGGTACGACTATTTTTAATTTATTATATTTTTTTGTGTAAAAATCTTATAAAACTTGTTACAATTTAACAAAAAAAAGTCAAAATGCAATTATAATTTACTCAAAAATAATACCAAATATGTATTTTATAACAAAATATAGGTTTTAAAGTTCACAAATAACAAAAAATAACATTAAAATATCATAAAAATAATTTTTTTTTAAAATCAAAATTTATATTTTGAAAATACCGGAAATACCAGTATGGTCATACCAGAAAATACCGGGAATACCGGAAATACCGGCCGGTATTGAATAGTGAAAATACCGGACTTAAAATACCGGCGTGGTCCCCGGTACCGGTAATACCGGTAATACCGGCCGGTATTTACCGGTATTTAAAACATTGCATTTAACACATTATTACATGTATAGATAATTTGTACATTGTATATAACCATTTTTCATATTTGCCAATTGATATGATATAAAACTATATCTATATTTACATGGATTGTATTAGACAAAAATGATTAAAGAATGATTAGATAAAGTAAGAGTCGGTAGGGTGGAATAAGCGTGTGGGATGGGGCTCACAAAAATGAGACAAATTCAAGACCATGTCAACCTAATAGTGTATCAAAACTTTTTGATCTATAAATATATATAGCTTTAAAGAATATATATAACTATATCAACTTATAAAGTAAAGGAATCAGCTAATGAAAATTTATAGTTACTGTATATAGTATAACTGTGACTTAAATCTACATTTTATTGTGTTACATTTTATTTCATACATATACTGTGTATTTGAATATTTCTAAAATTCTCTAACAAACCAAGCACACCCCAAAACATTTACAGTATATGTCTTCACTTCTACTTTCATGAAAACTATGCGTACATTTACATGGATTCTATTAGTTTTAAGTTATTACTATTACAATATAAGAAATTTCATTTGCTTTGAAAAGGTTTTGTTAATTAAATGTTACGCCTGCCTATTTTTTGGGCATACCGTATTGATGGTGTGCCGACTGATTTATATTTAAAAAATAAAAAATTTATTTAATTTAGTCAAATAAATTAAACTATAGTCAAATAGTACATGTAGTTCCTGCATGTTAAAGCTGGTTTTATTATAAATTAATTTTAATGGTGTAAATGTGTAATGTCTCGAGGGGTAGTCATTCGTGCTGCATAACAGCATAAGTCGATGTAGAAGATATGTTTATACAAAGATTAACAATTATATAACTCTTGTAAACGAACATTTAGAGAAATAATTACAAATTACAATATCAGATGTAAAACGACCATAAGCAACAAGGCATATCTGCACTCCGCCGCATGGATTGCCTCTGTACCATTCACCATCTTTCACCACTTTTCTAGTGTGGGTGAAAACCGCTCGTCATCCCAACATTTTCCTGTTGAATTTTAACACTTTGTCTTGAGCACTAGAGCACTTGAGAAGACAAGCTTACACAATCTGGTTCAACCACTTGCATCGAAACACTATTTACATAACATAAACACCAAGTTCCCCACTCCTTCCTCTTTATTTTTTGTTTTATTCACTTAAATTCAATACATGCACTTGAATATATACATACCAGAATGACAAATTAATCAACCACTGGCAATATCATCATTTATTTACCACCAGCAGTAACACTCAATATATTCAATTCAATATGCTGTTTACCATTGTTCTGTGGGTGAACAATGAAATTTGCACGTGCCTCTTCAGAAGAACGGTCATCAACTACACGAGATACAGATATAGAACTGATCATAGGTTCATCTTGCTGCTCTTCTGAAACAATTTCCCATTCCTCTTTGAGTGAAGTTACTTCTCTGCCCTTGTTGTCACTGTGCTGTTCAATCTCAAATAAAGTTGGTAGGATTACGTAATCGTTTACAGGGTTGTAGAAAGGATCGTGATCCGCCTTCAGCCAATGCTTGACTATCCGGAAGAGGTGCTTGTCACATAGGATCCCTCTGTGTTCGCCTGGAATGCCAACCCTAGCTTCTGCATCCAGCCCATCAGCCTGTTTCAATAAAAACTTAGTGTTAATAGCTTTCAGGTCCAGAGGAGCAAAATAAGCAGGTTGGATAACAGCCAACAGGTCAGAACATGGCATTTGATACAACTCAAAATGGGTTCAAGTTCAGGTCACCTATAACAATTTGTCCAAAAAGGTTTCATATTTATAATAAGTGTATAACAATGATATCATTTAAATAAAAACCTAACTTTCTAAATCAGACAACTAAGAGGGTCAACACAAAGAAAAAACACTTTGGTCAACCCTTGAGTCCTTTACCTGTTCAGAGATTAAACATAACCTGGATCAATCCATACATGAATATACAAGTCAAAATCACCGCCTCTATTGGGTACCATTTGCATGGTATCCACACAACGGTATGAGAAATAGTTTATGACGAGCATTTTTAAGGCAATTTTCAGTAATTTCCAGTGACTCAGAGGATCTCTGGTAGCTACTGCGTCCATGATGGCTGGTGGTTGACAACGGTGTTGGTTGGCAGCAATGGTGTAAGAGAGGTGAAACATGGGTGATTGTCCCATACTTATTCGGTGATAACATAGATAAATGTGTCAACTTGTTATTATGATTGGTATAGTAGGATCTTAATATTGGAGCTGAACTGGAGAGAGTGCTAAATGCTTCATATAAAATAGCACAAAAGTATTAAATATTCTTCTATAAGCTTGCTTTAAAAGGAAATAAAAAACTGCACCCAACTCAACAAGGGATAAGCAAAAAATCATGAAGTAACTTCAAAAAAGAACTCAAATTACTTTTTACAGCCCACTTTGCACATGGACAACCGATAAGCAATAAACAGCACCCCAGTCAACAAGGGGAAACATAAAATCATAAATGTGTTCTTAGATTATTTTATGGAAAACGAATTTAAGAAATTTTCAGCATATAGAAATTTCTTTCATCCATATTTTGACCAGTGCAAAAAGGAACGCATCATTAACAATAATTTGATGTAAAAAAAGAACTCGGGGTGCTTTTAAAGTCCATTATGCACATAGACAAATAATAACCCACTTAAACTTTGCAAGGTTTTGTTGGCATAAAGCAAAATGGCATCTAATAGCACAATGTGCCAAGAAAACATGAAATGAAAGCAAAATAAAAGAAAGAGCAAAAATTAAATGAAAAAAGAAACCGTAAAACAATTATGGAAACAATCACTAACTGACTAACACTAGACAAATATGAAAAAGTCATTGCATCATTATAACTACCTAATGTGAAAAATGTTGGAGATGGTAAAATACCTTCGCAGATTCTACAGGTACAGTCCCATCACCGTCAACATTAATATAAGTTGCCTGTAGACAAAAAAAAAAAAGTATTTATAAATAGGTACGATCAAGAAAGTGTATTACTTATAATGGAGAGAGGATGAACTAATACAGTCCAGGTTGATAATAAGCTAATTGTGACAATTTAGGCAGATTTATAATCGAAAAGGTGCCTCCAACTGGACAAATGGATGGATTTGAATACTAATTTGCCTCTAACTGCTCAAATGGGTGAAATTGAAGAGGTAAAACAGTTAAAACTTAAATAGGTTGGATGGGTCAAATAGTATCCAAAACGTATTAATATGCAGAAAGCATCATAAACTGTTTTATTTCTAAATTTAGATTCTTATGGTAATACTCCGTAAAAGTTTTCTTAATCGCGCACACAATATTGCCTGTTAAACTCAAAAAATTAGACAACATAGAGTCCGCAGATCAAACCGGCATGTTTCATCGAATTTAAAATCTACATACATTGACCTAAAACCGTTTTGACCTGTTACCTAAACCACTCATTTGTCAGTTTTAAACTTCTAATAGCAACATATATTACCCTGAGTAGGAAGGGTTAGTAGTAATTTTAAAAGTTTTCAGATAAAGAAACATTACATCTAGGAATGGTAGTTCCTGTAGGTCTAGGACAGGTGAATCCGCACTCCCGTAACTGCGCAGCATACAGAATAGAGGTTATTTATGCTTCATAAGAACCAAGATTACAATTTTTATTTTAGGGGTAGTAACGTTTTAATCACTTATGTTTGACCCACTATGGTTATAACCACTTAACTTATTGTTTGAAATTTGAATGATAAAATCTATAAGTTTAGCTAAGTTGATGTTTTAACTTTTTAAGTTTTAACCCCTTGAAATATGTTTAAAATGTTATGATCCTAAAGCTTCGTCGCTTTAATGTTTTAACTCCTTAACTTTAGTTAGGTTAATCTATTAAACTCTTTTAACGAGTTTTAGATCGAGGCTTATTAGGATTAAACACTAAATCAACTAAAGTTAAAGATTTTTATCATTCAAATAAAAAGTCAGGTGGTATATACATCAACTTAATTATACTTAAAAATTTTAGCATTCAAAAAGTAAGCTACATGATTAAAAAGTCAGGTGGTATATACATTAGCTTATTTTATTAATCTACATATATCTATTGGAAAGAAAAGAGGGGCTGTGGGATTTTAAAAAGGAGAATAACACATACCATACACTCTGAGGAGTGTCAAGACCAGTGCCATAAACATTATAGAATTTAACAGTTGGTGGAAGTTTCGCTGAAGACAAGACCTCTCTTGTTTTATTAGCCCATTGCAATATTTCCTTGTTGAATGGCAGAGGGATATCCACTCCACCATAGCTCAGCTGTGATAAGACCCGATAAAACTTTTTAGGGATACAACTAAAATTTCCCCCAACTGTCCCCAACATCAATCAAATTCAAATAATTTTTGGATCTTTTAAGTATCTTATTTTGATGCTTGGATTCACAATCATCACCTTCGAAACATGCATTAAAAAGCGAGTGCTCACCTCATTAACTGAAAGAGCTTGAGTGAAGATTGAAACGGCATCCATTGGGGTGAATGTCTCAAGCATAGGAGCAGAGTTTCCATTACCATCTTGAATCTGCTTCCAAATTTGTAACAGAGGAACATGTTCCCATTCGTAGTCCAGACAGGCCATCAATTCGTATATGGATGGACATTCAATCAACTGCGAATGTGTGCCCATGTTAGCAATTTTAGCAGCAAAACATTATTATTGCTTTTTCATATATATAATATTAACTTTTGGTTCACTTTAAACGCAACTGTTTGTTATAATGAATATATAAATTACATACCAGCTGATGCATACTCCACTTGGACACGAAGAAGTATGCCTCCCACCCAGATACAAATGACATCCCATTCAATAAGGTAGATGTCACATACCCAGGCGCACCTGTTTGTATTTTAAGTAATTACATCATTGTTGTTAAAAAAATTATACAAAGGTAATCCGAGTTCAATAAATAGAAAAAATAGACATTTTCTCAACAAATTTTGCTGGTCAGTTTGAGCTTTCAAGGTTTAGGAAGACGAGATCCTTAATTTCAAAATGACTGCTTCGTATGATTCCTTACCCTGAAATGGTGCAGCAATTGCTATCCAACTCTTCACATATTTTTCAAAAATCTGCATCACGGTATCTTAAATTAATCGTCTAAGACATTTATAGAAATTAATTCAGTCACGTATAAAAGGACATCAAGAGAACAATAACATACATCATTGTGCAGGTTCATAAAACATTTGACAAGTAGTCCACCCATTGAATGAGTAATCACATTTATCTTTTTCCCACCAGAAGCAGTATAAATTGCTTCCAGCTTTGCAGCAAGACGATCCATCGTTTCCTTAAGTCTGAAATATGGAAACAAAGGATGGGTTAACATGAATTACACCGTATTGGTTCAATAAGAGTTCAGTAGCATCATATGGGACTGCATGAATATCTTGAAGAGTGCAGATGAATGTCTGGAACTTCAACTAAAGCGCTGGGATGCTGGTGAATAAGTCTATGTAGATCTACAGATCTGCTAAATGGATACCCATGGATTGCCATTTTATAGACCATATCAAAAATTACCCATTTGCTACCTCTAAAATACATACTCAAACATTGCACTCATCAGATACTTGAAAGAGAACAAATAGGTTGTCATTGGTATACATTGAAGTTACCAATCAAGCTTTATGAATTCTAGCAGCTTTTCCGACAGTGGTGGTGTATGAGAGAGGGAAGGCGATGTGCCATATTGTAATACTAATAGATAGCGTTGAATCTTTCATGTTATGTTTTCTTTATCTGAAAGAATACTTAGGGTTTATTTTGGTGAGGTGGGGGGTCCTTTTACGCAATTGAACATCTCAGTACTGTTGAGTTTGAATGTGTTATACTGTACATATAGATCGCATATGATCTTGTTAACAACGTAACAAAATTTTGAACCTTGTTACAGAATGGCCCCATTTATAACATATATATTTATACACTTTATGAACAACAAACTCTTGACCTATCTGATAATAATGGATATTGTTAAGACGATTATTGATTGCAAGAGCTGTATTTACTACAACTTCACATGGCGTTGGAGCATAGAGCAGTGTTACCTGTTACTTTGCCGGAAATCATATCCAAACCCAAAAAGTGTTTTTCCTTCTTGGTATCCCCAGCTAGTAAATTCTGTTATCATCTCATGGAAATAGCATACATTATCACGCCCAATGATCTGCCATATAAGAGTTCCAATGAGAAACAATTCAAAGATAGATTACTAGAAGTTTTCAATATTATTTATGTCCAAGGTAAAAGCAACCAAAATCTTTCAATGATGGAGCCAAACAAGAAGAAAAGCAGACAATAATCAAAAACAAATTAAGGCACTTTTAAGTCATGGTCATCTGTACAACCAGATTCCATACACCAGACTTAGTAACGGTGTAAAATGCAACAAATCCCAGACCTGCCTTTGAATTTTGGAGTGTCAAAGCACCCATAGCAGCCTACACATTGTATTACATGTTATGCAATTATTTATTCTTGTTTACTGCAAACAACTCTCCTGTTAATTGGCTATTGAACATACACAAAGACTCTGCCATACAATTAAGCCATATTTAAAATCATTATCAGTAAGCAGAAACTTTAACCTTCCCATGCATGGTAATAAAGCAGAACTATTAGCTTGTAAGTAATAATAAAGTTATTTAAGTCTCAATTCAGAGTCCACATGCATATATAAAGTCAAACAATATCTTGGTTGTAATTTGTAATCGAATCAAAGCTGAGATCAAATTTAGAATTGGCCAACTACTGTTGAACTCAAAGCCGCATAACCGCGTTTTAAATTATAAAAAGCTACGGTTTTTAAATGACAAATCAAGAGACACTCAGACATTTCAGCCTGTCCAGGTCAGGACGTGAGCCCACAATCATAGATATTCGCAACATTTTCTTTACTGCGAACTTTTGGATCACAAAATTCACATACATCTCGTCATAACTCGATTAACAGAAAGAAACTAAGTGTGCAAGGGACCAAACAATCCATTCTACATGACTACATCAACTGTACCAAAACTAGAATATGATAGGTACAAAGTGAAACAGATGTAAAGTTAAATCTTGGAAGACGCACCATATCAGGATCCAAGCAATCAATTGCGTAGAGGCCATCTCTGTCCTCGGGAACAACAATGCTGATGTTAGGATCCAAAGACACAGTTTTACCTGTTTCCCAATAAAACCAACAAATTTTACACATAATAAAAATAAATACGAGGCACTTCATTCTCTGAGTAGAAAATTTATTAAACGTCATCAGTTGATATCTAAAAGGTGTTTTACATGTGCTGCATTGAAGCTGATTGATTATCTAATTAGGGAAGTCGCTTTGAGTATAACCAACGATTCTTGGAACTAAATTTAACAGGCGATAAATAAAAGGATGTAGTTTAAATTTTATTGAACACTACCAAGGATTGTGATATTTGTGGTGACATTACTTAAAGACTGACAGCTACAGGGTGGTCAGTTTATAGGCTCTGTTATGCAACAAAAAAAAAAAATAGATTGCGAACAAGAAACTAGGAAACTAAAGCACAAGATAATAACAAGGTTATGTACGATAGGTGTGATCACTTTAATCCACAAGGAAGAACCAGAGATTTCTTATTAGATATCTGAAAATATTACAATGTTGGAACGCTAAATTCTCACTTTCATAACTTTACACTCATTGGCTTTTAAAAGAATAAAAAAAACACAAATTCCTATCACTTCAAAAATGATGTTAAACACAAAACTTGCACAACAAAGGTGTGTCACAAAGGATTTTATGACGAAATTTAAAAGTGTTTGATGAGTCTTTTATGATGGTTTCAGAGTGTCTGTTTACCTAGTTATAAATCTCAACTCTAATAATGGTAACCATTAGTTGAAGTTGCAATAATCACTTTAAAACCCCTAACTTCAAACATTAAACAACAGGAAAAATGTTAATAATAGTGATAGCAACATACTTTTCCAGATTCAGAATATTGGTTTTGGCAACAAAACCTTGTTCTTTTCGGTATGCACACATTTATTTAGCCTGCTAAAGCGTAATTTACTAATATAATAAGTTATACCCAGTTATATGGGTGGCATAACAAAATATTTGGCTTTATCCACTCAAATAAAGTTATAATTACTTGAAAGAACACAAAAGGAGATTACTGGAAAATATATCCATATTATTATTAGGATTTCGCTAATGGGCTACTTTTAACATACCAATAACAAGTTCACATAATGTATATAAGAAATAACCGCCCCTAATTATAATTGGGTGTTGCTAGGGATACACCTCCTATCTAAATAAACACCTCCTCCGCCACGTAAAGATCCTTTATTTGGCTATAGGCAACCTTCGGTTTACTGCGAGTTATCAGTATTATCGATTTTGTTATTCATACCGCTTCGGACTATATAAATAACAAGCAATAAAATAATCGCCCATCAGCAAGCTAATTATTATTATTCCTAAAAGAGCAATAATAAGAATAATAAGTTTTAAAAAAAGTACTACCAGACTGAGAATCAAACTGGCACCAAAGGTTGGCACGGAATTCACGATCGGCTTCCCAAATACGAACCCAAACACGTTCTTCTTTACCGGTAGCAGCATCTTTTGCATTCAGGATTGACCCGGCTATCCCTGGTACGAATAACACCGGGTCAAGATTCGGGTCAACATATGGTTCTTCTGATGATGGGTCTTTTAATATCTTTAACCACGCTTCAACTGCTTTCACTAAATCCTCCAACAACACCACCATCTTCTTCTTCTTCTTCAACCTGGAATTGAATTGGATTGTAATCAAGGGAATTATTATTATTATATTAGGGTTGGTGGTTTACGTGTTTAATCGGGATAACGTGGAAGTTTTGATTTATCCGGAGACGATAAGTCAAGGTATGATTAAAGAAAAATTTTAACTTCAACTTATATGGGTTGTTTTGGAACAAAACGTTAACACATAGTGTCAATTTTCAGCAAATTGGCTTTTGTTTAGTTTTCTGAAAATGAAAAGTAGACACGTGTTTTTGTCAAAAACTATTCGTCAAATTACATGGTAGTAGTTAAAAAAAATTAACCAAAATTTGTCAAAATGATCATGACAGAAAATATATAAAAGTAACTGGAAAATAACAAAGTTGCAAGAAAACATAAAAAATGACAGTAATTTTTATAAAATATAAACTTGGGGTCGGGAATTTCGGAAGTCGGATACGTCATGACTGCTAACCCAAAGGTTTATCCCGCCAAGATACGCACCGGATCATCCGAGTCCCATTTTTTACGAACATTTTGTATCATCATCGCACATTTAATGTAACACCAGCAACCTAACTGTTCAACGATATCATCATCGACTAAAACTACTTTTTCCAGCTACCTATTGCTTTAATGGAACAAAATACGGCAACACTACCAAGGAAAAATCTGACAATGCTACCGCTAAGTTAACACTACCGGGCTAATCACAAACACGCAATTAACGACAATGTAAAAAGATAAATATACATATATATATACATAAGCAGCAACAGTTAACCGGGAAACCTAAGAAAGGGCTCACCGGAAAACCACAGCAACCATAAGCAGCAACAGCAGTTGGAAATCCCAGGAAAGGGCTCGCCAGAAAACCAAAGTAACAAGCAGCAGCAGCAGCAGTTAACCGGAAACCTCATAAAAGAGTTCACCGGAAAATCGATTAAACCGGAAACCTTAAAAAAGGGGTCGCCAGAAAACCGATTAATTAAAGTAGCCAAATATCCAATAAATGTGTCAACTACACCCTTGCCAAAGCCAAACAACAATTTGGCCGTAAAAAAGTGAACGTTTCTGGCCGGCAATCACCGGAAATATGGGTGCTATACGTTATGAGTATCGACAAGTTTTTCCGACATGGATTCCTGCAATAGAAGCCAAGAAAAACATAGAAATAGCATCAAAATCGAAAAACCACCAAATGTTTTTTTGGTTTCCAGTGAACTGAAAGTTTTGGCACAAGAACAAAAAAAAAACGGTCACAAGGCACGTTCCCAACGTTCACAATGATCGGCCAAAACTGGCCGATATATATAGCCGATTAAACTTGTCAAAACTAGCCGATGCATGTGCTATAGGTTTGCCAAAGAGCAGATGCTAGCCGATGTTTTTTTACCGATGTAACTTGCCGACTAAACCCTTGCTCATAAAACTAGACTAGTATCTGCATAACGCCATAATGATTGTGGCAGTTAGACTGGTATCCGCGTAACGCGATAATGATCGTGGTGGTGGCGGCTATAGTAAAAGTGTTGTTATTAATGTAAAGCGGTGTTTGGAATTGTGTTTACAATGAACTATGCATAACGCAAAATACAGTTATTAATCAGAAAAAGTGTTTGTCTAAGAAAGTGATTATACGTGTTTAATTTTTAGAAAATACAGTTTTGAAAAAGCAGGTAAAAACATGTTTTTTTCAAAACGCAATTTTGAAAATGAAAAATATAACTTTCAAACGCAATCACAAACATCCCTTAAATGTAATTAATAAAAATGGGTTTATAGTTACTGTATGTTGTAAGTAATTTATTAAGAGTATTATAGGATGTTAGATAAAATTATTTAAATTAATGAATAATGAATACAAATATTTTAGATATAATGGATCATTACTTGAGAAACATGTGTAATTCGTTATAGAAAGAAGTACAGATATTTTTTTTTATTTAGTACTCTAAAAATAGAGACTATTATATAAAAGAACTAGGACTGTCTATCGGTATTCCCAAAAGACAAATCACTTTTTGAGAAAAAATTCGTATATTTAGCAGCAACGGATCAAAAAGTTTTAAGTCAGTTCCAAAATTGTACACCGCAATGGTCAATCCGGAATGATCTATTGTATGTTTTTTTAATCTGTATGTTCAACTTAAAGATTTGTGGTGTGGAGTCTCTCACTTGATGGTTTAACCCACAAGTGTAGAATACAACAAGTCAAGTAAGCACTATATTGGACTAGTATTACAATGAATATAAATGCGACAAGTCAAGTAAGCACTAGATTAGACTAGTATTACAATAAATATAAATGCAAGAATATATATAAAGTAATACGTAACTTAAGTAATATAAAGATCAGCAAGTAAAGTAAATGGTGAGACATAATGTAATTTTCAAGTGTATTTTATTTATTGATGTTAAATAAAATAAAAGGTTGTTGCGAAACTAAGATATTACAAAGTAAGTATCTAAACAACCTTATGAATTACAAGTGATCTAACATTTGCTAAATAAACTCTTATGATCGAAATACTTAAAGTTGTGAAGTATAACCGTTTAGATCGAGAGTATTTGAGCAAAGGCACCAAATTGCAAAACTGTAATTTGGACAAGGGAAAAGACTTGGTATTTATAGGCAAAAAGAATAAATATAATATTCTTTTTGCCGTACAAATATGGTTGCATGCATTTAAGGAAACTATTTTAATTCCTTAAATGCATTGGTTAAAGTACAAGAATAAAGTCACTTGATAGTGACTTGTCTTCTAATTAGCCAACCACCTTTACACGCGTGTAAGGCTTTTGACAAAGGACAAAAGGGTTGTCCGGGTAAAAACATGTAAAGGCATAAAGTCAATTCCTCGTAATCAGTGTTCAGACTTGTAAGGTCTAGAAAATTGTCAAGGACTCCAGTCAGGAGATCTGGTAAGTTTGCCAGTAAGCTCCGCTATTTGTCAGACTTCTTTCTTCAGTCTTCGACTTCAGTGAGAATGTTCTTCAGTGGAAAGATCTTGACTGGAGTGAAGTCCAGTGAACAAATCTGGTGGAATCCAGATTCCTGTACAAGTAAGTTGTTCACTGGTCTTCACATAATTTCTGGACAAATCTTTAGAGGGCTCCAATAGTCACGTCTGGAGCGAGTCCAGTAAAGGACCTAACATGTGGTTTGTGAGAACAAATAAAATGGGTTGTATTAAATTAGACTATAATTATTATTTTCAAACCATTTCAATATATACCACCTTTCCATACCCATTAAACTCTAAGCCTTCCCCATTTAAAAGTATTACAACTAACTGATTGAATTACCTCTTTGGATCATCATGTTAGGTCTTACAACATGTCGGCAAAGAAGTGATTCTGTTACAAGCCTATTATTATGTGTGCAACATGACTTGGCCATTTAGAGTGATTCAATTATACACTTTCCAGAGATAGTTAGCTTGATAGATATTTTAGAATTGTGAGAATCATACACTATCACTGAGTGGTGCTAAGTCATGTATATTCGTGCTTGGAAATCATTGAGAGCGATATAAACACCCCGTTTTTCATAAATTAATGTAAACTACATAAAATTATTAATACTTCTATATATTCTGAAAAATCAAATGTGTGGAAAGTCAAGTGTGAGTCCCTGTTCTAGATGTAAGGCAATAATAACAAGATAATACAAGTATATCAAGTAACCTGACTGACAAGTAAATCTGATCTAGATAAAGACTAGTTCAGAATTATGATCCAGATATGGATATGAACACAAAGTAAATATGAGAAACAAGTGATTGAAACTATATAAATAATATGTATAATCAAGTATTAGACAAAGAGTCATGATGTATTTTTTAATGTATTTTATTCATTGATATAAACAAAATACAAAGGTTGTTGCGGAACAAAGATAATCACACTTGTGAAAATATCTAAACAACTTTGAAATACAAATGATCTATCAACTAGGAAATACTCGTAAGAATTACTTAGAGTATATTTCACAAGTTGCAATGCCAAAGTTCCAAGCCGTTTGCAAAATGTGAGAAGCCTTGTATTTATAGGCAAAGTCCATGATGACGTGGACTAGGTCGTACAGTACTTTGTTGGGATATATTTAAGGAAATCAATCAGATTCCTTAAATGTATATTTTAAGGTTAAGTGTGAAAGTCATTTGATGTGACATTTCACACTTTATTCCCAACTATTTGACTTAACCAAAAAGCTTTCCAGAGACAATGTTGTTGTCTGGATAAAGCATGGTAAAGTTAAAAAGGCTTCCTCGTAATCAGTGCAAAGTGGTGTAAGTACTTTACACTGAGCAGCTTCAGATCTTCAATCAGATAGAATCTCCTTCAGTCTTCAATCTTCGACTTCAGAATGAATGTCTTCAGTTGGGCTGATCTCGATCTGAAGTGAAGCTTCAGAGAACTAATTCTGAGAGAGACCTCAGAATTTCTATACAAGTATTTTCTCTGAACTTCTGATATTTCTGAACAAATTACACTCGGTCGATTTCTGGCCTAACATCAAGTCAAGGAAGTTTCCTGCTTTAATGATAGTTGGTTGATGACAAACAACATTCAAGTGTGGGGGAATTTTATAACGCTCATTATACATATTTATTTTGAGCGCTATCATGCAATTTAACGTATAACAATAACCCAATTGAATGTAAATTAGTAAATTTTAATTACTTATTGTGTATATGAGTGTTTTTGCAAGTTGTAATGGATTTTGATGTACAAATGCTTAAAAAGTAACAAATTGACATTGATACACTATTTTGGTAATAACTTTTTCATCGATATCTGTTTTTTTAATAAATAAGCTGGTTACGACGAGATTATAAAAAGATCTACAACTTAAAATTTGTTTTCTTTGTGTTAGGTCGAAAATCGACCAAGTATAATTTGTTCAGAAATATTGAAGTTCAGAGAAGATACTTGTACAAAAATTCTGAGGAGTCTTTCAGAATTAGTTCCCTGAAGCTTCGCTCAGATCAAGATCAACACATCTGAAGACAATCATTCTGAAGTCGAAGACTGAAGAAGAGAAACTTCTGAGAAGCAGAGCTCTGAGAAGATTCTATCTGATTGAAGATCTGAAGCCGCTCAGTGAAAAAGTATTTACAACACTTTTCACTGATTACGAGGAAGTCTTTTTACAACACTTTAACTGCCTTTACCCGGTTAATAACTTTATACCTGGTATGTGCTAGTTTTAGTAAAAGGTTGGGAATAAAGTATGTCAAGTCACATCAAAGAAACTTACATACTTTACCTTAAAGAAACATGTTATGGATTTGTCCTACAAATCCATAAATGCACCCAACCATACTTGTACGGCATTTGCCATGTCATCAAGACATGTTTGCCTATAAATATAAGACTTTTCACACTTGCAAAAATGCTTGGAACTTTGGCATTGCAACGTGTGATATATACTCTAAGTAAACTTACAAGTATTTCCTTGTTGTTTAGATCATTTGTATTTCAAGGTTGTTTAGATACTTTCACACTTGTGATTATCTTTATTCCGCAACAACCTTTGTATTTTGTTTTTAGAAATAAATAAAATACATTGAAAAATACATCTCGACTCCTTGCCATAATACTTGATTATATTTAGTATTTATATAGTTTCATGCACTTGTTCTTTATTTATCTTACTTGTTCATATCCATTATCTGGATCGTAATTCTAAACTAGTCTTTATCTAGATTAGAATTACTTGCCAATCGGGTTACTTGATATACTTGTTATTATTGTTATATAATTGTGATATCTTGTATT
Organism: Erigeron canadensis; assembly: GCF_010389155.1. NCBI lineage: Eukaryota > Viridiplantae > Streptophyta > Magnoliopsida > Asterales > Asteraceae > Erigeron > Erigeron canadensis. The sequence goes on along the minus strand of NC_057762.1, from coordinate 11,432,065 downwards.
CGACTAATATCTTGTGAAGGGGAACTCACATTTGTTATCAGAGCCTACCAGGTTTTTAATTCATTAAGTTGATATACCTGTTTGATCCTACAAGATGTCTGGCACCGAACAAACAAACCCAAATGGTAACCCTAATGTTAATGTAAACACAAATCCACCACCACTTCAACCTAGCGTCCGTGTACACTTTCCAAACAATCATGTTCCTAAATTCAATGGGGATAGTGATACCTTCATTACATGGAAGGCTTGCTTGCTTAAATACATTGCTGGGGTTGAAAAACACTTGACCTCTATTCTCTTAGAAGGACCTTATGTACCCATGAATGCCTCGACTGTAGTTTTTAATGCCGATGGGACTCCTAGATTATCACCCAAGGAAAAGGATCACTAGTCAGAAGAAGACCATAGATTGGCTGATCTCGATTCTAAATTGAAAAATATGATTCTTTTTGCTGTCCCAAAAAGCTTGAAACCCACTCTTGTTTTACTTGATAATTCTAAGTTGATGTGGGAAGAATTAATGACTTAGTTTGAGGGTACAAAGGAAACTGTTGTCACAAGAAAAGTTGCTTTGAACAAAAAATATGAAGCTTTATTTGCATTACCAAATGAAACTTTAACTCAAACTTACATAAGATTTACAAATTTGATTAATCAACTGAAAGCTCTTAGTGTTGAAAAAGATAAGGAAATTTTGTTGGAAAATTTTTGTGACATACTGCCTTCTAAATGGGAAAACTTGATCATGGTTTTAAGACAAGGTAAAACCCTTCACAGCCACACTCTTGCCTCTTTATATGGTGCTTTTAGATATACTGGGGAAAATAAAGCTGAGAGAGCTGTGGCTGAGCAAGATGCCAAAAATCATGTCTCTACCAGTTCTGCCTTGGTTCATTATTCTGAACCACAAGACTCTGCCCTACTATCTTCTAAGAGTGATCATTCTGACTCAGTGAAGAAGATAGTAGCTGAATTAATGAAAACTGGTAATTCTGATTATGCATCACATGAGTGTGATGAGGATGATGATGATGATGATCTTGTTTCAATGGTTGCCAAAACTTTCAATCATTTTAAATTTAAATCTAAAAGAAATGGCAAACAATTTTCTTCATACAATTCCATTGATAAGTCCAATTTAGAATGTTTTAAATGTGGAAAGAAATGACATTTTATCAAGGAATGCAGATCAAATCAGCCCTCCTCATCACAAACTGCCCTTAACCATTCTATCTTTCAGAAAACTGATGATGGGTATAAGGCTAAGTACAAGAAGCTGAAAGCCCACATTGCACTCATGGCACAAGATGAATCCAACAAGAATAGCTGCATGGGAGGATTCTGATGTGTCTTCTGATGATGAAGAAGAAGTAAGGGACATATGTTTCATGGCTCGTGAAGATCAAGGTCATGTTGTCAAATCTGATGTGGAATCCGGTCGATGGGTGGATATCATCATGAAGAAGGTTAGTACTTTTGGTTTTGAAAAAGATGAAGAACAAAAATTGGACCTTTTAGTTCTTATTGAGGCCGATATTTCTTATGTTGAAACTGTGCATTCAGAAAGTCTGAAAATGTTTGAAATTAATACTTCTGAACTGAACGCCAGTCAGGCAAGGCTGAAAGAACTAAAAGATGTTCAATTGGCTTTAAAAAGTTACCAATCTCTGGTTTCCAAACTTGAGTTGGAAAAGGAAGAATTAAGAGTTATTCTGGAAAAAGAACAAAAAATAATCAAATCCTGGATGAAATCACCCTTTCCTGAAGCTGCCATAAAGAAAACTTTTGAAAATCAAAGAATTGCATATGGTACTGGTGATCTTCATCTTGCATCTGTTATAACTGATTTAGATGCACTTTCTAAATAAATGAGACCAAATATTATTTTTAAAGATCTTGGAAAAACAAAAGAAGTAACTGAGAAAGCCCAGGAACAACCTGAGGGAAAATCTGAAGCACGTCAAACCAGTGCTTCAGACAAGAAAGCTAAAACCAAGAAGCCTTCTCCTCAGTCTTCATCCAAGGTTTCTAAAAACCAAAAGAAGAAGAAAAATGTCTCCCCTGATGAGCCCTCTACCTCAGATTCTGGTAGGACTCATGTATCTAATGAAGAATCTGTTTTGTTGAGGATTGAAAGTCAATTTCAAATGTTGGCTACACAAGTGCAAAGTTGTAATGCACGCTTAAAAAATGTTGAAAGCACTCCCATGAAACCTAAACAAAACCCAAAACCTTTTTCAAAGAAAAACAAGTAAAAGAAAAATCTGAGAAGAAAAAGGTTGAGGAACCCATCAAACCAACTGTTTTTATCTCATCTGAGATCATGACTGACATCCCCTTTGATCCTTCTGTTCCTTATGTACCAAAAAAATCTGAGGCTTCTTAGGGAGAGCCCAGTGGACCCATCAAAAGATGGGTTCCCAAGAAGAACTAATCTTTGTGTATGTGCAGGGAGACCGAAAGAAGTATATATGGTATCTGGACAGTGCTGCTAGCAGAACCATGACTGGTAACAAAACCCTGCTGGAGGAATATAGGGTGCAAGAGGGGCCATCAATAACGTTTGGTAATGATGGTAATGGACAAACTGAGGGATATGGTGTCTTGAACAATGGACAAGTCAAATTTACAAAAGTTGTATATATGAATGGTTTGAAATATAACCTGATCAGTGTCAGCCAACTTTGTGATGATGGCTTCAAGGTTTTATTTGATGTATGTCAAGGCCCTATATTCAACAGAGATTGGAAGGTAGTATTGGTTGCACCAAGGAAAGGCAACATTTATGTCATTGATATGGAAAGTTCACCTAGTGAACAATGTTTCTATACAAAGGCTGATGAGCACACAAATTGGTTGTGGCACAAGAGATTATCCTATCTGAACTTCAAAAATATAAATAAGTTGTCAAGAAAACAACTTGCTGATGGGATACCTCCAATGTCTTTCAACAAAGACAAGCCATGTCCAGGTTGTGAAATGGGAAAGAAGAAGAGGGCATCTTTCAAGACCAATATGTATATAAATCTACAGTAGCCAACTGAGTTAACATACTGAGTAATTAGACATATATATCTATACAAACAATAGCATGGCATTTATTAATTCTTCATTCTGTTAGCCTAATCGTGAATGAAAGACTTTGGCTACATTATAAACTTTTGATACATTGTCATCTTAATATTATGAATTTACAATTTTTAATACATTTATATGTAAGTACCACATGTTCGACTATATATGTTGCTTGTAAATGAATTTCAAAAAACCATAAATTTGTTAACGGATCCCCGATTACCCGTAGGGAAACCCGTTACCCGATGGTTAGTAAGTAAACGGGGACCCGTCAGGTCCGGGTCCGGGTTTGAGACGGAGATTTTTAATCGGGTCCAGGTCCAGGATTAACAAAACCCTGACCATACTCGGCCCGTTGGCATCCCTACTTGATATACTTGTTATTATTGTTATATAATTGTGATATCTTGTATTCGACTAACATCTTGTGAAGGAGAACTCACACTTTGCATCTTCGCCTCGCAATTATGGCCAAAAGACACGAGGTCCCATCTACTCAGTTATATCCACAAATAATGAAGAAGTTTTATTGAAATGAAGCCTATAGATTTCTCTCAAATATGCACACAATACATTTCATTGTTTACCACATATTCATCGATACACATTCAAACATTAAAAACGAAAATGTAAGTCAAAATACTTTATCTCTCTGCTCTGATGCAACCTTTAAATCCAGGCATTTGAAGACTATCATATATAGTGACCTTCTGCCCCGTAATTGTAAAAAAGACCCCCTATGCTCCACGCAATAATGATATTAGTTGGTGAAATCGTCTATAAATAGAAATGACCGGAGAACGTATGAAAGGATGTCGAGAAAGTCTCATATCCTCCGGTCTCCATTCAATTTTCAGTCACGAGACATTTCACAATCACTGCAAATTCAAATCTCCAAGTAAACAAAATTGAAAGACCAACATTATTAGAAATTGGTTCATATATTTAAAATCAGCTTTTAGTCATTTTTATTTGTATGTTACCATTTTAAGAATTAGGAGCAAGGGAATGTTTAAAGTCTTCACATGAACAAAGATAGAAATTTTACCAATTATACAACTAATGTGGTGTTAAAAAATCTGTAATTTTCAAGTTAGATAGTAACTTTTTTTTGAGGTTTTTATGTTACTTTGATAGTTTAGGTTACAACAACATAAATTCATCACACGATATCAACACCTCCATATTTCTTCTCTCTACTTTCCACACACATATAAGTCAAAATTTTTCCACATTTACTACTTAAAATTCATCAAACTTTTCAACCATCTACCATCTCCTCTTTATCACCTTCATTTCATGTCTTTCATTAATCAATGTGAATACAGTCAAATGAACACGCCCGCATCATGATATATTTACAATTATGTTCCGGACCATAATTCTAACTATATCAATCCTCACACGTGTACCTTTAACTATACTCACACATCATAATGTCCAACATTTCCTTAACAATCCATCGTGACAATAATATACTAACTACAAACACATAATAAACACACATTTCACGTACACATGTAAGCACAAATATAATTGGATAAACTACTAGGGAACTACTTTATTGGATACCTCATCATCACGCTCGACTTCCACAATAATCATCTGCTATGCACGAGCTTTGCCTTTCGGAGTATCACCCTTTTTCGCATCATCTTTCCATCGAGGACAATCAGCAATCAAATGTCCCGTCTCACCACACTTGTAACATCGAATCTTATCTTTACAGCTAGAAGCAACATGTCCCTGCTTACCACACCTATCACATCTTTTAGTTTTCTCTGAGCATGGTCCATTGTGATGAGCTCTACAAACCGAACACCACTAACTAGCTTTCCCATGATCCTTGCCCTCATAAGTTGAACCACTCTTAAATTTCTTTCCATAATTTGAAGACTCGTTTGACTTTCTCTTGAATCCACTCTTCTTATCATCATCCTTAGTAGCCACTTTCTCAGTTTTCATGTCATCATCTAACCTTTTGGACTCCTTAATCGTGGCAGATAATGTAGTATGTTGCCTACAAAGGCCACGATAGCTAGCAGGGAGACCATCACAATAAGCTTCAATTTGATCAATATCTCTACGAACCATGTGACCAACAAACTTGAGCTTTTCCATAAATGAGTGAGCATACTCAGCTATGGCACCGGGCTTAGCTGTTAAAGCTCTGAATTCTTTCTCAATCAACCTCAACTCACGAGTACCAACATATTCTTCCAAAAACTTCTCCTTGAAAGTACCCCAAGGCATTGCAGCTAATACCTCAGGACTCAATGAAACAATAGTAGATTTCCACCAGTTGCGAGCATTCTTCTTTAGCTAACACAACCTCTATATCATCCAACCATTCCATAGCGCCTATAGCATCTTGAGTACCATCAAACTCTTTCGCGCCATACTTCTGGAAGCTATTATACTTAAAGTTAGTAGTACGGGGAGCAACCACAACACGAGGCTCCACTACATTTCCCACACCATTCACATCAGCAACCACATTCTCAGGAGCAACCACGACCTTACAATAGATGGCTCAACACTGTTTGAGCGGTTGGAATTATTTCCATCAGTATGCTCATTCCGACGCAAGCTAGCTTCCCTTTCAGCTCTAACTTGAGCCAACTCCTCTTCAGTCTTTCTCAAATGATCTCGAATAGCTCTTAACTCTTCATGTATCTCAGCTTGAGTAGGAATCTGCTCAATAACTGGGTTAGCCCGTTCAATCTCTGACCTTGTGGGTTGTTCACCTGGAAATGGCCTTCGAGGAGGCCTTTGATGATCACCATTTCCAGCCCCTTTCGGAGGAGCTGGAACATTACTTGGAGTAGCTCTATCACGTTGACTGTTAGAACGAGTGTTAACCATTATGTCTACAATACAGTGATGCCGGTTAGCAAGAGTTAAAGCGAGAATAGGGAGATTAAGGCTATACAACATTAAATTCGCCAATACATAAACACATTCAAGCCTCAACCTACACTCTCACTCAATCCCAAACCTGTCCTAATGCGTTTCATCTCAATGGCTAAGCATACCTACTTATCCTCTATCGGTTTAAGTCCAAAATCCTAAGGTCTTGGTCGAATTTCGGTTCACTTAAACCATTTCTCTTATACCAACTTGTAACACCCGTTGTTTTAAAACCTGGATTTCAAAAAACTTTTGCCAAACGACGTTTAAAACGTAGCGGAAAAGGATCACTTTAAAACTTCCCCATCCGTAACCGGATGGTACCTTTATAAAATGGTGTTACTAACGTGCATCATCAAAACAATATAAATGAAATCCAAGTCTTGGCACAAACATAAATCACATTCATTATTACATGTAACATAAACCTAAATAATGTAGCCGAAACATAGGCTATGGGAAGTCTAAGTATTCGACAATCTATGTTAATCTTCTTTATTGCATCTACCCATCTCACGAGCTAAATCTTTCTCTAGCTCAAACCTCCTTATCCTGAAGGACACAACATTTTCATAAAAGCAAGTGTTAGCTAATAAAATTAGCTAAGTAAGATACACACATTTTGATAAAACGTTCTTCATTTTACTTTCATAAAACTTCGTCATATTTTACTTATCAAAACATAATCACATTACGTATCATCCACAACAATCATAGATCAACCAACACTTCCCTTTTCCCACATTGCATCACATTTCATTTCATATCAACATATACATCATATCATCATATACTCACATCTTAATCAATATCTTATATCATATCAACATAGACTTACAACTTAAACGTAACTTCATATCATATCTTGGCATATCACACATAAACTTGTCACACGTATTCATACTAGCGCATATTCTCACGTCACATTGTGATCTCATAACGTAAAGCACATATACTTCTTTCACACATATATCGATCTTATTATCCACTTAATCAGCTTAATCAACTTCATCTCACGTCTTACATACCACACTTAAACATATCACACATATATGTATAGCACATGTAGGATATATACTCCTAATTGTGTCTATCAACAATAAATCATACTTATCATCAACTTAATCAATGTAAGCAACTTAATCAACTTATCATCTTATCAACTTTGATCAACTTTATGCAATGTATTGACTTATCAACATGTCAACTTATCGTCTTATCAACTTATTAACTTTAATCAACGTATCGACTTATCAACATGTCAACTTATCGTCTTATCAACTTTAATCAACGTATCGACTTATCAACTTTAATCAACTTTAAGCATTCCGTTATGCTTTTAACATTGGTGGTTAGTCACTCCACCCGGAAATACTAGATCAACGTAACTATGCCGCAAGAAATTACTCAAGCGACCACTTTTTAGTATCTCGTCATGCTTTTAACATTGGTGGTTAGTCACTCCACCCGGAAACACTAAATCAACATAACTATGCCGCAAGGAGCCACCCAAGCTACCACGTACGCACTAGCTTTTCAACTAGCATGGGTTAAGCTTAACACAACTTATGCTCGAGACTTCTTATCTTTATTAGCTTAGGCTACACTTTCACCTGAACCAATCACTTATCAACATTTTTACTTTACTTTATATTAGCTTAGGCTACACTTTCACCTAAACTAATCACATATCAACATCTTTACTTTACTTTAACTGTAGGTATATTCATTACCTAATGAGTTTCACACCTACTTCAACGTATAACCACATTAACGTGCACATCTCATAACATTTCTTCGTGTATCTAGTTAACTAGATATTTCATACTTAAATGCACATATAAACCATCACATATCAACATTTAGGCATATCAACGACTTTATCAACATCACATCACATATCATAAACATATCATGGTGTCGTAATTATAAGCATCATAATTTATATGCACATACTTACTTTTACTTTAAACGTCAACATATCAACTTAAATCATTTCAACAACACATATCGTAAACACTTCATGGAAACATCATTGTAATCATCACACTATGCATGCATATAATTACTTCAACTTTAAACGTCATCACAACATAATTAACTACTTCAACATGCATATGTTCCCATATAACCTCCCGCATGACTCGGATAACCCAACACACATAAGATAATCCGATTAAGAGGTTAATTAAAGAAAACTACTTTTGTTGTGCCTCTAGCGTGAGAAAAGTCATGTATCTTACCTCGTTGAAGAGCACATTAAGAGCACAATAAATGATAACGTAAGTTATCGAGCTTTGCAATTATTCCCGGCTTACCTATAATCATTAAACGATATAATGAGCTAATCAAATATCCACTTACTTATGGTCATAACTCAGGTCTAGATACCTATAAACATGACCCATGACAAAGCTTGATGTATCAGAAGTTCGATTAATGTTTTAGAGCTTACATAACTCGACATTCACTCACTAAATTAACCTTTCTGAAAACTTGACATCATCATCATCTTTTAAAAGCATTACCATTAGAAAATAGACTCTCTCACGATTCCGTTCATAGCTTATTCGTCAAAAACGGAGTTACGGTTCAAAAGTTATGGTCATTTAGAAATGTTAACAAAATCAATCCCTAACGGGAGTTACGAATATTTGTAACGGGAGTTACAGTGGAGGTGTTATCGCAATTATCCAGCTAACGGGAGTTACACAACCGTAACGGGAGTTATGACGACCAGTCGTGAAAAACAACCCCAAAACTTAACCAAACACATCCAAAACGACTTTAACACATCTCCAGGTCTTATGAACATCAAATAAACTTAAAATAAGACCAAAATTACTCATTGAAAACACCAATTAATCCTTGAATCATTTACCATCGTTATACAATCGATTAATCACCCGAATGACGCGAAATCAATTAATGGATTGTAATTAAACCAACCGAAAACCCTAAGACCAAATTCTAGTCTGTTTGCTTGACTCATACCATCAACAATCAAAGAAAAATCATCTATATTACCTTTATATAATCACAAGGACGAAAGATATCGATCAAACTTCAATCAAACACCAAGAAACGTAGGGTTTTGGAGGGAATTTACTTTGGAAGAGAGAGGGAGCGGCTGGAGGGTTTCACACACACGTAGATCTGAATAATAAGAATTAAGGAAGCCTAATTAACCCTTAAACCCCTGGCCATCACTTTCCTTTCATCACCTTAAGTCCCTCAACTTCTCAAACATCGCATTTTAAGGTTAACTTACTAACCGGGACACTATTCAACCTAACAAGCACTTGACTTTAATATTACATTTAATTACTTTCATTCGATTTACTTTAATCATCACATATGAAATATATAAGCATTTAATCACATAATCCCAATTTAGGGCACATAAACAAAATGAATTGACGTCAACTAACGGAATAGTCAAATAGTCAAACTTGAAAAGTTTGGGATGTTACATATACGCACCAAGAAGTAGTCGATTTGAGTTTTATTTAGGCCACTCTTAAAGGTAATCAGCTGAGAATCCCTCTTTCAGAAAAAAGAGTTTGCAATAACCAGATCGTGAGTAGTATCAAACTCCAATATCGTGTGACCCTCATCGTTCCTCACTCCAAACCCTAATCCCCCGTGTACACCCGCGTAGCCGTTTGACTCTACTCTTATATGCCCGTTTAAGTCTCTTCCTAACACTAGTCGTTGGTCAACAGGGCAGCTCCTCACAAGCTCATCCAGTGAGTCCCAAAAACTCTTCTTCTCTCCCGCTCCCAGGCCCGACTGGGAGCATACACGTTGATCACGTTTATTGTCTCCTCTTGTATCACCAATGTCACCAACATCAACCTATCCCCGTGTCTTTCCACGTGCACAACGAAGTCTTTAAGTCGTTCAGTCATGATGATCCCTACTCCGTTAATCGACTTAGGCGCTCCAGAGTACCATAGCTTGTATCCGTTCACCTCTTTAGTACTTTTCCCCGTCCACTTAGTTTCTTGAAAACATGCAATGTCTACATTACATCTAGCCAGGGCATTCCTAGTTCTAAAAACTTTCCCGTAAGGGTGCCTACATTCCAACTCCCGAATTTAAGCCTAAAGGTTCTCTTTACTCTAGCAAAAACCTTCCTATGCCTGCCCGCCCCTAAATCAGAAGGACATGACCTCACATAGCTATTTGACAGAGATAAATTAGACTAAAACTCAACAAATAAATGTACCAAACAAAATAATAAAGTCCGACAATGAATACTAATTATAGTAGCACAAAAGCAACAATGAGATTTATTAACAGTTATATGCTTAATAAATATGAAAACTATTATTTTACACGAATCAACAAAAATTTATTTAAAAGTGAAAGAAATTAACAATTTTGAAGAGTTTAGTACAGTAAATAAATACAAATTATTCAGATTAGATATCAATTAAACTAAGTAAATTTACAAATATAAAGTTATAATCAACAAATAACGGTTAAAAAGTAACTATATATAGCAATAATTGAAAGGGCAGATCTGGAAAAAAATATATATATACTACAATACTTCAGATTTCAAACTAAACGGGCAGGTTATTAGTGATTATTAGTATTAAAATTTGCAATATTATTACTAGTAATATAAAAGAATTTCTACCACCGTAACTTAAGGGGGAAGAAAAAGGTGGACAATAATTGCTTACAAATATATACATGTAATAATTCTTGAAATATAAGTGACGACGCACTTATATAAATTCTAGAAAGTGTGGATCGCTTATAATTGAATTATATATATATATATATTATTGTATATATTGAGAGTGTAAACCTGTGATGCAATATGAATAGAATCGATGGGCCAATGAGATCAGATCTACAGATCCATTAGACTAGGAGGAGTGGAGCATTCATGGAATGTCCCTCCTCCACTCCACACTTGACATGTGTCCAAGCCCAATCATGAGGGGCATTCCACCCATTCCCTTGGGGTGGAGGAATGCCTCTAGGGGCATGCCCAAATTTTTTTTTTTTTTGATTTTATAAATAAATTATATAAAACATTATACTTTTTATTAAATAAATAAAAAAGATATTACTCTTTATTAAATAAAAAACACATCACACTAAAAAACCTTACATAAAACATAAAATAAAAGTACCGAATAAAAAGTAAAAAAATAATAAAAAAAATTGACAATTAAGAAAAACAACTAGTCGGCGTATTTGGCAAGAATCTTTCGTTTCCTTTCCTCCAAAACATGTATTTGGTTCGGTGAGAGATGCGATAAGTCTGTAGCCAAGAAATTCAATTCATTTGTTTCTAGTTCCGCTCTCTTAATTTCAAGCATCTCTTCGGCTATTTCATCCTTAGCTTTGCCCTTATGTGACGGCTCCACACGTGATGACCCTTCGCCTTGTTGACCCTTTGAACTAGAACTCGGCTTACCATCACTACCCTTCAAACCCCAATTTTTCACTATTTCCCAGACAGAAGATGTCCTCAACAACTGCCATTCTTCAAAAAATACAAATTCTTTTAAATTCGTTGCCTCGTACTTCTCGATAGCAAGACCAACTATACTATCATCATACGAATCAGTTTGATAATCCAAACCACTCAGTTCTTTGTAAATTCGATAAAATTCTTGAACAGCATTTCGAATTTTGAACCATTTCCCTTGCAACGAATCGAGACTTTGATAGGACGTTCTATTTAAAATACTGTGATATTTTTCTAAAACTCCGGGCCAAAAGAAATTTCGTGTATGATATAAGGCTACAAAAAAAAGTTAGAAAAACAATAAATTTTTATAAATATGTATATAAATGTAAATATACAAAAATATACCATAATCGGGGTCTTCGGATATAGCAACCCAAGCTTTACACAAAGCCATGCCTTCGTTCTTTCTACAAGGGATTTGATTTTGGTTTTTTTTTTGGCGCATCGGTTTGTTTCTTTCGATGCTTGTGTCTAGTGGGATTTTGTGACGGTGAAGTATAGCTATGTTCAGGTTGTGTTTCTTCGAAATCAGGGTCGTCTGATGATCCAACGTGCATAATAAAAAGCTTGTTTATAGGATTCATATTTTAAAGACAACGTAGTATGGTTTGTTGTAATAATATAAAAAATAATGTGAATGTGGTTTGGTTGTAAAATATAATGTGGATAGTTTTTTTAATCAGATGATACATATTCGTATATATAAATAAACTTGGCACGCGAATTAAGGCATTTAAATGGCAAGTGGCACACCAAAGGTACACCTGTGTAGGCTAGAAGACAAAAACGAACCGCCTGAGCCTTCGTTACAAATCCGAAGGGGCACGGTAATTAAGAAGATGGAACACCCCCGGGACCGAGACCGGGCGTTCCAGGGGCGTTCCTGGGTGTTCCACACGAAAAAAGAGAATAGAAACGGGCTACTCTTGATAGTCTTAAAAGATCAGAACTTTAAAAAAGAAAGAAAGTATTAAATATGAATGAGTTGAATTTCAGATCTATATCTAATATCTAATATATAAATATAAATATTTATATATAAACGTAAAATGTAATATAAAACCACTTTGATAGTTTAGGTTGTGAATTTGAAAACATCTTTAATTTACTGAAGTGATATTTTCTACAACTAAATACAAATAATGGGGAGGGCCGAGAGGGACACCTACACCCGTGAAACAAGTGCGGCGGTCTAATAACAAGACTGACTCTGACTGAGTACCTCGCCAGTGAAAACAGAGCTTGTACACTATTGTTGTTGTTATCACTCTAATCAAAATCATCAGTTAATAATAATAATACAATGAAACCAATGGAGAGCAGCGAAGAGGAGGAAGAAGAAGAGGAGTTTCCATCTATTGAATCTGTGACCCCTCAATCTAAGATCAACACTGTCTTTCAATCCAAAACCGAAAAGGTACCCCCCCCCCCCCCCCCTCTTTCTCTTTTCTTCCATTTTATATTATTATAATAACAAAATAGTGGGGTTTTGTTTGTTTGTGATTTGATCTATATATAATGGTGTCCAGGGCATTAGAAAGCTATGTTTTGAGCTTCTTGATTTGAAGGATGCTGTTGAGAATTTATGTGGCAACACTCAATCCAAGTACTTTGCTTTTCTTAGGTATTCCCTTCCCTTCCATTCTCTCTGTTCCTTTTTTGATGTATGATGTTTACTTAAGTTAAATGAAGGGGAAATTAATATCCTTTTTTTTGTTTGCTGCTTATAACTACCACATTATAGTTTTCCTCGAACACATAAGCTTGATAATGATGTTCTAAATCTCTCGTTTGTTATCGGTGCTTTCGGATACAACCTTGCTCTTATGACATTTCGTAGGACCTATTATTAGTCCATCACACTGCACAATACATAAGTGGTTTCACTGTAATACCAATTGTTTAATGGCGATACGATTCACAGGCTTATAAACTCACATTTGTATCTTACGTCTTCCATTGTGGGATTGACTTAGTATCCAACAAGAGTGACAATGTGGCGCATGAAAGGAAAAGAGACAATGTAATAGTACATAATGCACAATTCACTCGAGATCTGTTCTATCTTTTTTTTTTTCGATATCTTTCTTTTACTGTTTGTCTTTCTACTCCTTTTGGATGCCATTTACCTTTTTATCTTGGTGTATTCAGTTAATTTTATTTTAGTATCAAACTTCCAGAAATTTGAAATTGATTTTAAACAACATAATAAGTTTTTATAAATATATTAGAGATCTCTATTGTTAAATTTACTAATCAGAATACACTTCTGTCTACAATCTTTAAAGTCAAGATAATCAACTTGACTAGTATAAAAAGCTATGATTTGTCTGACCATATATGGTTGTTATTCTTTGTAGTAGCTGAGTAGTGAAGTATCATCAACATGTATGTTTATATCAGGTTTAACATGGAAGATAGAAAATAATCAAGTGTGCAGTCTAGCACAGATGGGGAGAAGAAATATGAGCATGAAAATTAGGAGCCTTAATAAGTTGGACCTTGCTTAACTTAGTTAATGGGATTTACTTGCTTTTTGTTTACTTGAAATCGGTGGCACACTGGCACTATAGCATCTTGCGAAGTTCAAAGTCAAACTTTATCACATTTAGATGTATTTTGGTTCAGTTGTTTATTGTAAGTAGTCTTCTAAACAAACCCAATTTAAGGTATTGGTCAATTAAGTTAGTAAATGCCACCAAGCTGTAATATAGGTCTTTTGCTTTTCCAGTTACTTATCTCTTCACTGTTCTGAATTTTTTAATAGATGCATAACAAATGATTTTTTAACTGTTGGTATTCATAATAATATGTACATATTTAAAGGTTATCCGAAGAAGTTGTTGAAATGGAGCATGAGCTGAATGAGCTACGAAAGAATATCTCTGCACAAGGAATTCTTGTACAAGACTTATTGAGTGGTGTCTATCATGAATTGGGAGAGTGGAGTCGAGCCAACCCAGACCTCCTGAATGGTGAAGAGCTTCATAAAGACGATGAAAACAACAGTTTGTTTTCAAACGAAGCAGAAGATGAGAAGAGATTATGTCTGGAAATTATAGATGCTCTTCTGGCTGAGCATAAAGTTGAACAAGCAATACAGGTTATAGATGCAGAAGAAAGAAAACATCCAGAACTTAAGAGTTCATCAGATACTTTAACAAATGAATTGTCATCATACAAATCTGCTTTCCAGAAACGAAAGTTACTGCTTGAGGATCAACTGATTAAGATGACAGAACAGACATTAGTTGATGCTGCTGATCTGAAAATGGCTATTTCTGGTTTATTGAACCTTGGGAAAGGTTCTCTGGCACATCAGCTTCTACTGAAAGCAAAGGGAGCACGCCTTAAGAAAAGTATTGATGTCTTTCTTCCATCATGTCCTTGTTACCCAGAAACATTTGCTGCTACTTTGTCAAACCTTGTATTTTCTACAATCTCATCAACAACAAAGGAGATGAGTTTGATGTTTGGAGATGATTTGGTTTACATCAACAGAGCTGTTCAATGGGCAGAACGGCAGATTGAACTATTTGTGCGCTTGGTCAAAGAGAATGCGCCCTCTTCTGAGACTGTTTCAGCCTTACGTGCTGCAAGTGTTTGTGTTCAGGCCAGTCTTAATCACTGTTCTGCATTAGAATCGCAGGGATTGAAGCTTTCCAAAGTGCTCTTGGTACTTTTGCAGCCATACATTGAAGAAGTTCTAGAATTGAATTTCAGAAGAGCTAGAAAACTAGTTTTTGATTTTTCTGGAAATGATGAAGTTTTACCATTGTCACCCCGTCTTGCATCGCCGTTGTCTACCTTTTCTATATCTTCTGATGGCCTTCTTGTTGATAGCGGCACGAGGTTCATTTTCATGCTTAAAGTGAGTAAACTTCTGTATCGACAGGGAACATTAATGTTATTTTCTTTGGATACTTTCACCAAAATTACTTTCCAACCTAGATTTTAGTTCAGATTATCTTACACAGGCATATATGGTGAGCGTTAGAATGGTCACTTTTGTTTCAGAAGCACCTTGGAATAGTCATTGTTAAGTACTTAAATGTCAAACATGCATACAAAGGTGATAAGTATCTGACGTCTCCAAGAAGTTGCAGAATATTTATTTTACTTTTCACAAAGACTTTGTGACAGTTCTGTGTGCGAATTTCAATATATAAGAACCACAAAAGGCTTAGAAACATTATATCAACTACTTGTAAAGTGAGGTGTCAAAATGGGCAGGTTGAGTAATGAGTTATAATGGCCAGGTTGGTAAGTCATGTAACAGGTCAAATTGGGTATTTTGGGTAAAGGTTCCAGATCAAAGTTTTAAATGGTTTAAATTTAGTAAAAGATGGTTCCCTTTTGTGTAATCAAACATTTTTTGTAGGTACATGATTGATTATCCCTGATATGCTGTTATATTCATCAATTTATCTAAATGCAATATTATTTAATTATCTTGGACAGGATATAGTGGAGCAACTAACGAACCTAGTCATATTGTACTTTGGAGGAAATGTGTTACCTAGAATTTTACAACTATTTGATCAATACATAGACGAACTGATAAAAGCTTTACCTGAGCCAACTGAAGATGATAGTTTGGTGGAATTGAAGGAAGCGGTACCATTTAGAGCTGAGACAGATTCCCAACAACTTGCCTTGTTGGGGACTGCATTTACGATTGCAGAGGAGCTATTACCGATGGTTATGTCCAAAATCTGGAGTGTTATAAATGAAAGCAAGGAAACAGGAAATGAAGTTACTGATAATATCGCTCCTCTAATGAACAATCTGATAGATTATAAGGATTGGAGGAAACAGCTTCAGCATTCATTGGATAAACTTAGAGATCATTTCTGTAGACAATATGTTCTAAATTTCATATACTCAAGAGATGGCAAAACACGACCTGATGCACACATTTATTTATGTGGCGAGGGCGATGATCTCAATTGGAATTCCGATCCGTTGCCTTCATTGCCTTTTCAGGTTTGTTCTCTTTATAATGGAGGCATATTTGGTTAAAGATCCTGCGTTCTACTGCTGCTGCCTCATATATATGAGTAATAACAATCATTTTAGGATGTCTCGATACATTCTCTTTTTAGCAACTGTTTAGGTTAAATCACTTTTAGCTGTGACCTTGATAGAAATGAAAGGAATAATCTTCTTGGTATGTGAAAGGGTTTCCCTCTGATTGCCATTACTTAAAGAAAATGAATACAGACAATTTAATATTTATTTATTAATCGTAATTTTGACTTTAGAGTACTGTAGTCGCTTCTCTAGGTATTATTTTTTTTATTGCAAATTAATATTGCGCATGGTTAGAGGTTGGTTAGTTGATTCATTTTAAAAAAAACAGAGTCAATTTTGTTTAAAGCTAACAGACGACCTTTTTTTCATGGGTTTAAAGGCATTATTTGGGAAGCTGCAGCAGTTAGCAACGGTTGCTGGGGATGTATTACTTGGGAAAGAAAAGATACAGAAAGTGTTACTTGCTAGGCTAACCGAGACTGTGGTGATGTGGTTGATGTCTAATGAAGAGGATTTTTGGGGTGTTTTAGAGAGTGAAGCATCAAAACTTCAGCCGCAAGGGTTGCAACAGGTAGCTTAGTGAAGAATAATCAATGAAGTTGCAACTCTAAACAGCTAAATAATGTTTTTATTGTTTTTTCCATTAGTATTTGATAATAATGCTTATGATGTAACAATGTGAATGTGTTAGACGTCACTCTTGTGGTACACATAGAAACATATGAAGATAATCTAAGTTAAACTGATCCACCAATGAGAGCGATTGGCCAAATGGTCAAACCTTTACTTGCTTTATCCTTCTATATCATTCTATTTTCTTGTTTAACCTTTGTGTTTCATCTTTTTGAATGAGCTGGAATTCTACATGTTTATTGCAGTTAATTCTTGATATGCACTTCACTGTTGAAATTGCACGCTTTGCTGGTTACCCTTCCAGAAATGTGCAGCAGATGGCATCATCCATAATTGCTCGTGCTATCAGAACATTCTCAGGCAGAGGTTTAAACGAACAAAGGTACACTTCTGCCTGATACATTATAATATTTGTCCCTCCACCCTCACCTGTCCAACTTGCATATTAGTCTGTGTTAGTTGCACTGTAGATGGCAACATGGGAGGTCAGCTAACAGATTCTATTGGGTTTAGGTCAAAATAGAGATGTTTTCAGTATAGGTGAAAGCAGGTTAGATCAGCTTGGGTGAGCGGCCAAAACTTTTCATCCAGTTTAATTTCATATGATAATAAATTGTTTGATTATGGTTATTAAATCATCAAATTATTGATCCGATCTTCAAACAGTTCAAAGCAGAAGCATTTTGTTTAAAGCAATACATGAGGTTGTTGTCATCTAAATGGGTTAATCAGGCGGGTTGTCAGGCTGACCTGCAAACACTTTTATGTTCATTTTGAATCATGTTATTTGTAGTTAATGCATCAATAATTTCACATAAATTACTATGATGGTAATAATGTAAATCATTGAATGAATTGATCAAGGGTGTTTCTTTCTCAGTGGGTGAATTTAGGCGGCTTGCTGGGTTGGACCAACCTGCAAACACCTATATGTTCAATTTTGTGCATGAAGGAAAAAAAACAAAAAAAACAAAAGAAAGAATAGTATGTCAGTAGTTAAGTAAATCATCTTGAATTGATTATGGTTATATGCATTGAAAATAGACCTTTGGGGGGGTTCAAATATTTGACCCACACAGGACTTTTTGAGATGTAACATAACTAGAGTAGAGTTGACCCATTCACAAATATATGGGTCTAAGTTACTAAACTAGTCCAAGATGACCCATGCTCTCTCACTCAAAGATACTAAACTAACTTTGAAATCTGACCAGTGTACTTCCCGAGGATGAATGGTTTGTTGAAACCGCGAAAGCCGCAATAAACAAGCTCCTATTGGGAGTTGATGGGTCAGATACTTCTGAAATTGATGAAGACCATATAATTTTACATCATGATGATGATGAATTACATGATGAAGTGATCTCAGATTCTGATGAATCCCCATCTTCTCTTTCAACAATTACGACATCAGAGTCATTTGCTTCTGCAGAAAGTCAAATGTTGGATAGTATGTCAGATTTTACAGATCCTGAGTCATGACGTTACACATCTTAAGGATGACCAACCGGATTTATTTTCTATGTTGTTAGTGATGTTAGCTTTTGTTAGATCTGAAGTAGATCGCATGTAATATCTATTAAAAAGACTTATTCTGTAGTCTTATGAAAAAGTTATGCAAAAGCAAGTTGTCGTCCTCTTTCCTATAACATCGTTACTATTGAAATTTCTCGTCATGCTGAGTGAATCTATTTTATATGAAATAGGTTTGGTGGGGTTTAGAGATAGCAATGGAACAAGCAATAACATGGATCCCATTACCTCTATCCCCCATCTCCTCCCATTCACCACCACAGTTAGTGTAATCTATTATACTCTTAAACTATTACCTGCTTAGAATAATTTAGGACTTCTAAAAATCCTCCACAATAATCAACTCCCAAAAATATTGAAGTGGGGCTCGAACCTAGTTGGATTCTCCTAAGTTCAAAGGGTTACTAATGAGTTACCAGCCTCATCGGCATATGATTATACAGTTTTTATTTATGTGTTTACTTATCATTATTAGGTCTTTGAAAAAACGACAATTTATTGGTTCAAACAGAATGGGACACGAGTATATATTTTTATTATATTTATGTAAATGTAAATGTAAATGTGAAAATATCAAGTAGTCTTGCGTATTCAACAAACTTCTCATGTGTAATAAAAGTCGACCCGCATGTTGTTTATTAAGCAGATTTTTCAGTTGATTAAAAACCACATTAGCTCATTGGTGAGGTAGATTAGGTCTTAACTTAAACAAGCTTTGAGCTCAATTAGCTGGTTGCGCCCCTAGATTAGGGTAACTTTCAAAAAGAAAATACATAGGGGTTTTGCAGTAGATATCAAAATCTCAAAGGACTAAGAAGTGAAATAAATACTATATCTATCTGGGTATGGAAGATATAACGAAAGAACCACACACAGACGCTGAGAGCAAGAGAAGAGATGATGGTAATCAGCTACAGCGCATGTACACCATATCACCGTGTTCCTCACATCTGTTACATCAGAAACCTTCATCATCTAACAACTACAATGCTGCACTGTGAATTGGAGTCGGTGTTAACAAGAACTAGCAGACGATCATTATCTTTATCTCTGCTGGCATCATTTTCTGTCCCTATTTTGTTTTCTAATTCGGAAACTGTTGCTGCTGCTGTTGCGGATACTCCTCGGTTTTTTGAACTAGCTGATTCTGGTGGTGTAAAGGCGTTGGAACTCCGTGTTGGTGATGGCCGCGATTCTCCTGTCGATGGTGATCAGGTTTTAAATCACTTATCCAAAATGCCCTGATTGACGTATATGTATGTATGTAAAATGTAGCTAGGCTGTTCATGAATGCAATTGGTCCTGATTGATGTCTTTATGGTAGGTTGCTATTCATTACTATGGACGTTTAGCTGCTAAGCAGGGATGGCGTTTTGATTCGACATACGACCACAAAGATGAAACTGGTGATCCGGTTCCGTTTGTGTTTACTCTTGGTTCAACCAAAGTAAGATATATGTGTCTTTCCTCATTTGTTTGGTCTTGTGGATCGATTTGTATAGCAATACTTTATGGGAAAATATAAAATGTTGTTAACATCATTCCTGCTACTCTCACAAACACCTCCCCCTGAATTTCCCACATGATAAATAAATAATCATCCCCCTGAATGTGAGGGCAAAAATAACCAACTAAATGCTGTTAACAGCATATTAGCTAACCCCATACTTTATTATATACATACTCCCTTATGGTGTGTTTTTTGTCCCTCTGGTTAAACAGGTCCGTGAGAGCATTTTCGTCATTTTATTCCATACCCATTCCTTCTTCAAAACACACTATCATGTAATTGATTAATTGGAGGTAGTTGTTATAATAATGCTATAGTTTTCTAGCTTTACTGGTTTTGACCCCACCAAACCCATTTTGATCAATTACCCGACCCACTTGCCCAATCCGTTTTGTTGTATTGCTAGTTTATGATTCAGCCTAAGAACTTTATGTGTATTTGTTAACCTAGTCAGGTCATAGCAGGGATTCAAGCAGCAGTTAGATCAATGAAAGTGGGTGGTATACGTCGAGTTATTATCCCGCCATCCCAGGGATATCAAAACATGGATCAGGAGCCTGTTCCACCAAATGTAAGCTCTTAGATATATCTATAAAAGAACATTCGCTTTTATGCTGTTTTTCTCTATCTTTTCTTTAGTAAGTGTGCTACTACATTTTCGTATCTTATTCTTCTTGCGTCTTATGAAAAGTACACACTGACCACTAGAATAAAATGTTAGCAAATATGTAATGCATTTCCTAACATTTCAATCATTTGACATTTCATGATGTGCCTCTATATTTGTTGTATTTGATTATTAGAGCTTTTGATAACCAATTTTTAGATAAATGTTCAAAGTGTTTGACGATGTTAGGCTTCAAATTCGGTTGGTTGAACGTAGGCAACATGTTTAAACAGGTAATTCCCACGGGCACGTGAAATGGAATGGGCTAACATGCTGCCATTTTTTTGGTCCAATTCTGTCACTTTTTTTTTTTTTTTTTGGGGGTAATGGGATTACCCCGATGAGTATAATTTTGTAACTTTATAAGATCATAAATATGTGAAATATTATTAAGTTAATGATGCAGTTATTTGATTAAAACAATTTAGGAGGAACAGGATAGAAAGTAAGTAAGCAAGCACCTAATGTCATCTTCCACGGGTTTTGGGTCCCAATACCACGAGGGTGTATGAGGGAGGTTAAGATATAGACAATCTTACCCCTACCACGATGGTGTAGAGAGACTGCTTCCAGATTTGTCTAAGGTAGAAAAGGGCCTCCAGCCTTGCAAGACATTAGGATGGAATCCTTGACCTCTGTCTCCAAAGGCAAAGGTGTGAACCATTTATCCAACCTTGCTGTTTTGAGGTTGTAAATACTGGATATATACACTAAATAATTGAGTGACGCTTCCTTTGTATTTCGTAAAGCTGTTTATAGTGAACCCTTTCACCTATTCTCAATGTATCCCAAGTTTACTCATTGTATATATACTGGTTGAAATGACCCCCGTGACTAGATCTCATAGATCTGTGACACTTCCTGGTCCAAATGAAACTCTAAGAATGCTACAGAATGTGACTCTCAATCCATGCATTTTTTAAAATCAGCATCAAGTGAGGTTACAGTCAAAGAGTATATGTGTACATGTAGTACAATGTTCATTATCTGTTGTGTTTATCTCTGAGCAAAATTGTTATCTCTCGGATCAGTGGAACCCAACCCTATATATATGTGTACATGTAGTACAATGTTCATTATCTGTTGTGTTTATCACTGAGCAAAATTGTTATCTCTCGGATCAGTGGAACCCAACCCTATATATATTATGTGCATGTCATATAAAATGTTCCTTGATCAAAAGGATTGCAGTGTCAAACATCTAATCCGTATCTTTGACATCACACTAACTTATTAATCATTACGTTTGACAGTTTTTTGACAGGCAAAGGCTGTTTACAACCATTTTCAATCCTACACGTCTTGCTAATGGGGAAGGCTCTACGTTGGGGATTATCATATTTGACATTGAACTTGTCTGCCTGAAGCACCAATGAACTGGTAACCTCCAGTATATATTTGTATTTTGAAAACACATTTACAGTTTGTAATTAATCTTGTGCATAATTTAAAACCCAACAAATCTTATCTGAATCCGCATGTAACTTAACTTTGGCATTACAAACACACACTGATACACACCAAATTTCTTGTTTAATACAAACTGAAGACATAATCATTCCAAAGATATAATGCTACTTTTGGTATTCCTTTAATGCAGTTATTCATTTACTTTGTAAGTTTATAGAAAACGAACATGCAGCTTATCATATATTTATCATACCACCAGGACGTGGACATTCGTGTAAGCAGTAAGCTCACATTCTCACAATATAGGAAATCTTGTAGTTTTAAGTGAACCACTGTCTTACTTTTTCGAGATAACCAAGAGTAGAATTGATATATGCCACTGCAAGATGGGATGTCAAAAATGTTGTAACCTACAAAATTGATGTTGTTAATGTCAATTCTATTAGTTCTAATGCACATATTAGCCTATGGGCAACGAGGTATCTGAGTGTCTCCATCACTTCACAACAAATTTTATGGGGAAAACTGGCTACATAGAAATTGTTTATAGAATCATCAGAATTTGTTGGTATAATCTATCAAAACACACGCAAACTTACAGCAATTTGTATATCATTCTAGTAACGTCATTGAAAATAAGTGTTCAAATTAAGTGTTCTCATCAATATTGAATCTTCTCATCATTTCGAAACATATATTGACGATTTTACATCTCAGATTCATAAAATTATATACATGCATCTCAATAAGCACTAATGCATGAATGCATCTTTACATATTTTCGTTATTCGTCAGAAAATGAAAATTTATAAATTTGATGTAGATGGATGCATAAAACAAAACAAAAAAATATATTCTCAGTTTTTGACAATCAATGTATTGTTAAACATTTAAATAATGATAATTGATTATCGACACAGATCAATTGGAGGCATATTAGCACCAATTAGTATGGGAAATCAACACAAACCGGTAATATCAATTCATCAATTGAATTAAACACCCTCAAAACTCTTCACAAATCATGAAAACTCAATGAAATCGGACTTAGGAAGGTCAAGTGTTCATTGAGGCTTGCAAGAGGCAAAATAAAACTCCCCTAACTCAATCAAAACTGATGATAGTTTACAAAATGCACACATAGACCCCCTCGAATTCATTAATGACATACTAACCGTCCTACAAGCACATATAGTAAAATGGGTGAAGATTTTCTCAAGTTAATTTCCCTAACTTGAGTCAAATTGGGGAAATCTTGACGCTTGAATAAACATCAAGGGCTAAGATTCAAAGATTATCTTTAACATCAACTAAATGACATGTAACATCCTAAATTATTTAAAATATAAATTTAGTATGTTTATTATAGTTTTGCCTTTAAAATAATTTTCTAGTATCTAAATTTGAGTTTTGGATTTAAATTAGTTGAAACTTTAGCGGATAGCGGGTAATAATACCCACAAATATTGCAAAGGGGTGTGACACTTAGAGAAAGTGCCAACCACACTCTCTTTTCCCCCTTAGTCATCTTCCGCTATTTCTTCTTTACCCTTCTCTTATCTTCTTCATTCTTCTCATCTCAAATCAAATCAAATCTCTAATCTAATTCAAGGAATTCTACCAACACCAACAAGAATAATAATCTTTCACTATGTTAGAAATTCAAAAGTTAGGGTTGAGAAGTGTGTGTGTGTGCGTGGCCGAAAATCTCAAGAGAAAGGAGAAGGAAAAGAATTTATAATTTAAATTCTTGTAATTGTTCTTGAAATCCTTAAGGTAATTAATAATTCTCTAACCTAGTTTTGATTTGTGTTGAGAATTAGGGTTCTTGAGATGCCCAAATTTGGGGTTTTTTGCTAGAATTGAGTTTGTATGATTTTTACCCAAATTCTAGTATTTTGGCGTTTGTTATTGAGTAGCGTGATTTATTTAACTAAGAATTTGAATGTTGGCATTGAAACCTTGATTACGAAAGAATGGTGAATTTTATTAGTTGAATAAGTGGTGATTGTGTTGATGAATTGAACTCACCAAGCGAAATTTTTGAACAAAATGTAACTCAATGACAAAGTAAAATGATTTTTGGTTAGGAGTGCTAGTGAATTGTTAGTATGGCTAGGTTAGTAAATTGCTGGCTAGGTTGAGCTAGCCAAGAGTATGAATGTGACCTTATATGCATATTGTGATTATTGATAGGTTGCAAGCAAAATAATGTGTGTTCTTGTGGTCATCATGGACTTGATTGTTCGTCATTAAGGTAAGTACATGTATATATGTTTATATACATATTGGGTCGATTACGTGATAACGGGGAGGGAGACCATAGTTATGTTTTGATGGGGTTAAGACCATATGGGGTATGGCATATGATGTAAGACCATACGGGGTATGGCTCATTGTTGTAAGACCATACGAGGTATGGCATTGAGTTGGAAGACCATACGGGGTGTGGCAATGTGTAATGGTTGTTGAATAACATATTTGAAACGAATACTTGATGGAGTGTGTTTTGCTCAAAATTACCTAAGATAAGAGAAAGGATTTTAGACAACTCAAGTACCGAAGATTTGTAAGTGGGGTTTGGTGTTTTAGGATCTTCAAATAAAAGTAAAGTTTTCTTAAATATAATAATTAAAACTTAGAGTTTTTAGTAAAAAGAGTTTTATGAAAACCTTTGAACAAAACTACTTTCAGAATCTAAGAAAACTGTTGAAGCTAAAAAGCTAGGATCTTAGAGATAAAACGTAAAAGACAATGACACCAAAATTTTGTTGACGAGGAAAAACCCTTGATCCAATTAAGAGATCTTAGGTAAAAAACCCCGGGAGGATTCAATCGACCCTACCTGTTGTTCTTTTATTATTATTATTGTTTGTGAATGATTACAATGAAATGAACGAATTGAAATGAAAATAAATAATCAACTAAGAAACTAAATTGTTGTATGTTCGTAGAGCGGATGAATGCTTGAGTGTGTATATGTTGTGATGTCCCCCTCTTCTAAATGAGATCCTCTTCTATTTATAGAGCTAGACGTTGACTATATCTCTGAAATATCTGGGATCTTCCTGGACTTGCTCTTTGCGCTGAAGAAATGGTAAAGATAACCGTTGAGTATTATTCTTCACATGGTAAAACTGTTATCAATCCCGATTCTTGTGGTTGAAGTGGTAAACTATCCGTTGAAACACGTTTTCTTCATGTTGCCAGCTTTTACTTCAATCCTGCACATAATATCCGTTGTACTAGACATATATTCGTTAGTGAAATCATGGATCCTGATGATATCAAGATCCTGTCATAAAGATAACAACATAACGCAATTAGAACTAATAAATTGACTGGAACTAAGGATCCTTTAAGACAACGTATTGTTAAGTAATTATCACTCAAGGACTAAAGCGTAAATTCTTGTCAGGATCCTAGTAGCGAAAATTCCACCCAAACAGTGTGGAGTTACATGTTTTGTATTTGTGTAACATTGTAGTGTATACAATCCTTAGTATATCGGTAGGTGTTTAGGTGTATTGTTGATGGACCTTATGAGGTATGGCAATGTGATTACGCATGGAATGACTTGGTTTGTTTGTAGAATTGTTTTATGATTTCATAAATTACTTGGTAGTATAATTGTGGGTATGATTGAGATGATATTGTGCTTTTTATATCTATGTTATGGTTTTCATGTATTGATTTCGTTATGTGTGTAATTGTATACGAATGTGTTCACTAAGCATTAGCTTACCTTTTTAGTTGTTTTTTTATAGGTGGTTCCGGAACAGAAAACTAGTTGCTAGTTGATTGAAGTTGTTGATTTTGGAAGTTGCTAGACTTGTGAAGGTATTTGACCATCCATGGAAGAATGGTACTTTTGTTAGAACATAGTTCATCCCACCTCATGAAGGCTTTTGGTATAAATTTTGCATTTTGAAACTTGTTAGTTATGGTGTAAAATTTTGAATTTGGTAACTTGATCTTATAAGTACTATGTGAAAAGTGTTTTGGAAACCTGGACAAAATGGGTAAATGACCCATTTGGTTATGAACATGAAAAGTTGGTTATGTCTTTATGAATTGAAACTTTCATTATTTTGAGTTATGTGTCTTTAGTCCATTTTTGAAGTATGAAAGTTATTGGTGAAAGATTTTAAGTCTTTTAAGTGTTCATATGGGTTATCTTTTGCTCATATGGGTTATGATTTTTGTTTACTTCATCTGGGTTATATATTTTACTTCATCTGAGTTGTCATTTTACTTCATTTGGGTTGTGATTTTAGTTCATATGGGTTGTGATTTTTCTTCATCTGGATTATGTTTTTTCTTCATCTGGGTTATGCTTTTCTTCATCTGGGTTATGCTTTTTCTTCATCACGGTTAATTAAAAAAAACTTTACGTTTTCGGGTCGAGTCTTTTCATGACACATTAACCATCTAAAATTAAAGCACATAACGACCTAATGTAATAGCATGTGTTAACTAACACGCAATCTCTAAACAGTTTGCAATTAGAGAGCTTAAAAGAACAAACTTTTTATGGGTATCTAATAGATCAACCTTCTTAGGAATCACCTGGTTCCAATGGAATAGTTTCAATTTGTAATTCCATGTTTTCGTATGTTTGTGTGTTCATTGTATGTTTCTCCTAACTTCTCGCTCCATATCAATAATATTTCGTTTTTAATGTTCAAGAAAAAACTAAAAGGTACCCAATTAACATTCAAGAGAAAAAGATTCAAAAAGATATTGCATAATACCTTCTGAAACATTTATTAAGCATAATAATTATCTATTTAAGCTAATAGTGCAAGAAAGTTTTCATCCACTCAGTTGTAACGCAGACCCAGTTAAAACGATATAATTGGTCTTGCCTTTATATGTGAGTGGCGAGTGATTTGAAACATGCTGTATCCAAAAAAAAGTTTCATTTAACTTTTCCTTACTAACCAATTAACAAAATCATCATCATATACGAAAACATAAATACAAACCAAGAAAGAATAATAAATAACTATCTATTTAAACATAATAAAAATGTAAAAGACAAACACAAATAACTCTTTATTTCCTTCTATAATTTCTTATATTAAAACCTCCAAGGTAATAGTTATAAGAAAAAGCTAATGGGTTGGTGACTCATTGGTAAAGTCTTGGACTTTGAAAGAAATCCATCAGGGTTCGAATCTTACTTCTTACATTTGTAAAAGTGGATTATTAGGAGGGTTTTGAGAGTCATGGGTTTCTTCCCACACATGTGTGGTTCGAGCTCCACATATTGCCCAATTAGCATCAGCTTATATTTAAACTTTTTGAAAAAAAATAATTGGGAAAGGGTTTGTGTCTGTATACATGGTTCATTTAACGGTGGATCAATATTGTCAGTTTGATTTATTTTTTGTTTTGAAACTTTTTATTCTTTCTAATTATGTTTTTGAATAAAATTGTTAACATTTTTTTATTTTCTCAGTTTGATTTTTATTTCATAGTTAATTGGGTAAATGACTGTAATGTTGTTTTTTTATTTATACTAAGACAATGTGTATGAAAAGTTAATCTAAGGGTCACGCAACTTATTGTAACATGTCATATTGATATATAAGTTTCGGTAACTGTTAACTTGTTGTAGGTTTTGTGTTGGTGATATGAATCAAGCTAGTCAGCATGGTCAAGAGCTGATTTAGCTTATTGGGCTGAAGTCAGCAGACGTTTGGGTTTAACTTTGTATTTTATATTACTATTATTATTATTATTATTATTATTATTATTATTATTATTATTATTATTATTATTATTATTATTATAAAATCGTCACTTTCATTAAAAGTTAGGATATTATTATTATTATTATCATTATTATTATTATTATTATTATTATCATTCAATTTAAAATAGTTTTTACACAAAGTTGGATAGAAGTCTAGATACAAGTTGTGCTCCCAGTCCTTTTTTAATATAAAAACATACTCTATGAAAAATAAAAATACCACTCATAGCATTATTTGAGTGACTACTAGAAAGAGACTTAATAAGTTAAGTTAAGGAGTCTGTCTATTTAAATAAGGTCATAGGTAGTAGGCACGGTTCTGGAAAATTATTATTGTTTAGTTTATTATTGTCTAGTTTTATTCTTGGAGCAACTGAAACTCGAATTCAACCTTATCAAAGAAACAACCGACTCCATTCGGCTAGTTTGTGTTCATTGTGTGTCTCCTATTTTTCTGGTTTGATTCACATTAGTTAGCCTATAGCTAAATATGTTATATATATACTTTGCTCCATATAATTCGAATAATTGTTATATTTAAATTTGTCTTTAGATTTATAGCTTAAAAACAGGAAGAGTATTAGTAAAACGACTATTCATGTATTATTAAAGAAAACAAAAAGTACAACACAAAATCGAACGTAATTCAACGACATCCGCATAAATGCAATGGGCACTTTATGTGGCAGCTGAGTCTGAGTGTACTAAGTTACTATAGTTTGGTAGGTCTATTCGCTGGACAAGACTCAACCACGTCAGTGCATTCAGCGGAGTTTGATGTCATTCTTATTTTGTGAAAACAACCGACTACCAACTTAGCAGGTATTCCTAGTTAGGTATAATTTGCAGTAGTAGATATATATTTCGTGGCCCAAAGACTCTCGATCCAAATCGCTAAGGTTTAGGGTTTATGTAACAAAAAATGTCATAAGTTTAAATTTTATGTAACAAAAAAAAAAAATATGCGAAATGATAAATCTACCTAAATAAACCTCCTAAAAATCCTCATAATTACATTACATGTGACAATATCAAGAGTTGAGATTCTAAAAGAGAGTTTTTATGGAATGGAAGATTTTTTAAAAGTATCTTTAGAAGAGTTAATCATTTTCCAAATAATAATTCAAAGTATCATGTTGAAATGTTGAAACAGAAGATTTTCTTTCATTTATGTTGGTTTCCTCCTATAAAAGATGACGATGATCGGTTAGTTAATGGTCCGCCAATTATCATAATGCAATTATCATAATTTGTTGTTCAAGAACAAGACATATCGGGATTAAGTTGAACTTGATAGATAGGTTGACCTATAAAATATTTAGGTTGAAATCGACATATAATAAAGAAAAATGTCATGTTTATATGACATTTATATGTAATATTTACATAAGTGGTCGAGTAATTTAGTTCAACATCGAGCAATTTAGTTCAACATGTTTTACATAACGACATTATATGTAATAAAATAATGTCGAATTTAATAAAGACAAAATCAAATTTAACTTGAAATAACGTCAAATTGAATCAAGACTAAATCAAAATCTTAAAATAAGGTCGAATTTAATAAAGACTAAATCAAAATCGACAATTAAGGTCAAATTCAATAAAGACTAAATCAAAATCGACAATTAAGGTCGAATTCAATAAAGACTAAATCAAAGTTCAACTTATAATAACGTCGAATTCAATAAAGACTAAATCAAAATCTTAAAATAAGGTTCATTTCAATAATGAAATAAGGTTGAATTCAATAAAGACTAGATCAAAATCGACTTAAAATAATGTCTAATTCATTAAAGGCTAAATCAAAATCTTAATATGAGGTCTAATATAATAATGCATTAATGCAATAAGGTCGAATTCAGTAAAGACTAAATCAAAATCGACTTGAAATAAGGTCGAATTCAATAAAGAATAAATCAAAATCGACTTAAAATAAGGTCGAATTCAATAATGACTAAATCAAATCGACTTGAAATAAGGTCGAATTCAATAAAGAGTAAATCAAAATCGACTTATAATAAGGTCAAATTCAATCTTTTATGATACTAAAACACAGTTGTTCTAATAACTTATCGACCAATCACAATTCTCAATTTCTTAATGTTGGCTTTTGTTTTCAATTTTGACTTTAATTTACACTTTTTTATTTTCCATCACAAATTTACACTTTTTACCCAATAATTTTAATATAATGAATAAATAATAATAACTAACAAATATCTGTTAGAATAATTGCTAATATTTATCCAATAAAATAATAATTAATATATATCCAATGGTTTTAGGTAAAATAAAACAAGTATTAAAGTAAAACAAATAAACCAATAGGTTTTTCTTTACTGAAAATTATCGTGCATCATGAAAATCATCGTGCATCAATTGTTTCGTGAATATTCGTGCATCAATTTAATCATGATCTAAGAGTCAAGATTTTGTCCTATTTGTTTTACTTTAATACTTGTTTTACAATAACCAAGTTACCAACCCCTATATCCAATAATATGTTCTATATATATATATATAAAGAGAGAGAGAGAGTTTCCTTATTTTGGGAACCATTTTTTTGTAACAACCATGAGAACTCTTAAATTATATATTTGTTCACATATTTTTTTGTTCATTCACATGTGAAATGATATAAAAATGTATGTTGTAGAATAAACTTTTTGAAGAAACCTTCAAAGTAACCTTTTATGAACTTGTGAATGAATTTGTTCACATTTTCTGTTCATATGTGACAAACGACTATATATAAGGTTTTGAAAAAAAAACATATATTTTTATAACGTTTCACATGTGAATGAATAAAAAAAACATGTAATCCAATATAAAATTTAGGAGTTCTCACGATTTTTACAAAAAAATGGGTTCTTAAAATAAGGGTCCCCTATATATATATATATATATAATTAAATATAAATTAAAGTTCGAGTTAAGTTGAGAAAATATGTGACAAAGATGAAAAGACAAAAACACTATAACAAATTTCGTCTATAAAGAAGTCTTTAAATGATGAAGAAAGGTACATGCATTCTTCCAATATTTTTTTATTACATTAGTTTTTTCGTAAGTCTTGTATCCAGTGTTGGACACGGATATAAAATCTAATAAAGACAAAATCAAAATCAACTTATTTCATCGAATTCAATAAAATTTAAATCAAATTCAACAATAAAGTAAAATAAATATTCCGATTACCTTTGATCGTTTGCAGACGCAAAACAAAAGCAAAATAATGTTTTGTTTTGTTGCCACGTACAAAGTTAATAGGTCGCCCATCATTAATTAGTAATTGAATTGTTTTTCTCGTGAAGATAAGCCGTAATGACAAAACAATCAAAGATTACAAGCCGTAATAATATATGTCGACGGTTTGGTTTCATTTTCAACAATACAATTTGTTTCATCAAAACAAAACAAATGATCACACACTTTTTTTTTTTATGGCGGCTATTCATTAAAAGATCATATATTTACATTTTTTTTCTTTTTAAAATACAATACAAATCATTAGATCTGTTAAGAACCATTTGGCTTATAATACCATATGTTGGAATAATTATGATTAGTATTGTAAATATAATGAAAACATGATAATAATAATGTGTAACTGATCCAGAAGACTTGTAAGAGCAATAATGTTTGCTATTAATTGCGCGTTCTCAGAACGAGATGATTGATTAAAGATGGGTATGAGTACGGAGAGAAAAACACACAAAAGGGTGCAAGATTAGTCTTAGAAATGTTGTACATGCCTCTCTATTTATAGAGAGAGCATTTACAACTTTAGCTCATGATGTTTAGTATGTGCAATATAAGTCCCCGTAGTTTCAATCATCTAATGGGAAACCCTATAATATGTCTTTAAGAGTAAATACGTCCATCGTATATTTACTAGACATAGGGATTTCAGTTATCGTCAATTATCATATTACGAATGATAAACGATCAGTGACGGTCACATTTTACGTGGTTCCAACAAAAAGATGATAAAAATAGTTTACTCTTGATAAATTAATGGTTGTTTATAGTAAATGAGAGACAGAGAGACTATAAAAATAAAACAGTAGAGTATCAAATTATCGAATGAGAAAAAGAATGGTTTATAAAGGTAATTCAATAGCTCAATTTAGCATATCTTTTCTGAATATTTCCTTAATAGCTAACTAAATCTCAATCAAACACCATATGAGATTGTACACTCGGTGAAATGTGACCAAATCGCAATACACACTCTACAAGTTGTGTAAATGCAAATGTGCATTTGATTTTAGAATGTACTAGCATGGTTCCCGCGCGATGCGGCGGTGGCGACGGCAATGCGGTGATCACGGGTGGCGGCGACGAATGGTGGTGATGACGACTAATAGTGTAAGTTATTGATGTAAATCTAATTGATTATAATTAGTGTATATATATATATTTCAAGAGTTAAGG
The DNA here is from genome assembly GCF_010389155.1 of Erigeron canadensis. Classification (NCBI taxonomy): domain Eukaryota; kingdom Viridiplantae; phylum Streptophyta; class Magnoliopsida; order Asterales; family Asteraceae; genus Erigeron; species Erigeron canadensis. Next base: position 11,399,592 of record NC_057762.1, on the reverse strand, counting down.
TACGCGTATTTATTTCATTAAAATTATTTTTAGTATATTAGTAAAGGTAATTAAATTAGTAACTAAAGAATAAGGTGATTTAAAAAATAAGGAAGGGATATTTCTGTCATATCGCATAGAGTAACTTTTAACATTTTCAAAAATAAAAAAACTATTTTTTTTTATAATATAGTATAAATATATATGGGTATTAATTCATTAATTCCGCAAGGTATAAAGATCTTACTCCATACGAGGCCACACAAAAAATGTCGCAAATGAAACAACCACCACCCATTATAACAACAAAGATATCTTTTGTGATATCTAAAAGAAAAACAATGAACAACAAACACGTCAACGACCTATAATAAGAAAAATAATAAAGTTAGTATTAACCAGACACATGAAACTTTGATTTGCTTTCATTTACCATATGTACTGTGGTTTGGTAATTATCTAACAATAAGCTATAACAAAATTTGTAACATTATTTAATCGACATGTGATACATTTTTAAAATAACACGTGTCTTTTTAATTATTAAATATATGTCGTTGATCATAATTCTAAGTTTTTTTTCCATATATAAGAATTTTGCTATATATTATCATTAATTATCAATTATTCGTTCGTGACACTATATATTAGTTATTATTTAAAGAAGATATAATCACATCCATATTCATATTGATTTGCATAATAAACTTCAATACTTCCTAATAATTATAACTATCTTAAACAATTACAACTAACTAGATTATTACTTCCATAATACACAAAAAAAACATATATAATTAATGACATGTTAAATTTTTATAATATCATAATTTGACAAATATTTAACCAGTTAAGAATTAAACCACTAAAAAACATGAACTTACATTAGTTGGTTGTTTAGATTCCGGTTAATAGTGACCATACATTTGAAAAATGGATACATCATCTATTACGAGTCTCGCTAAGTAAGGTTTTTGTTTCTTTTGATGTCTTTCATTCATCCGGATATGTCTGCATTGTCATTATACTTGTCCTTTAACATTTTACTCAAATAATTTAGTTATACACTAAAATTACTAAACAACTTAATTGTCATTCAATATATCGCATGTTGTGTTAATCTAAGTTAACATTATGCATAATATCATTGCAATTTTCATATAATTATTTTATATATATATATAATCATGATAGTTTATTATAGACTCCAGATTTGTTTTTTAGCTCTTTATTAAGAAGGCCGTTTTGATATCCGGTACGATTTTCAAAATATTGATTTAGTAAAAACGTTATATGATAAAAATCCTATACAAAAGTATAAATAAAAAAAAACGTATTACATTAAAAAGATAAAATTATTGTACAAAAGTTAAAAATGAATTTTAAAGATAAAAAATGATGTAAAAAACAAAAATATTAGTTTTTATAATTATATCATTAAAACATTAATTATTAATGTCTATAAATTTAAATAAGAAAAAAATAATAATTTAAATTTATTAAAATAAAATTAAACTTAAAAAAGTTAAATAAGGTATAAGAAATCATCATTTAATTTAATAGCTCTAATTAAAAGTTAACTTTATCTAAGGGCCGATACTTTTCCAATTATAAATTAAGGTTTATTTTTTATATATATTTATAGATAATTAAATAGATTTCATGATTTATTAATCCTAGCCATATAAAATCAAAGATTAACTCATAATGTATCATTTATTATATACTTTTTTTATTTGTTTATGATGATTAGCATAATTAATTTATTATCACCACATAACTTTTTATGTTTTTGAAAAGTATTATCACTACATAATTAAGTTACCATTCTTATATGTTTTTCATAAAAGTTGACATTGAAAACTCAAGGAAATGTATTTCTTTTTCGTATTAACTTTCATTAACTTATAATGCAATTAACATTATAAAGGAACTCTTAGGCCTTGTTTTTTTTTTTTAGAGGTTTGTGTCTAAATCTAAATACTACTTTTGAATGTTAAGAGATGGTTCAAATATCTGAAATCTTAATGAGTATGAACTTTTTTTTTTAAAAAAACATCTAAATACTTATAAACATATTTTGATGACATAAATTAGGTTATTATACCTGTTTTACTACTAAGAAAGATTTATGAGAAAGAAAAAGAATTTATAAATTCGTTTGCAAGACGATTTATTGTCAAATTAATTTAATAATATTAAATTTACTAACAAACAATATAGATTTTTTAATTCATTTATATGTTATCCCTTATCATCTTGCCCAACAATAACTTTACATTCTTCCACTGTGTTCTTTTCTTCTGATTCTACACAAAAGTATTATGAATAGGACCCGTTCACTAAATTCTCAGATCGACAAAAAATCATCCAAAACATATTTTTGTATATTTAGAAAACAGATGAAGGTGAGCAACAAAAGGTGAAACGTAAGTAGGTGAACATCGATGTTGATCGGTGGTTTATACGGGGGGTAGCGATGTTCAATGGGTGCTAAGAAGCATAGGGGGGAATGACGTTGAGTATTTTTTTCTTTAACAAAATGAAACCAAATGTAAAAAGAGGTATCCAAAACTCTTAGCGAATATGAGGTTATCCAAATGTTTATGGCTCTGGATCTGAACGAAAAACAAACGCTTTAATTTCAGGAAATATCTGACCGAATTCGAGATCAGAGCTTCTTCAGAGTTTTTTCACAAAAACAAACATGCCCTTATTATTAGTTAGACATGGCATTATGTATAAACTCTTACAAACGTATGTAACCAACATTATAAAGTAAATTATGTTAAACCGTGCATTACAAACGGGTATTAAAACTAGTAATAAAATAACTTTCAATTTAATTGACTAGCTTTTAAACACATGGACTCATTCATACGGATGGACTATATGGGTGTTTGTAAACCACATGTAATACTTTTTCAGATTATTATAATAATAAGATATGCTAGGTTGACAAACATTTTATAAACAAACTCATAAATACATGTGGAATGTGAAGTGGTCCAATCAACAAAGAGAGAGAAAGAAAAGAGAGAATACATGAAAGATAATTTAATTGGTGGAAGTTGTGTTTGTAAAAATGTATTTGTAAAATGTTTGTAACTAAAGAATTACTCTATAATAATATATATTCTTTATTTTAAATTTTAACTTTTTTAAAATACATCGGAGTTGTACCCCGTTCATCTGTACTTTTCTCTAGCGCCTCACTAAATATTATTAATATAAATGTTATTTTAATGTTCAAAAAAATAAAATAAATAGACGTTGTGGTATTCGATTATGGATGTGCTACTGATCGATAATTCATCTTGTGTAGTTCCCGGGACAAAAAAAAATACCCGGCCATTATTTTGCCTAATATGTTTTGCTTCAATTTTAAAAGAAATGACAATATATATATATATATATATATATATATTTGTGATAATTGAGTCTTACCAAACAAGTCATAAGTTTTTGAAATTTGATGATAGGTGATGTAATCTAAGTAAAAGTATATTTGTCATTCTATATATTATATTTGAAAATGATATTAAAAACTGAAGAGGTAGGTAGCAAAGAAGAAAGGCATATAAAAGAAAAACAAAGAGTGTCAAACCACAAACAACACAACAAGGCAAAAACAAATACAAAATGGAGATAGAAAGAGTTCAAGAAATAGCCACACTCTCAAACATAAATGGTACAATCCCAAAAGAGTTCATAAGATTAGAAAACGAACAACCAGCGACCACCACCATTCACGGGGTGGTGCTGGAGGTTCCAGTGATTGATCTTAGCCACCCTGATCAACAATCTTTGGTGGCTTCGATATTTGAAGCCAGCAAGGATTGGGGAATTTTTCAGGTTGTGAACCATGGGATACCAAATGAACTAATAAGCAAGTTACAAAAAGTTGGAAAAGAGTTCTTTGAGCTACCACAAGAAGAGAAAGAAGTGATTGCTAAACCAATTGGATATCAAGGTGTTGAAGGGTATGGAACAAAGCTACAAAAGGAAGTTGAAGGGAAGAAAGGATGGGTGGATCATTTGTTTCATAGGGTTTGGCCACCTTCTGTTATTAACCATCAATTTTGGCCAAAGAACCCTCCTTCATACCGGTAATTTCAACTTGACTACTTTACATGCACAAATAGTATCTTTATAATCTACCTTCCCAAATTCATTCATAATATTCTAAGATAAATAGATCAAATGCATTGTGTTTAAATTAAACTTTTAATTACTATATTATTTGAACATAAATGTTTTGTATAATTTCATGTTATTAATAACTTTTATTTTCCTTTCATGAAATACCAAAACCAATATAATTAAACTTTATAATACCTTCTTTAAATATAAATAGAGTTATGTCCGCATAATGCGATGGTGGTGACGCTGTCGGGTAATGGTGGCACGTGGAGGTGGCAACGATGTAATGCAGTGGTGGTCATGAGAACGAGTGGTGGTGACGGCGGCGGTGGCCGTGGTAACGAGTAATGTAGTTTTGATGAATTGTTGAAACTTAAAATTAACATTGAAATATAAGTTCAATGTTAAAACTCAAAAGAAGATTGGTTTATAATATAGTATAGATTAATTTCAAAACATCTTTGATTTTCAAATAAATGCAAATTCAAAATAATTTGTTTAAAGGTTTCTTAATTTTAGTTCAACAAAAAAAAAATATTAAAATGAATATTTGTTGAATTTTATATAAATCACATGTTACATGATTTTTATGGATTAAAAAAACAATATATTAATATTTCACCCTTAAGCTTAGCTACCTAAAAACTTTATATTCTATATCCTCATATCCCCATGTTGAAAATATCATTATGAACATGAATTAAAGTATTTAAAAATTTAATATAATAATGTGTGCACGTACCTACAAAATACACCCATGTGACGTGAGGATTTTTTCTGTTCTTCTTTTTCTAAATTTAGAAAAAAGATATGCAATCTGATCTACATACTGAATAGACCACTACAAGTCTAAATGGCTAATAAAGTGAGGTTAATGGGTGGAAAACTTCTAATCTTATTTACCGTCTTGATAAACGTATATTGCTTAAAATCATGTGTAGTGACTCACAGTTGTCACATATTGATCATAACATATACTTTTTCTATTTGTCTTTATTAAGATTTTGTCTTTGCTAAGATTTAATTTTATGACTTGCAGACTTTATCTCATTTTATCTCATCATTTAATCACACGGTACCAATTGATGAATTGGTTTGGCTATTTCAGATTAAGTAAAATAAACTAAATACACTAATAGTAATGGACCAAAACATTATTCACATACTTTGGTATTTACGGAAAGGAAGAAAAAAATGGACTAAGGTGACACTTGTTTTATCATAGCTGCATAAAACTCGGAATATCTTATTACATATTGCTTGAACATTAAACTACTTTGCATGCATACTCCACCGTATAACATTTAATTTTGCATATATATATATATTTTGCTGGTCCAAAAAAGAAAAACCGAACATATAACAAACTAATGTTGTTAATTTGTAAACATATATGGACTAACAAATCATTAAACCCCTTTGCAGTCCGATATAGGCGTGCAAGTTTTTTGTAATAGTGAAACAATAAAATGTTGAGCTTTGAACATATGACAACGTCATAAAATGGTCAATGTAATTAATTTTACCACTTTCGGAAAATTTTTTGGCTCCGTCCCTTTCACATCTTCTTAATTCTTTCGCCTAATTAATTTACTTTAATTACCACCCTTTAATTCACTCACACACATTTGCACATAAGCTCATCTGCAATTAGTTATGGCTTTGCTTAGTAACTCCCATTGCCGTCTTCCACGGGTTTTGAGTCCTAATACTGTCTTCGATGGTGTATGGGGAGGTTGATATGTAGACAGCCTTACCCCTACCAAAGGTAGAGAGACTGCTTCCAGGTTCTACCATAGGTAGAAAAGGACCCCCAGCCTTGCTGGGCATGAGGATCGAACCCATGACCTCTGTTTCCAGAGGCATGAGCTCCAACCACTGATCCAACCCAGTTGGTTTAGTTAGGCTTTGCTTGACTGTCTAAATTGATGCTTTTTTATTTCACAATTTCATGTACGCAACTTAATAGGGATACAAACGAAGAATACACACAAAGCTTAATAGGGGTAGCAAACAATCTACTTGGGTTGTTATCAAAAGGGCTCGAACTGGAAGAACACGAACTAAAACAGGGTTTAGGTGGTGAAGACCTGGTCTATATGTTAAAAATCAACTACTATCCACCATGCCCATGTCCTGAGCTTGCTCTTGGGGTCGTACCTCATACCGACATGTCTTCAATCACCATACTTGTCCCAAATGAAGTCCAAGGTCTCCAAGTCTTCAAAGATGATCATTGGTATGATGTTGCTTACATCCCTAATGCTCTCATTATCCACATTGGTGACCAAATTGAGGTAAATTAACTACATCAACCCATTTACATTCTCTATATGTATATTTTGGGGAAAATATAAATATATCGAACAGACTACCAACGCGCGCAGTAGTCATTGTATTAGCCGTTATTGTGTTGGCAGATATTGAGCAATGGAAAGTATAAGAGCGTTTATCACAGAACAACGGTGAACAAGGAGAAAACAAGGATGTCTTGGCCAGTGTTTTTGGAGCCACCACCAGAGTTTGAGGTTGGACCGATTCCAAAGCTCATTAATGAAGACAATCCACCAAAGTACAAGACTAAGAAGTTCAAAGATTATGTCTATTGCAAGCTAAACAAGCTTCCACAGTAAAAAACTTATATAATCCTAGATGTTAAATAAAAAGCGCATACGTGTGTACGTACGTGTCTATACGTGTGTGTGTAAACACTTTTGCGCGTTTATGTGTTGATTTTCTTTAATGCTTGTAATATCAAACTATGACCGGTCAGCTTAAGTTCAGAAGAGCGAATCATCCATATGCTTTGTTGTTTTTGTTATCTCACCCAGAGCTAAGAATATTCAATATGATGGTCATTTTCATCCTTCAATTACATTTGGGGCGATCTAGCCCAAGTAGCATTGTTTTTCAAGGGATTGTATCAAGTATGAACTATTATGTGTGCATTCTGAGTCACTATAGATAGCAGGGCGCTGACCTAGCTACAAGTATATAGAAAAAATAAAGACCCTTTAGTAACTTAACGGTTTTCTACATACTCTTGCTTGTTAGCCGGCAAGATGCTAGTCAGCCAACAGGTTAAAACATCGTCAAGGTTGCAATGTATAAAACCTTAGGACAGGTTAAAATATGCCAAATTGCTTAGCAGAAGTAAGCTTGACCTGCAAACAAACATTTTATTTTGCCAATCTTTAAAATTAAATATTTTGTTACTTTTAATTTCAAAAAAAAAAAAAAAAAAAAAAAAAAACATAATACGAGTATGTAGTAATCTAACCCGTACCCTTTTTTAGCTAAAACAACTATTTGACCGTTTAAGAAAATGACAACCCAAATTGACCCATTCAAAAACAAATGGGTTGGAATAATCATCTATAAACAAGTCCACTAAATATGTAGGTCTGTTTTCATATCCTTGTGCATTGTCCTAAGAACTAAAGAGACTTGTTCAACTTGCTCCTTGGTAGAACATGCAGAAAGAAGCACTCTTGCAGTTCCTCCATCAGGGTAACATCCATCAGAGATCATCTCTTCGAATATTTCTAAGCATCTTGTGTATTGTTTCTTCCTAGAATAGGCTCCAAGTCGAGAAGTCCATGTCACCACATCTCTTTGCAATTTCTTTGTTGGCAGCAATCGGAAAATCTTTTCCATTTGCTCAAAATAGCCCGCACGTCCATACATATTGATCAAAATGTTATACGTGCTGATATCAGGTACATATGGTCTACTTTCCATAACTGCTAAAACTTCTTCCATCTTTTTGAAATGACCCACTCGCCCATAAACGTTTAGCATTGTGTTCAGCACAAAAGTGTCAGGTTCAAGCCCGGATTTATGCATTTGGCTCACAATCTCTTCACACTTTGACACATTACCAACTTTGGAGTAAGCTGATAGAAACACCATATGTGATTTCATTGTTGGTTCTATTCCCAGCCGCTTCATCTCTTCAAACACTAATCGGGCATCTAAATCAAAAACACAGCCGAGAAAAATATAACATTATTATGAGGGACAAAATGTACACGTTATAGCATCCTATTATAACTACATTCTTATGGCCTTATGCTATGACTAAGATAAACTTTTTGCCACATTATTCATGTATCATCTATCTATTGATTTGTTCTTATGAAATATGAAGTTATGTTAATGCTCTGTGTTAGAGAATGTTATTTCTTGTTTCATAAATAGGACAAAGGTGCTAGCAATCGAACACCAAACTGTCAAATATATAGATATAGTTTATATTCAATGACAGAATATACAAAGGAAATGCACTTGTTTGGCCATAGTTATAATTAAAGAAAATTATGTTGCAATGCCAGCAACTGTAATGGTTTCTAAGCTAAATGCAGATATCTAAGGTAATAAATGTCAAAGATTCCCATCATCATGTTTGGTTCAGCTGAAAGGTTTTTCTACTTAAGGTTAAAGTTAACTACAATTGTTGAAATTTTGTTTGCACATAAACTTAACTGTGGAATGACCCAAAATTGTCTATTACACAATACAATCATATGATTTAAAAAGATAATTCTTCTTTTTAGATAGGCAAATATCAAAATTATTGAAAGATAATTGTTATAATCCAATGAGACAACAAGGCATGGGGAAAATAATTTGATGGTGAAAATACTAATCATCACAACCCTTAATGTGAAGTAAAGATATTTATCTATTTTGCACTGATCTTATGATATTACCTAAAGATTGGAGCTCAAAACTAAACTTAGATTTACCATCATATAACCACTCGAAGAGCAGTTAAGAACAAGTTATATCCACTTTCTATAAAATTGATAAGAGAAACCAGAGTTGCTTTTTCTTACCTTCATGAAGACCAGATCTTCCATACGCATCAACCATGATGTTAAATGATGCTCTATCTGGTTCACAGCCCATATTTTGCATCAGCGAAAAGATTTCCGCAGCACCATAAGGGAAACCTGCCCGGCTGTTGGAAGAAAATAAGTAACACAAATGTTACAATATGTTAAACCAAAAAATATAAAAGTATACATCATATAAATGCAAGGAAAGAACATATACAAATGCATCGAATAAAGGGAATTTAGAAACAACCTGTATGCTTCCATCAGTGCATTGTAAGCATAGACATCAGGCTCAATCCCAGCTTCCTGTAGCTGCTCAAATATATCTTCTGCTTTCTCACAAAGACCTTCCCTAGCAAACGCATTTATCAAAGCAGTGTATGTACAGATATTGGGTTTGCACTTTTGACTTTTCATTTCATTGAACACCTTTAAAGCCATGTATGAACGGTTTGCCTGAAAGGGTAATTACACAGACTTAAAGCCAGGATGTAAGAAGCCAAGATCAGAACTTCAAACAAAAATACAACTACAACAAACTTCTGCAGCAGAATAGGATTCTGTTTAGAAAACCTTAAATTCAATATTAGAAGCTTTTAAAAGTCTAACTTCAAGAACAGTAATTAGTTTAATAGATAACATTTTCATTATCCTACATGATTTATCATAAAAATTCTTTGGTGAGGGTTTATCAGCTGGTTGTGCCACCATAGCGGACCACAAGGTAAGCTTGATTTACTTCACTAAGGAATATTTCTGACACATTATTGTAAATGATTAAACAGCATTTTCAGAAGTAATTAACAGACATCTATTATAACCTTTCCATATAAGTTGATCAACATTGTATAGGTATTAGTAGAGGGTTCGCAGGAATTTCTCTTCATCCTTTGGAATATTTCGATAGCTTTCTGTGAGTTTCTGCCCTTTAGTAGCCCATCAATGTATGCGTTGTACACCACCGCACCTGCATGGATAATATTAGGAACCATTCATGATGTTTGAGCTTTTACAAAAAGTCAAAGTCAATGTTTAAGACATACTTGGTGAAAGGCCATATTTATCCATTTCCATAAAGACAGCTTCAGCTTTCTCTAGTAATCCACTTATACAATAGGCCCTCAGAAGAAGTGCATAAGTATCCTCAGTAGGAATGCACCGAGTGTCTAGAAGGTTCAGATAAGTAGATTCTGCCTTGTCAGGGCACAACGTTTGCCCAAAAGCATCAATAAGTAAATTGTAGCAAATGATATCTGACTGGAAACTACTCCTGTACAATATCCATTCACACATCTGTAAATCAAACCAACGTATTTAAGATAAAGCCAGATGGAAATTCAATAATGAATCCTACGAAATTTTTGGCTTTTTCAAGGCACCCTTAACACAAATAATCTGGAAATGGATACCGGCACATTATCAGACACCCACCAAACCAGAAAGTCCGACTGGTAGCACGACAGACATGATTGAAGCTGAAAGACGTATCACTATGAGTAAAAGACATGTGGTAGGCTTTGAACCCTTGACCTCCACTTTTCACCTAAAAAAAGTACCAAAGGTACTATTATATATTTATATTCTTACCAATATGACCGGATCCCATCTTTTATTGAGACGCAGTTGAACAGCAACACTGATGATATCATCCCATGTTGTGTAGGTGGGAGGGAGACTGCTAAGCGCATCCCATACCCTGTTAACATTCGTTTCCTTTTTCATGAAGTTCAAAATCTGCTGAGCATCAGGGCTAAGCACTGGAAATATTCCGTCGACGAATCCTGATCCATATTTCCATCCTTGTCCCCTTAAGGAACCCCCTGTACATAGATAATACTAGATAATTGGTGATGATAGAATCATCAAAAACTATATATACGTTCCAACCAAATGAAGAAGTTACAACATTCCCTCTGTGCCAAAATAAGAATCTACTTCTGGTTCATGGATCTAAGATTTTGCATTTGCAACAGAGCTTCTTTACAAATAGTACCTTTATGGTCTATTAATGTTATTGTTTCATTTATAGTCGAGGATTTCCAATTTTCCGTATTAGTTTTATATTTGAAGCAAGCATTACTTTTGTTTAAAACAAGAGAGAAAGTTTATAAAGCATTAGTACGTACCCCTTTTCCGTGAAACCTTTTTATGATTAAACTTTCTTAATTTCCCTTGCTCGTCTATGTAAAGACTATCACGCTTGAATTTCTCTTTAGGCTGAGCATTGGGAGTTCTATCTGTTCGTTCATAGTTGCACTTGCAACTTCTTGGGTCGATAAGGAAGCAATTTACTCCAAATTTAATTGTCAACCTACACTCAGCAAATACAGTCCAGAAATTGACAATACGAAGAATAAGTTAATGAACAGTTAAGTAAATATACATTGTAAAATTTTACATATACTTTTTTCCTTGGATATATGTATAATTGTAATCATATTGGTGAATTACTTAAGGTAATGAACTACTTAATACATTTTACATTGCCCTAATGTTATATACATTCTGACAATTTCCAAAATCATCAACAAAACAATTCAGTTCATGATATTATCAAACAGAACACACTAAAAAGCATACAATAACCGAAAAGTGATACAAGACACAAGGTAAAACAAACAATATTGCTAGGCCAGATGCGGTTTTGGGAGGTGGTACCTCCTTATAAGACCTTATTTTACTCTAAAATAAATAGATAAGTAGGTACCATCTAAACGCCCAAAACTGCTTAATATCTCTACTTTATAAATAAGATACGCATTAAGCCGGTAAAAATAAGCAACTACACTGAACAAATCCATTTCCTTCTTAAACAGCCAACATACTTTGTAATATAATGTAATCAGAAAATACTTCATTAAGGTACATAAAGGGTCAAGTGCATGAAATTATGAAAATGTATTAGACCTGACCTCCAACCATATAAGTTGCAATGTCATATCTTCAAAACCGGTGTCACATACTTAATACTTTATCGGTTTACGCGGGTTTTTTCAGAAAAAAATTATACATATATCCACACACATATATATACAAAAATTTTCCATCATGGAAGTCGAACCCGAGCCACAATCTCTTAATTGATAGGTCATCTACACAAGGGGTTACATATATGAACATAAGTAATTATAAGTGTAACTTGATAGTAACGAATATGTTCATATATACCATTCACATATGAACATCAAGTTATAATATGGAAGTTCTCATGTTATAATATGGAAGTTCTCATGGTTCTTCGATTTCAAATCGTTCTCACATTAACCTTTTCCTTTATATATATATATATATATTTTATAATATATATATATATATAAGAAATCATTCTCACATTAACCTTTTCCTTTATATATATATATATATATATAGTGTGTGTGTGTGTGGTAATTAGTCGGTCATCAAAACGATAAATGAAAGAAATTTGTAAGACTTACATGAAATGTAGTATGTATATGTATTGAATTGAACAGATGAAGGTAAGACGTTTGAGAGATGAGATGATAAAGCAGAATAATAATATTAAATTATTACGAGTAAATAGATAAATATGTGGAGGGAAGAAAACAAATACTCGTATATTCATATCTTCTTGTTTGGATGTTATGTAGTGTTTCTTGTAAACGGTCACTGGCCAATCAAGCGGTATAAGTTTAGAGATATTTTGGGTGTTAGGGAAAAAGGAAATTGATATATTTCTTTTACATAATTAACCAAATATCTATGTTAAATTTAAAAAGTTTTACTATGAATGTTTACTATAACACCCCAATATTTTAAGGTAATAGAAAATTAATTTTTTTTATATATATAGTTTAAACATTTAATTAATTTTCTAGTATTTTGTTTTGAAATAAGGGGTTAATTTAATTGGAACTTTAGTGGATAGCGGGTATTATACCCAAAAAAATTATAAAAGAAAACGTGGCTAGGGGAAGGGATATCCAGCCACAATTTCTATTTGGGATCAATACTTCTATTCTCTTCTTCTCTACAATCTTCTTCATTTTAATCTTCTTTTCATATTATTACAATAAATCAAATTAATCAATCAATCATTCAAGTGAATAACAACCATCAATAATCCTCAATAAACAAAATTGAAAAGCTAGGGTTTGTGTAAGAGAAGGTGGTGGCTGAATTTTTCAAAAAGAAAGGAAGAAGAATTGGAATTTTTATAATTGTTTGATTTCTCTTTGAGGTAAGGAATTCCCCATAATTGTTGAATTATAAATTAGGGTTTTTATTATTGAAATTAGGGTTCTTAAATATTGAAATTGGGATTTGGTTATATTTGGGGATTTTGATGAACCCTAATGAGAATTTAAAAAGGAAGAATTTTGGGGTAATGAAATAAGTCTTTATGGTAAGACTTCATAGTGATAAACTATGTATTTTTGGTGTTTGGCTAGAATTAAATTATGAAATTTATTATGGAACTTATGAAGAAAGATCTTGTGTAGCCAAACACCATAGTGATTGAGGTCATGGTGAATTTAGTTAGATGATTGCGAATTAAATGAGTTTATAAAACTCATAGCTAAACAATATATATTGTGTAGGTGGTGAAGAGCATCTTGTTAAGTCTAGTAGCCATATTGTGCATAGTAGCCAAGTAGAGCCTAATAACCAAAATCAAGGTGAGTGCATATTTATATGTTCATAGTGTTGTTATATGGAGGACATAGGTAGGTAAATTCCTATGACCCAATTGTGTTTTGAATTTGTGTAAGACTAGTAGAAGATAATGTACCTACTAGCATATATTGAGTGTAAGACTAGTAGATGATGAGATACCTACTAGCATATATTGATTTTGTGTTAGACTGATAGATGATGAGATACCTACTAGCATATATCATTGGCCAAGTAGAATATACATGATCATGAATTGTTTGTCGTTGTCTTGATTGTTGAATGAATGGTTCAAGTTGTTTATATGTATTTAAATTGATATAGCTATAATGATCATACATATATGCATTCACTAAGCTTTATTGCTTATATTTTAGTTGTTTAAATTTTATAGGAAGTGGTAGTAGCAAAAGCAAGGAGGTGATTGAAAGAAGTTAGAGTTGAAGGTTTAGCTCTCAAAAGGTTGGCATCTTGGATAATTGTGGTAGTTGATCCCTTCTTGACCATGTTGGCTCTTGATACTTACTCCTTTGTTAAACAAGTCAATTTGGTATAAAACTTTTGTAAATGTCCAGCTTTTGGGTTCTTTGAATTATATATGGTTATCTAAATAACTAGTAGGTCAATGATTCGGGTAAATGACCCGTTTCGTTGTACTTGGTTAACCCATTAGTGGGTTATACAATGATTTTGGTAACAAAGATGTGTATGAGTAGAAATTTTGATGTCAAATGTTTGGTTGAAAAATGGAAGGTTGTTTTGATGAATGTAGAATTGATGTATATGTTGAGTCATAGGTTGAAATCTGATTTTTGAAGAAAAGTGATGTGCAGAACTCTTCCACTGCGCCGTAGTGGAGACTTTTGGTCAATCTGGGCCGTAATTTTCCACTGCGCCGCAGTGGGAAGTGCCAACCCCACTGTGCCGCAGTGGGGATCCACTGTAAAAAAAAATTACAGTTTTCAATTAAAAGAGTTTTGGTTCTTACATATACATACCCGAACACGACCCTAGCTTTATTGCGAGCCAAAGATCCTGAGAAATTTTCCTTCGATTGAAAATTAGTATATAAACATGGAAAAAAAATTTAATTCAAAAGTAAGGAAAAACAAATAGAAACATAGACATATATAAATGTACTTCCCATTATAGCTGGATTGAGATTACCTAAAGTTAATATCAACTTTATATGTAAAGTTGATGGATGTGGACCATTAGATTAAAATCAATGGTTAAGATTAAAAGGTCATTTTTGAATCTTAACCTTTGATATTAATTCAATGGTTAAGATTATCCTAACTTTACCTATAAAGTTACTATAACTTTAGGGAATCTCAATCCATTATAACTTAGTAGTTAAGCACCAGCTTTATATGCTGGAGATCTCGAGTTCGAGAAATGGGAAAGACATTTAAAGGATTTTCACAAATAACGTCCTCCAGTGAACCAGGTTTGAGTCCTGCAGAGGGGGCAGGGTTTTACCCCAATTAAATGTCGTGCCTTCGGGCGGTTTAGTTGGGGTTTCTCCTCCTACTAGGTATTGAGGGTGAGGGGGCTCTCTAACGCGGACCCGGTTAAGACAATGTAAGCTACATTCCCTGTTGCGAACAAATGATCAACACCTTTAAAAAAAATACCTATATAAAATCACAATGAGATTATGAGAATCTTTATGCGAATTTGATAATCTCGTAAAGCTTTCACAAATGAATATCGTAGAGATTTTGCAAGATCTCATAGAGATTAAGCAGAAGAATCGTATTGCGATTCTCGTGATCACATTGCAATTCTATAGAATCTAATTGCGATTTTGATGTTCTCATTGCGATTTTGAAGATCTCATTGCAGATTTTAAAGATCTCATTCGATTTTGTCAGTTTATTGCTATTTTGTTGACTATTTCGTGAAAATCTAATAAAACTTGACCAATTTGGTATAATTGCAATGAAAATTAACTAATGATGCGATTTTCTTTATTTAAAATGATCAAATTGCTCTAAATGAAACCCCCTTTTAAGAAAAATTTATAAGAAATTACCAAATTTGCCTTTAATTGATACAGTAAACATGTATTTTATAAATTTACACTCTAAATTTTAATCTTTTAAAATATTTCCATTACCATGTTTACTTCAATTTTATTTACATCAACTTACACTACTTGACGCTGTCACCACCATCAGCAGACCGTCGTTGCTACCATAGTCACCGCATTGCTAGTTTGCTATATATGTTTGTCCTCAAATTTTTTATTTTTATTTTAATCTATGCTTTTTTCAATTCATTTAGTAAAATACCTTTCGTATATAATTACATTATTTAATTTAATTATTGATTTTTATAGCTATAACTAACATATTACAATTTTTAATCTTGAAGAATAATACCGACTTACAGAGTAATAATTTTTTTTATTATTATATTGCAGCATTTTGTTTTAATATTATTAGCATAGTACCTGCGTAATGCGGCGGTATTTGTGGCTGTGACAGTGTGGTAGTAGGGGACGACCGTTGGTAGTGGAGGCGGGGTCGAGTGAGGTATAGATATTTTAAAAGGATTAATAGAGATATTTTAATAGTAAATGATTTGATAGTATAATATAATTATTAAAAGGTATTTTAGACATTTCTCTCTAGGTAATTTTCCTATTCTTTTTATAATCTCTATCTTTATCTCTACTACATTATAAAACATTTGTTTCCTCCATTTTTTCAACTTTAAGTTATTAAAAAAATCCCAAAATACCCCTATCACTTATTCATAATTTAAAATATTTATATCTATTATATCTATAAATCTATATTACATTATAAAGGAGGACAACCTTTATTCAAATTCTCAAAAAATGATTTGAAGTACCTAACATACTCATCTTCTTTATTAACTAATTTAAACGTTTTTATCAAATATATCTATAATACCCTTAAATCTCAACGACTCATTTTTTTGTTCTCTCCTCAAATCTCAACTACTCATTTTTTCCCCACTCCTCTATAAATCATTTTATGAGTGTTCGATATACTTTCGATAAATTTTTAAATCCGACGGCGGAGCCCGTACGGCTAAAACATTTGGCTATCACACTTTATGACTTATCACCTCCTATTACCTATCACCCCACCATCTCACCACTGCAACATGCAGGTACTTTCTCTCGTACCCTTAGAAGAATTCTCAAACACTCATTTTTTTTCCTTCTTAAATCTTAACCACTCATTTATCTCTCTCCTCCATAAATTATTTTATTCCTTTAATTTATTTAAAATCTTTTCTCTCAATAACCGTACATCGATAAATTATAAAAATTATATGGGTGTTCTTAAAATTTCATGCTCTTTCATTACAGGTGTCATTCGATATACTTTCGACGATTTTTATAACCGAGGGCTGAGCCCAGACGGCTAAGACATTTGGCTATCACACTCTATGATCTATCATGCTTTATGACTTATCACTCTCAGTCTCTCACCATCTCATCACCACAACGTGCGGATACTTTCTCTCGTATAAATAGATAGATATTAATATATTATCACAATCACTTTTTGTAACACCATGCTTTATAAAAGTGTGAATTTCAAAAAAAATTTTGACTTTAAACATAACACTGTTAATAAAATGCGGAAGCGACTTTTAAAAATCCCAACTGATTCCTAACGGAACCAATAAAACATTATGAATGTCTTAAAAAGGTGTTACCAACCAGTATCATCACAATAATGTAAATGAAATCCACAATCAATCTCAATAAAACAGTCAACATAATAAAGGCCAAAAGGGCTAGATAAATAAGTCTACTTAAATAATGCAACTACCGGTAACTAAAGCCAACGTCCAAATGCTCCAATAATAGCTACCCATCTCACTAGCAAGCTACCAGCCACTGATCAATGCCTAACCTGAGGGCACAACACATTTTCCCAATACAAGTGTTAGTTATTTAAGCTGAGTAAGATAACAGGTTAGTATAAATAAAAGGATTGCCAATTAAAACACTTTGATAAATCAACTCACGTATATATAAAGGCATAAACAACAATACAACATAAACTGCAAAATAAGGATTATCAAATCCTATAATGTGCCTAGCAATCCGCTATAATCACCACCATTCACATAACTGCTTAAGCTGCATAAATCACCAAAAGGTTATACTATAATAAACTACAAAAAAGTTGTGTGAGGCGGCTGAATAGCCAAATATGGAACCTCACACCCGACTTGATGGGTAAACCTTACGGTGGTCCATCTATGTCGTTATGGATAGGCATAACCAAATCAATGAGTATTCTGTTAACACTAGGTGGTCAACCACGACACCCGAAATACTCTAAACACCAGGTTGTATTCACAAGAGAACATGATCAGTGTCCCAAGTGACGCCATAGCACACTCCGCCTAAATAGACGTCATGTGGGTTAATCTTAACTCTTACACCAATGCTCGAGACTTTCACCAAAAGATATATTAAAAATATATCACACCAATATCTACATAATATTTTAGGGCCCTTAAACGTGCATATGATATGACAACCTAAATCATGTCTAGTGTACTATGTGTACAAGTCCACATAAATCTTTTACCACACAATTAACAAACTACATATATCAACAATACGGCATTAAACTCATTTCTACCCAAACATGCTTTAATAATACCCAATAAACCTCCCATATATATCCCACACTTAACATATGCATGAGATAGTTGAAACAACATAAAAGGGGAGTTTACTTATTAAAACTAAGTTTTGTTGTGTCCCCAGGTGTCAAAAGTAAGTTATCTTACCTTTTAAGAGATACATAACCCACGAATAAGAATAGTTTATCAAACTTGTTATGTATTTCGGACAACCTATAAATGATCGATAATTATAATAAGTCAAACAAGTCGGACTAAACAAATAATACACAGTGTCCTAATTAAGTGTCACCAACTATAAACATATGACCCTTACTGATATAGAAATATTTAATGCTAACTAGTCTTGAAAATGACCAAACCACTTTATTATTATTATAATCAAACTAACATGACACAATTGATTTTTCCTATCTTTTTCTTACCCTAGGAGCAAGAAAAGAAGACCCATGTCCATTTTTTTTTCTTTAAACCTCTAGATAAAACAAAATAATGGTTTTACCCCACCATTTGACATCAAAGCAAGTATCCCAAAACCACAAAACTATATTGACAATATTATTACCTTTAGAACGTGACTACACCACAAACAAGTCTTTTTATTCCTAATATGTATTTCGTAAAATGCATAAAGTAAGTTGCAGACACTTTTTTTTTTATCTTCTGTTGATCCCTACCTCGATAAATTATACATTTTTATAGGACACAAATAATACTACTAGTTTGAATAAAGTAATGGACAAAATCAAGATTATCTCCTCTTTTTTTTTTTCTTTTGGCCGTTGCATTCTAGAAAACATAGATTTTTATGACATACATTAATTTATTAATATTTGTTACGTAAGATATCATAAATAGAACAGAATGATGATTTCGATTCTTAATCTCTTTAATGCAGAAACAATAAAAAGGCTTTAATATGAATAAAAATATTTTCGGTTCTATCAATATATAAACAAAATATCAAATCCATTCCTTACTTCTTGATTGTGACCACAAGTATGTATTTTTGCTATTCGAAAAGATGCAGAAAAGATCAAACAAAACAATTATACTTATATCTCAGTCGCTTAATTCTATACATATACTTGGAAAAGACAAAACCTTTCTTACTTTGTTTGCTAGGCCACGACTGAAACACAACAGATACTTCTGCGCACAAAATCCCAGAAACCACAAGGACTTTTTGCTTTACTCTTGTTCTCTCTATTTTGTTATTTTCGACGGCAAATAGGGATATTAGTTCTCTATTTGGGTTAATGATATAAGAATATGGTTTAGTAGGTTTCTTAGGTCGGTATAAATTTTTATTCAATTAACACCCTTGTCAATTTAATTAACCCAAACAACACCTCAAATAATCTCATTTAAACCATTTAATATTAATTTTTCATTATAGGGAATACATACCACGCTAACAAGCATTAAAGATAATCATTTATCGACACTTATAATAATCACACTAAATGGGAACACCTACCCAAATTTATCCACATAAACACATAATAATTAACACCATAATTATTCACCTAAAATATAAGGTCACCTAACGATAGGTCAACACTGACTAGCAGTCAAAGTCAAGAAAATGAATAGAAGATTTCGGGGTGTTACACTTTTGATACTACAATAAGTCGATAACCACTCACGAGTAGCACAATATTTGCTTATCCTATGTTTGAGAAGGTTAATAAAATAATACGTACTAATACACAGTCGGTGCCTCGGTGGAGATTTTCTCTTTTCTTTATTTACCGTGTGCAAAATTCTCACAATGTGTTTAGCACCGCCAACTACCTATGTATGTGTGGATCTATCAGTCGATAAATTAGATTAACAGAAGATTCCATTCTTGTACTCCAACGGCGATCATGTAAGCTGACTTGTATTATATCAACAGATCTGATTACCTTTTTTAATTCGACTGTTTTTTTTTTATTATTTTTTTTTTTGTTTTGTGTTTCCTGGATTAGGTTTATTGAGACACCAAGTATTATCGTTCATTTTAATTTTATATATTTGTTTGCCGTGAGCGATCCCGTCCCCACGGACCTCATTTCCCAAGTCCCCAAGTATTGTGTGCCTGAACTTTGTGCGTTGGTCCTTTGAGAATGGGTTGGTTCCAGGTGGACTATTTTTGGGTTCATTTGTGATATATACCTTAAGAAAAGACGAAACTGTGTTGCATCCGAGTTAGCGTAGAAAAGCAAGTAGTAGAAACGTCACGCAGGCATAGCATACTTGTTAAGACGAAACTATGTTGCATAGCCCATTGTTTTTTTCCCCTTCATTAGGTTGTCTAGCCAAAAGTATATTCTTGTTTATGTACTAGTAAAATTTGAACCTCGCGTTGCGGGGTCTCAATTGTTTTATTGAAACAGTTACGTTATTTTAGTGTATTGCGTTGAATCTTCAACCACTTAGTTAAAGATCATTCTGTTATGAATATGTTTGTTTAAAAGTGTGTAAAAAAAAATAACTCATATTAGACACCCGAACGTGATGTGGTATGACAAGAATATGAATATATTAGTTGAGAATCAAGCGTATGTAACATAGCAAAATGCAAGTAGTAGTACGGGTCTTGCCACAAAAAAAGATTGTATGACTTAAAGGGAAAAAGTGTGAAAACTACCGCGCTACGGGCTTAAACTATCATATTTGCATTTAGAAAATGCTTAATGTTTTAAAAAAGTGGTGCCTAAAGATGTGGTTAATAAGGAATAAGTAACACATGACAAAAAAGTTGATAAAAATTAAAATAGAAAACATGTGTAATTTATGTGTCAACAATTGAATGAATTAGACATATTTGTGAGCATCTTTTTTAGGCCAATCTATCATTACATTATTGCTACGTTTTGTTATATGCTATTTATAAATCCAAAAATCTCATACGAAATCTTTAAAATCTTATATTAAAAAAAACTTACACGATCATACAATCATGTTTATGTTTATTCTAAAAAATAAACAAAAGAAAAAAAAGTTAAGAAAAAAGGTCAAAAATCCAAAGCAAAACCAAAAGCCCAATAAGAAAATATTTAAAAAAAATAAATGAAAATAAGTATATAAAAAACAAAATATTACAACAAAAATAGTAAAGAAATTGTTAAAATAGATCATAAGTTAAAAAAAAGTTGAAAACCAAAATGATATAAATAAACAAATGCTTAAAAAAAAGTTAAAAGTAATATAATATTATAAAATAAAATAAAAATAAATGGAAAAAAAAAAATTCAAAGGAATCCAAATAAAACAAAACTTATACTGTATATACTAATTGAATAAAATCTAAAGTTCAAGGTTTTATATGTAACAATTAAAGGGTAAAAAATGTAAATATTAAAATACAAAAGAAACTTTATTTAAAAAGTTGAAGGGGAGTTTCGAACCAAAGGCCTCCACTTCAATAAGCAAGAGCTTTGCAAACGTTAGACTTATACAAAAAAAAAAAAAAGCACATAAACACGATCATTGTTATTATTGTAATGTAATATGCAACTACTAAATATATTAGTTTTAAACAATAGGATACGTAAGAACACAAAGCTGGGTGATAATGGGAATCACATTTTTTTCGTTGGGCAGTTTCTACTCTTATCCCAGTTAACATTTTTATTATTCTATCTTGTTAAATTCCCTCACTCCATCTCTAATTCTCTATGATTAAATCACGATCCAATATCCACCCAAAATCTCAAATCAGACATCTCCGTCCAAACCTATCGTTGTTTGCTGACCAAAACAGAAAATTGAATGACGATATTCACTTGTTTCCAAGACAACCACCAAAAACATTACAAACAAAAGATAGAAGGAAGAAATAGACATGTGGGAATAATATGATGTTGAGCACAAAGAATTAGTTTTTTGATGGGTCTGTGTAAACAAGCACAAAAAATTAGGTTTTTATTTTAATTTTTCTTTGATTTTGTTCTTGTCGCATAAGAAGGGCCAAAGGAATTGTAATAGTGTGAAACCATTAACAATAGTAAGCAGATCATCCAACAATTTTTTGTGTGTTTCTGTCTATCTGTTATCGTTTTAATTTGTTGAAATTCGGATGCAAAATAGTTTTTTCATTTAATATATGTCATAGTGTTGGAGCTAAGAGCAGCATGGCCCCCAAGCACAACACCAGCAACAAAGCTTTTACATGCTCGGTCTCTACATTGTTCTTGTCAATATCCGCCATATTT
This sequence comes from Erigeron canadensis, assembly GCF_010389155.1. Classification (NCBI taxonomy): domain Eukaryota; kingdom Viridiplantae; phylum Streptophyta; class Magnoliopsida; order Asterales; family Asteraceae; genus Erigeron; species Erigeron canadensis. Next base: position 11,377,148 of record NC_057762.1, on the reverse strand, counting down.
ACCCTTATACTCCTCCTTTTTCTTTTATCCTATCACACATCCAAATTATCGTGTAACAAGGCTTACAGTTCCACCGACTTACTTAATAACAACGCCATTAGCAATTCAATTAATGTATATGTTTCAGAATTACCTAGATCACTCAACTATGGTCTTTTAGACAAATATTGGTCTCTTTCCCATGATTCAAGACTGGGTAGTGAAGTAGACAACCAAATCAGATCCACTGGTTCCTGGAATAATAATAAAAAGATCCCCCTTTATCCAGAAAGCCCGTTGATCAAACAATATAGTGCCGAGTACTGGATCATGGGTGATCTGATAACTCCACAAGAGCTAAGAACTACATCTTTTGCTAGGCGGGTTTTTGCTCCTGAAAGGGCAGATGTCATTTTCGTCCCTTTCTTTGCGACAATCAGTGCTGAGTTGCAGCTTGGTACCGCCAAAGGGGTTTTCAGAAAGAAGGCAGGGAATGAGGATTATTCAAGGCAGAGGGAAGTCTTGGACTTTGTTAAAGGGACTGAGGCATGGAAACGTTCTGGTGGCAGAGACCATGTCTTTGTTCTTACTGGTAATTCACTTCCTCCCTTGTTATTATGAATTTTTGGATACCAGGTATCTTTATGTTTGATGCGTCACGTAGCAAGTACAAGTTCAGATCTTTCTTTTCTTGAAGATGGTGTTAAGTGTAATATTGCTTGACCAAAGATAATTCATTTGTTAGCATTATATGGGCTATCTGAATGATATTTTATATCTGTTTGCTTCTCAAACGTTGTTAGGAATTTTGTTTATTTTCAATGGAATGAGATGATGGGTCATGGGATGACACTGTGAGACTGGAAATTTACGTGCTCAGAAAATATAATTGAAATTGTGAAAAGCAGTTTCCATAAAGCTCGCTCATGTATTGCACTCAATCATCAGGTTGAGTATAATTAGAATTTCAGATCTGTGTAGTTGGAGGATAAAGGAGAAAACGGATGGGTAATATGAGGTAATGATCTGGTCTCCTTGTTGGCATAAAGTAGATTTTAATCCCACCCCCCTTTTACTCACATGGTGATAGAAATTATGAGCATTAGGTTCTGAATAATTATGATATCAACATTAAGGTTGGAGGTGTGCTACCAACTGGGATAGAGTATAACACTGTTAAAATCTGGAATAACACTCCTTGATGACTTTCAAAGTCAGTGGGGAACATCGCGAGTGGTTTCTGTCGAGGTTCATCAAACGATCATCATAATTATGTGGAAGAAGCAAAGATTATAGCAAAGTGTGAATAATTTGGTTATAAAAGTATAAATTTAAGAAATCAGTATACTATATTTTAAACCAAAAGGCCTTTAGCCTAGCAGTATTGGGTGTCTTCCATCAACCAATAGTTTCTCAATTCATGTCTCATTTGAGACAATTGGAGTAAATAACAGGTGGTTAGAAGTGCAAGTCTTTGTCTTTAAAAAAAAGTATACTTTATATCAAGGAGTTTAACAAAAGTAAGAAAAAGAAACATGTGTTTCTGAAAAACAAATTATTTTTGTTTATTGACTTTTCTTAGGTTGATAGTCATTTCTGTAATTTTCTATGAAAACAACAAATATGCGTGGAAATGTGGACTATGGAGTAAATGAGTGGATGCAGAACTAGCCGTTCATTCAACTAGGGGGGGAAACCGACCATTTATGTTGATAATACAGATTGAGTAAACTATAGGTTGCAAAGGGAATGTTTATTTATTGGATTTATGTTGTATTCTCTAATGATTTTGCATGCTATTAGAAGTTCAAGATTGCATGCTAAAAGTAAAATCTTGAATTAAAACCTTGTAACAATCGACTTTGTGGCTCATTATCTGTTCACCTCTTATTTCATCTTAATAAATGAAACATAAATATGTCTGGATTCTCTGGTTATGTTAAAACTTGAAGCTTTCTTTGGCAGACCCTGTTGCAATGTCACATGTTAGAGACGAGATAGCTCCTGCCATTCTGCTCGTTGTTGATTTTGGTGGGTGGTACAGGGTTGACTCAAAAGCTTCTAACGGCAATACTTCTGATATGATACAACATACCCAGGTATCAGTACTTAAAGATGTTATCGTGCCCTATACGTATATGCTACCCAGGGTGCACATATGGGAAAACCAGAAACGCGAAACTCTTCTTTATTTCAAAGGAGCTAAGCATCGTCATCGGGTAAGCATTTAAAGTTTCCCATGTTCATGGAAAAATGTTATTTTAACAAAAGTTAGTTATATGGCTACTCTGCTTCATCCTGTAATAATCTTTTCTCACATACGTTCCAACAAAACGATAGATAAAACATGGGCTTGTATGGGTGTTCATTGGGACAAAACCAGACTAAACTGGAAGCGGAAACTAAAGAATAATGTAATTGATCTTGATAGTTTGGAAATTTGAAATATAGAGCAATGTCGTTTCAAGTATAAAAAATGAATAATTTTAGAAAAAAACTTGTTCATTTCCTGACCATCACAGAATTGGTTTTTCAAAATATCCTGAACCGAGGATTGATCCGAACTGTTTTTACCAATAAGTACTAGTGTAGCAACTTATGAGTTGTGGGCAGGTTGAGTAACGAATCAAACCTGGTGTTTATTATGTGCGGGAGGAACTCAGGTTGGGTGGGTGCTGACGTATTGACTCTAGTTGTTCATTTTATTAAGTGTCTAAATACTTAATGAATCATATATAGGATTACTGTAATTTTTTAATTAAAACTAGCTTTTGTGCCCGGGCTTCGCCCCGGGACACATAGCGATATGTAAAATGTACACTAATAAGCATTTCAAGGTAAAAAAGGTATATAACGAACAATAAAAAGTATTGCAAAAGAATATTTATAAGCTAACTTGCTTGTTATAACGGAAACGACGCTTTATAGTGATATATTCGCCCTCAAAACAAAACTTAAAAACCCTTAAAAGTCAGTATACAAATAAATCTCCGGCGTTGCCCGGGGTTGTATTTTTTGTGTTTTTCTTGTGAGATTTGTGCGAATTCTAAAGACAGAAACGGAAACATACACATTACATTAAACGCACCATCAACGTAGTATAGGGGATGTAGTTGTTTACCTTCCAAAATGAAATGCATACGTGAATTAGTATATGTTAATGATTACGTGAAACCCTATTGGAAAACGAAAAAAGTATCAATATTTTTTTATTCAAAATATCGGTTATCGGTTTATTATCGGCCGACCCCCGATAAGAGATAAATAGAAAATATCGGGGATATATCGGGGATATATCGGATACTCTAATATGTAAAGGAATTTATCTAAAATTTATATATATACCAACAATATATACAATTTGTAATGCAATACATCAATAATTAGAATATAAAACTATAAAAAGGAAAATAATTACAATTAAAGTTTCGAAATTTAAGTATCTATAGACTATATTCAAAAGGGAAAAACGGTAGTAAAGAAAGTAATTACAATTTACAACTAGAAATTAAAAGATTATCAAATATTAACTCAAAATTTAAAGAATCAATTAAAAATTATCTAGAAAAAATTGAATTAAAGAAAGTAATAAACCCTAATATTTGATAAAAACCCTAAAAAAAAATTTGACCCTAAAAAAATTTGACCAAATTTTTTTTGACCAATAAGTGCCGAGTTTGACCGAAATTTGACCTAAACAATAAATTGTCCGATAAGTCATTTTTCTTATCGGTGAAGGGCCGATAACCGATATATCGCCGATATATCGGCCGATAAATCCGATATTTACAAAACTGACATTTTCATATACGTAGGTTACAAACTATAAATGATAAAGACTATTTGTGATATATATTTGTATGTTTACACCTTCACATCACCGCCACTACTAACTTCCCTCATGAGTCCATCTGTCCACATTGAAAATATAAAAATTAGACCTTTACTTCATCACCACAAAAGCCTTACCATATCTTGGTTCGTGTTCACCGATATATCTCTTTCTTTCATTTTTTCATTTTCTTCATAGCCTCCAAGTCCATTTTTCATAAAAGAACTAATATAACCGTTTCTGTATTCTTCTTCTACACTTGACAAAAACCTTGTTTGGTTTTTGTATTCACCTTTTTTTACATAAATTCGGTAGATTCCAGTTTTTACCATTTTCAATTGCAATTTGTTGCCTTTTTTGTGTAGGTAAAGTTACAAGTTTATTGAATACCTCATGTTTTATGTTTAAATTTTGTATTTTGAATATTTGGAAATACATGAATGGAAAGATTTGGCCGGAAGTTTCGGCGGTGTTGATGAACTCTTGTGCTTCGTAACATTGTTAAGGTCTAAGGACTTTTATTTTAAGAGTTTAAAAGTATAGGGATTAGTTTTGAAAGAAATTATGGGGGCACGAAAGAAGAAGAAATGGCCAGCAGAAACGACAAAAAAAAAATATTAAGAAAAAGGTGGTTTGTGAGATGCATGGAAACCCTCGCACGGGTTTTAAATATATATAGAGAATGCCTCGTGAAAGACAGAATTACACCAATCGTCTCAACTGAGACTTGAACCCCAACCTCATGGTTGATGGGTCACACCTAGTACTGCTACGGCAAATGCCCTTTGGTATTGTCTTGTTGAAATATGAAGTTAGTTATTCATGAATAAAACAATTTTAGAACACTGAACATTTGGATACACGCCTGGCAACTGTTGACCAATCAAAACTAGTCCATCTGTCCGGTTTAGATTTTAGCTTTTGTTTTTCTGTATTACCAGCTAATACTAAAGTTCAACCCGAGTTGACTTATAATCAGTCAAATACTACCCGAATTGGTGAGTTTCCATATATTTGAGCTGATATTGTCATCAATGACCAAACATGACCAAAGGATTTGTTAATTATCCAAGAATTATTTGATGCAATAGCAATATCACAAACATTCTAAAGTTCATCTAGCCTCCTAAATTTTAGTTTCTCTAGTTATTGACCATGTTTAATTCTGTAGGGTGGTTTGATACGAGAAAAGTTATGGGACTTGTTGATCAATGAGCCTAAAGTTATTATGGAAGAAGGGTTCCCGAATGCAACTGGAATAGAACAATCAATTAAAGGAATGAGAACTTCAGAATTCTGTTTACATCCGGCAGGTGATACTCCAACTTCATGTCGTCTTTTCGACGCCATCCAAAGTCTTTGTATACCTGTTATTATCAGTGACAACATCGAGCTGCCATTTGAAGGCACCATTGACTACACAAAATTCTCCATATTTGTGGCCGTGAGTGAGGCACTACAACCCAATTGGCTTGTGAATCATCTCAGAAACTTTACTGATAAGCAGAAAAGTAAGTTAAGGCAAAACATGGGCCAGGTTCAGTCTATGTTTGAATATGATAATGGTCATCCAGGTGGTATTGGCCCAATCCCAATTGATGGTGCAGTAAACCATATATGGAGGAAGGTTCACCAAAAGTTACCGATGATTAAAGAAACTATTGTACGAGAAAGGAGAAAACCGCCGAATGCATCCATCCAACGTCGTTGTCAGTGTACTTGAATGATGAAGTTTGTAAGAAATATACATTTGTTTACTCGTGTATTATAGTATTATAATTGTTCAATTCATCAATCCTACCGTATGTTAGGATAACTATTTGCTTAATTTGGCTTACTTTGAGTAATAACAAAATAGGCGTTCTGAAAGTTGGATCACTGAGGCAGGAGGCAAATTGGGTGTGTTTGACAACGTGTTTAAGAGAATTGATATCTTTCACCTCAGGTAAATCATGACATATGTAGAACGAAAAGATTAACAGAGACAAAATGGATGGAATTGATATTCCTTCTTTCACCTCATGTTCTAAAATGTGAAGAATGGAAAGATTGAGTTGTCTTCATATACATCCATCATTAAAATACAAACGATGTAAACAGACGAGGATAATGGGAAATTTGTCTTTTGATATCCATCACGTACGATTTCCGAACTTCATTAGTTGTTTCCGTTTATACTAAAATCATTAAATTATAGATATATATTTCATGTATATGGATGCACCAAAATCTTTTCACAATTCCATTATGGCTGCAAGTGGTTTTACACAATTTGATTATGAATGCATCAAAAGTTTTGCAAAATTCCAGCATGAATGCACCAAACGTTTTGTGATTCCATTTGCTCACGTGATCACACTTCGATTCATATGCCACCTGCAACTAAGGGTCCGTTTCCTTTTTTAGCCATTAAGTGTTGAGTATATGAAATGACTTTTGAAATATAAGTAATTAGCGATTATTTTTGTTTATTAAGTTAAAAAAGAAACATGAATTTTGACTAAATAATTAAGTTCTTAACTATTAAGTTTATTAAGTAAAAATGAAACGGGCCCAAAGTCACCTTGCTCAACTATTGCCGTTTTATTTAACACTAGTTCCGTATGTGCTAGCTCCGTATGTGCTGAGTTATTTAGGTGGCTAGGAACAGATAAACTATCGAATAGGGCGGCTGTTTGATTGAATAGGGCGGTTGTTTGATTGAGAAGACAGTTACCACAGTCAGTACAAAGACTACATGGAATCGAGTGGAGAATTTCCTGGAAGTGAAATTATAAAGTTTCATTTTTAACCTCTTTTAACTTGGTCAAGTCAATTTAAGCTTAACTCATTTACCCAATTTCTTATTATCAAGGGGAGGCCTCCCAATAGCCCCCATAACTTCCCTAGGGGCGGTGTAGCTGGGGTTATAGGAGACGTTATGGGGGAAAGAGCCGTTGTGTCTTTTGTTTGTTGTGATGAAGTGGCCGTTTGAAATGGGATGGGGGAAAGCTTTTTGGCTCATAACGCCGCAAGGGGCAATGTAGCGGGTTATAGGGGAGTTTCATGCACTTTTGGGGCGTGCCAAACATAATTAACACCTCAAGCTCTTTAGCCATAAACAATTGGGATTAGTTTCTTGGAATGTAGATCTTTGATCGAATGTCTATAGTAGGAAAAAACTAAAGTTATGTGTATTGTATGTAAGCAACTTGAAAAAATGTTTATTATATGTAAAAAAAACATACGTGGCAACCATATACAGGTGCCACTTGACAGATTTTAATTGGTTGGAACGAAATTCTTACATACAATAAACATTATTTCAAAGTTGTTTACATACAATAAACACAACTTTAGTTATTTCCTACTATAGACAGTCGTTCAAAGTTTCTTACATATGTGGAAACTAATCCCTAAACAATTTGTTTACATGTCAAGATTGTCCCCTCTAAATTTCCAAAAAGCGAACCCGCCGCCTTGACTGGACGATGCCCTGACCTATCGAATTACAATCCCTAAAAAACAAGGTTTACAACAACCACTTTTTTTTCCTTTCCTTTTTATTAGAATTATCGACTTTCTCCGTCTTTTATATTGCATTTATATATAACTAGAAAATGATTCCACGTTTCGCCGCGGTCATCTTATTTATATTTTTGTTTCTCGCGACTATGTTATTTACTTAATTTCAAAGACGGCTTTTTAAGAAAAAATTAATTATTTGTTTTAATAGTAAACTAAGTAGTAGAAAACAACATTACTTGTGTGTCATTATAATAAATTCGTTATATATATTAAGTTTATTTATACTTAAAAAAACTTTATTTAGAATTCTTTGTAATTTTTTCCACCTTAAAATTGATACTACATATTTTAAGCAAATTTTGAAATCGAGAACTTTTGCTGATGTGTGCAAAACCATTATGTGTCGTAGGTATGAAACAGTGGGTAACATTTTTTACACTTATCAATATGAACAATATCTTTATTTTATAGATTATCATCCGTTTTTGCATCTTTGTTTTTATCTCTCCCCAAAAGGTCTCTCTATCCGTGCAACTTACTTTCCTTACTCAATATGAAACAAACTACATTGGATCTCATCCTTGATAAATCTCAATTTTCTCAAATGTAACAACTTAAAGTAACAACAAACTATTATTAACAGAGAAATCGATGGTTTTAAATTGGGTGGCGGCCGCAAACCATGAGCAGCTGACGGAAAGCATAGTGGTGGTGGTGCTAAGAGAATCTTGGTCAAAACATGCAACAGTAATAAAAAAAAATAATAATAACGCTAGACACCTAAGCTAGAGCAAGACTATAGTCTTTGATTCGCACCCAAGGTCAATGATGATGGAAATGTTAGGTCGAAAAATCGACCAAGTATGATTTGTTCAAAATAGTTAAAGTTCAGTGAAGAAAACTTACTCAGGATTCTGAAGTCATTCAGAATAAAGCTCACTGAAGCTTCACTTCAGTTTCAGAATTAAAACCACTAAAGACATTCAGACTGAAGTCAAAGACTGAAGACTAAAGAAGAGAATCATCTCAGAAGCATAGCTCAGAGAGGATTCTATCAAAAGATGAAACTGAAGCAGGTCAGTGTAAAAGTCCTTACAACACTTTTACACTGATTACGAGGAAGTCTTTTCAAAAGTACTTTAACGGCCATTACCCGGTTAATAACATTATACCTGGTATTGTGCTAGCTAGGGTAAAAGGTTGGGAATAAAGTGTGTTAAGTCACATCAAAGAAACTTACACACTTTACCTTAAACAAGCATGTTATGGATTTGTCCTACAAATCCATAAATGCTCCCAACCATATTTGTACGGCCTTGCCATGTCATCAAAGACATCTTGGCCTATAAATACAAGACTTCTCACAACTTTGCAAAATGTTAGAAACTCTTGCATTGCAACTTGTGAGATATACTCTAAGTAATTCTTACGAGTATTTCCAAGTTATTAGATCACTTGTATTTCGGGATTGTTTAGATACTTACATACTTCGTGTTTATCTTTGTTCCGCAACAATCCTTGTATTTTGTTTATATCAATAAAGAAAATACATTGAAAAATACTAAGTGTCTCAATGCTCCATACTTGATTATATCTAGTATTTATATAGTTTTTGCACTTGTTCTTTAAGTTACTTGCATTCATTACTTGTTCACATCCATAATCTGGATCATACCACAAACTGGTCTTCTTCCAGTTTGTGTGTTCTTGCTAGTCGGGTTACTTACTTACATATCTATATAATATCTGGGACTTACAGAAAATGCAACGGGATGACGACAAAGGTCCATGTCGACATATGCCGGTGTCAATGACAATTTTGTTTTTGATGTAAATTAATTCCATTATTTAATGTTTTATGTAGGTGTTTGAGCATGAAAAGTGGAGCTCAATCACAAGAAGGGTTTAACCATGAAAATCATCACGATCTCCTACAAAGTAGTGCAAACCTAATAAATTCTTGGCGAATCTAAGGTGTATGATGATTTTCCCATAGAGATGTATCGATCTATGGAGGATATTATATGTACTATGATGATGTTTATATTTCTGTATAATGATTGTATATGAATATACTGATGATTGTTGAATGTACTGCTACTGCTATTGTCGAGAATGTTATAAATATGTGTGTGTGATAAATTGATTGAGAATGAAATAAATGAATCTATCCTCTCTGATGATATTGAGTATTTATAGGCCAGCATTAGGGTATTCTCTGATGACTTGTAGCCTTTGTCTCAGTCACTTTCTCTTTCTTTTGTCTATCTTTAAGCTTTGTTGGATTCCACTCCAAGGTTTGGAGGCCTTGCCTTCCTTACTTGTATAGTCTTCCACTCTAAGGTTGGAAGCCTTTCCTTCCTTACTTGTCTAGCCTTCCAAGGTAGGAAGCTCTTCCTTCCTTACTTGTCTAGCCTTGGAAGCCTTTCCTTCCTTACTTGTCTAGCCTTCTACTCTAAGGTTGAAAGCCTTTCCTTCCTTACCTGTCTAGCCTTCCAAGGTAGGAAGTCTTTTCTTCCTTACTTGTCTAGCCTTCCAAGGTAGGAAGTCTTTCCTTCCTTACTTGTCAGCCTTGGAAGCCTTTCCTTCGTTACTTGTTGATGATATACCTATACGGAGCTCTAGCTCCGTATCCGAAGCAGAAGCAGAATACGAAGTCACCCTCGTACAAGTAAACCCATAACGGAGCCTAACCTCCGATTAATACGACCATCTCGGAACTCTGAAGGTAACGAATACCGAGCTCCGAGGAAATATACAACAAAGATCGGGTATTCCGATATACTCGGACATAATTAGGTAACAAGATAACCACAAACCTCCTCAAAAAGGAAACAAGATATTCATAAAGGAGAAAGAGATTTACCCTAATTCTCTTACCCTCCTCTCCAAGTTATCTACCCTCTATATAAATAGAGGAGGAAGCCTCACGACAGAGGATCATATTCATTCATCATCATAAGAACAATATACAAAACCCTTACTTGTGATTTATTCAACCTCTGGATAAATCCCTAAATAAACCCTAAGTCGAACAAATCGGCTTAGCCACAAAACCATCCGGTGTAAAGCGGTCTCTCCGACCCTCTGACCGTAAGGGAATCGCCGATAAACACCCATAACCCAACTCACACCTCCGGTTGAGCCATAGTGCGATTATTTGATCAAACAAATTGGCGCCATCCGTGGGACCCACCTGAACACAAACCCGAACCCACCACCGATCAAAAAAGACTACATATGGCCGACCGAGACCCGGGAAGTGCCCAAAACGACAGTTACAGGTCGCCTTGGGCCCCTCCTAAAATCGGTAGCAAAAGAAAGGATGCCGAGGATGTCATCGCCGACATAACCTTTGGTTCCAAAGTAGTCGCAAATTCTCAGAGGACCCGTTGGTAATACAGATCGCAGTATGTGATATCCTGGTCCATAGGGTGTACATAGATGGAGGAAGCGAGTGCGACGTCCTCTATGAGCATTGTTTTCTAAAACTTCCCGATCAAGTCCGGAGTTCGATAACTTCCCTGAAGGCACCCCTAATCGGATTTGCAGGAGAGCGGACTTGGCCAATAGGGGAAATTTGACTACTGGTCCGAATTGGTTAATCACCGACAATCAGGACGGAAAACCTGGACTTCGTTATAGTAAGGTCACCCTCGCCCTATAATGTATTACTAGGGAGACCCGTTATGAAGAGACTGGGAATCGTTGCATCTATGATCCACTCCGTGGTCAAGTTCCTGACTCCAGAAGGGGTAGGGACAATAGAGTCCCTCCGTAGCCCCGGAAAACATGTCCATGACGTGAAACTAGTTGCCCGCAGCTAATCCTGATAGGAAAATAGTTGCCCGCAGAGTTCAAGCCGAAGCTTCGAAAACTGTTAGAAGACAACATGGACGTCTTCGCATGGGAATATTCCGATATGTCAGGGATACCTCGGAAAATACTAGTCCGGGGTAAGGAATTTGCAACGGAGCATAGGTTGAACGAACTTAAGCACCTGACCCCGGTCCATCAAAAGAAAAGATCCCTGGCAGCGATTAGAGACCAAGCTGCATTAAAGGAAGTAGATGAGCTCCTGAAGGCCGGGATAATAAGGGAATCAATGTACCCCACATGGGTAGCCAAGCCAGTCATGGTAAAGAAAAGTGACGGAGGATGGCGGATGTGTGTAGACTTCACAAACATAAACAAAACAACGCCAAAGGACTGCTATCCTCTACCCGAAATCGACTGGAAGGTCGAATCTGTAGCGGATTTCAGATTAAAGTGTTTCCCAGACGCGTACAAAGGATACCACCAGATACAGATGGCCAAAGAAGATGAGGAAAAGACGTCATTCTACACCAGCAAGGGAATATATTGTTACACAAAAATGCCGTTCGGCCTTAAAAATGCAGGGACAACGTATCAGCGGCTCATAGACAAGGTCTTTCATCATCAGTTAGGCAGAAATCTAGAAGCCTCTGTGGACAACATGGTCATCAAAAGTAAAAGCAAAGAAGACTTGTTGACGGACCTGTAGGAGACTTTCAACACGTTGAGAGGAATCAACATGAAGCTCAACCCGAAAAAATGCTCCTTCGGCGTGGAAGAGGGGAAATTTCTAGGATATTACATAATGAAGAAAGGGATCCAGGCCAATCCGTCAAAAGTTAACAAGCTTTCGTAGTTACTCCCGCCAACCTCGATAAAGGAAGTGCAAAGCCTGAACGGAAAATTGGCGGCGTTAAGCAAATTCTTGTCCAGAGGCGCTGGAAAGCAACTCCCATTCTTTAAAACACTTAAGGGATGCATACACAAGAAGACTTTCAAATGGACTGTTGAGGCCAACGAAGCATTCGAGCAGATGAAAAAATATATCGCGGAGCTACCAACTCTGACATCCCCGATAGCAGGAGAAACTTTGTATATATACATTGCGGCATCTGAGGAATGTGTAAGCTCCGTACTGCTAGCTGAAAGCGACAGGAAGCAAATTCCTATCTATTTCATCAGCCGGATCCTGCAAGGAGTAGAAGTGCGATATCCAGAGCTCGAAAAACTGGTCTTAGCATTAGTCCATACAACCAGAAGGCTCCGACGGTACTTCCAGGCCCACAACATTATAGTCTTAACAGACAAACCAATAAAGTAGGTGCTGCTCAAACCCGAAAAATCAGGAAGAATAGCCAAACGGGCCATCGAACTCTTGGAACATAACATAGAATTTCGTCCTCGAAGCTCTAATAAAGGTTAGGTGCTTGCGGACTTTATAGCAGAAACCCGACATAATAAGGAGACCGGAGCCACAAGTCACTCAAGCACACTAACCATCACCGAAGAGCGTGATAACAGCAAATGGCAGCTATATACAGACGGGGCATCAAGCAAGAGTGGCTCCGGAGTAAACTTACGCGTTGCGATTCAATTTCGAGACAATGAACAACGAAGCGGAATATGAAGCATTATTAGCAGGGCTTCGGATAGCGAATGACATGAAAGTCCGACACATACATGTGTATGTAGACTCGCAGCTAGTAGCCAAATAAGTCCAAGGGGAATTCGAAGCAAAACAACCAACAATTAAAAAATATTTAGAGAAAGTTCATGAATTGATAAATTGCTTCGAATCATTCGAGATAGAACATATAAGGAGGAGCCAGAACCAAAAAGTGGATGCGCTCAGCAAGCTGGCATCACTAACATTTTCTCACCTAGCCATAGAGGTTCTGATAGAAGTCCTCGAAGACAGATCAATAGAAGGGAAGGAAGTACTAGCAACAGTCACCGAAGACCCGAACAACTGGATGACGCCTATAAAGGAATATCTAGTGAGTGGGCTCCTCCCAGAGGATAAGAACGAAGCTTGGAAAATAAGAATTGAAGCGCCTCAGTTCAAACTAATGGACGGAGTCCTGTACAAAAAAGGCTTCCTAACACCATGGCTAAGGTGCGTTGGGCCAAACGAAGCAAACATGGTAATAAAAGAAACTCACGGAGGGATCTGCGGACACCATGCTGGCCCAAGGTCGATAGTAGCAAAGATACTACGACTCGGCTACTACTGGCCAACTATGCATTAGGACGCATCAGCAACGATACAAGTATGCGTAAATTGCCAACTACACGCAAATGTCAGTAGGATGCCCAAACAAGATATGACCTCCGTTATCTCAGTTTGGCCCTTCGCGCAATGGGGACAGACATAGTTGGACCATTACCGGCAGCACCGTTAGGGCATAGGTTTTTGATCGTCGCAATTGATTACTTCACCAAATAGGTAGAAGCAAAACCGCTGACAGAGATCACACGAAAAAACGTCGAAAAATTCGTCTTCGAGCATATAATTTGCCGATTCGGGGTACCACACATCATCATCTCCGATAACGGGAAGCAATTTTCGGGGGGCACATTCCCAGATTTCTGTGGTTGGTTAAAAATACAGCAAAGTTTTACCTCCGTATATCATCCCCAGGGCAACGGAATGGTCGAAGTAACAAATCGCGACCTAGTTAAGGGTATTGAGAAAAGGCTGGGACCTACTCAAAAAGGATGGGTCGATGAAATACCTTTAGTATTATGGGGATTAAGGACCACGCCAAAAAGGGGAACAAAAGAAACCCCCTTCAGCCTGGTATACGGATTAGAAGCAGTTTTACCAACGGAGCTCCAGGTCTCCACCTGCAGGGTATCCAACATGGAGATGGAGAATAATGATGAGAATCTCCGGATAAACCTCGACATCCTGGATGAAAGAAGGGAAATAGCGGCGATCCGAACGGCTTCCTACCAACAAAAAGTAGAAAACTACTACAATAAAAGGGTACAGAAGTCAACCTTCAAGCCAGGAGATTATGTGCTCAGACTAAATAGCCAGAGCGGTGAAGAGCAAAAAGGAAAACTTGGCCAAACATGAGAATGACCATACAAGGTAACCCAGGCCTACGGAAACGGAGCATACGACTTGGTCGACATGAAAGACAATTCAGTCGGAAGGCTATGGAACGCAGTAAACCTTCGCCGTTTTGACCACTAAGGACAAAGCTCCAAAAACTATGTATCACCCAATTTGGAGCAAGTCTTAGTGAACAAGGTCACAACCTTTCGCAAATAATAATTATAAGTACGTACAAGTAATTAAAAAAATACCTGAACGTTGGAGTAAGAGGACGCTCATTAAATCTAACATAACCACATCACAAATCTATATATATGAGTATAGATAAAAGCTTGGTTAAAAACTCAAGCACGCAGATATAAGTCTCTAAACAAAGGTATAAATCAAAATGTGCAGAGAGTATAACAAATAGAAATATTAATGTTTACAAACATTGATTAAGATGAGGAATGGGGCTTCTTTTGGAGCAGCTCTTCGACTAAGGCAGAATCATTGGCAGCGATATCCTTCACAAAGGGGAGATTTGCGTGGGCGAGGGCATCTTCGGCTGCTAACACTCTTTCTGTAGTCTGATCAGAATAATCAGGTGCCAGGGAAACCAGCCCATCCCTGGCTAGCTGGGTCAGGATTGAAGCTCTCTCCTGAGCACGGTTGGCATTCACCACCTCTGCCAACAACACACCAGCCTCCTCACTCCTGATCAGCTCAGTACAGACATAAGGGATAACCTCAAATATAACCCTTTTTGACTTCAACTTTGCAGCAGCAGCCCTTTGATTAGCGGCCGCCAGTTGGCCCTCAAGATCAACGATATGGGCGTCCCTCTCATCTGTAGCCTTCTCACTTGATTCACAGTAAGTCTCCATATGATTGATCTTCGCTTGAGCAGTCTGCAGTTGTTTCACAAGTGTGGTACATTGCTCTTGTTGTTCAGCCAATTGCCTCTTTAGATAAAGCTGCTCATTCTGCAAACGAGTAATAAAAAACTGCTCCCTATGGCAAGAATCACAAACGGAAGAACCCTCCTCACGACTACGCCTCCTCAGGTTCGCCAACTGCCCCTCCATATCCTCTTGTTGTTGAGCTAATAAACGAAGGCCACCTACAACCGTCCCCAACAAAGTACTCATATACACAAGTTGATTATGAGAAGCCTGTAAGTTCCCTGCATCTAAAGCCATGAGTTCCCGGATCCAATCCTCTGGAACGAAACGAAGTAAAGCATTCTCCACCACATCAGGCTCAGGAACATCTGTGACACGTATAAGCCATAAGCAAATACCGAAGAAAGGAAGATAACAATCAAGGAATACTTACTAAGGGTCAACTCCCCAGGCTGCAGTTCACCTAGCAACATTGTATCGAAAATGGACTGTGGTTTTGTCCTTTTCTTTGAGGTCTTGGAAGATGACCTTGATGAAACCTTCATCTTCTTGGAAGGAGTAGCAGTAGGAGGGATCTCTCTCTCAACATCCACAACCTCATGATCAACAGGCTACACTGATGACAAATTTGCAGCAATAACAGACACCCAAGGCTGACATTCCAATAGAGGACCCTTAACAAACTCAGCCAGTGTAACCTCTAAGAAAAAAAAGAGAAGAAGATGAGGAAGTAATGATAAGAAATGTGAACCCAAGATAAAATAAGTAAAGGGGAAAATAAAAAGGCACTTACCAGCGCCCCTAATACAAATTCTGGAATCCACTCCCTCGGGCCACTGCTTCAGAACACCAGCCCAATGCAGAACAACATCAGGATAACGGTCCAATTTGACCGGACTCTGCAGAAGACGGTGATACAGGGGTAACTCAAGGGCATGAGGGGGAGAAGCTTCCTTAAACTTAGTTGGCTTCTCACCAACCATCAACGATTCATAGGCTTCAGGAATCACGGAGCACTTAATAAAAACAAACTCATTCTTCCAGCCACGTACATCAATGCTACCAGGAAAAAATATATCAACCTTGGGTTTCTTTTGAATCGTAACCCAATCACCAGCATCACATAAATAAAAATAGGCTGAAAATAGAACCACGGTTGGTTCGCCATCAAGGGCACGGTAGAGGATCTCAAAACCGATAATACAGGCAACACCGTTGGGATGCATATAGGAGAACGGACAGTTGTAGTGGCTAAGAACATCAAGAAAAAAGAGGGAAAAAGGGAATCTCATGTTCCCTCGGGTTACGTGGGCAACATACAAACCCACATAACCCTGAGGCGGGTTTGCAACAGTTTGACCAGACGACGGTAACTGAACCGTCTTATCACAATCTGACAAATAAGTGGTGCAAAACCACCGTAACCCGTCAGGGTGATAACGGAAGAAAGATCACTACGCCCTACCTTTGCCATTTATACAATGATTTAAAAGGAAAATTACAAGAGAAGATACGAGTTACCTGGAGATGGCGAAAAAATTAGGGCAGAGCGAATGAAGCGATTGGGGAAATGACGGATTGGACTCGCAAGTAAATGTAAGGTATTTTCCCTTTGCTATTTTAATTTTTCATATTTGACCCTCGAGATATTTTGAGTCTAACAAAACAGCCAGTTGCTGCCTCCTTTCTTAGTCTGGGGGCTTGATGATATACCTATACGGAGCTCTAGCTCCGTATCCGAAGCAGAAGCAGAATACGAAGTAACCCTCGTACAACTAAACCCATAACGGAGCCTAACCTCCGATTAATACGACCATCTCGGAACTCCGAAGGTAACGAATACCGAGCTCCGAGGAAATATACAAGAAAGATCGAGTAAAGATCTTTTCCGCGATTAAATATATATTAAGTTCCGATATACTCGGACATAATTAGGTAACAAGATTACCACAAGCCTCCTCAAGAAGGAAACAAGATATTCATAAAGGAGAAAGAGATTTATCCTAATTCTCTTACCCTTATCTCCAAGTTATCTACCCTCTATATAAATAGAGGAGGAAGCCTCACGGCAGAGGATCATATTCATTAATCATCATACGAATAATATACAAAACCCTTAATTGTGATATATTCAACCTCTGACGTAAGGGAATCGCCGATAAACACCCATAACCCAACTCACACCTCCGAATGAGCCAGAGTGCGATTATTTGATCAAACACTTGTCTAGCCTTCCAAGGTAGGAAGTCTTTCCTTCCTTACTTGTCTAGCCTTCCAAGGTAGGAAGCCCTTCCTTCCTTACTTGTCTAGCCTTCCCAAGACTTCTTTGTCTTTATGTATTCTTTTTCTTTATCTTAGCATTTCCAAGGTTTTTCCACCTTAAGCTTTCCCAAGTTTTTTCCACCTTAAGCCTTTCCAAGGTTTTTCATAAATAAATATACATTTCTTTGTATTATATCCGAAATATAAAAATTTGGTTAGCTTAGTTCGAGTGTGGGTGTAAATTGGACCACACCTCATTAAGTCCCCCGAGTTCAGGTTTAAGTATTTTATCTATATAAGACTTATACTCGAACTCTAAGCTTTTCATTGTTCTATCTTCTTCTTTCTTTAAGCTTCAGATATAAAGGAGTTTATTGTTGACTTTTTAAGCCTTGGTGAGGTTTCCGCACTTCACAATGTACTTACATCATGTTTTGGGAATTCTTTACTGCCAAGAGGAGTGTACCAAATAAAGAGTGAAACCTCCTATCTCTTTCTTTGCTTCTTTAAAGAAAATATGAGACTTATAATTTTATGTTTCTCTTCCCACGTGCCTTTCTTCCAAGAAAAACAAAAAAAAGAAGCTATATAATAGTACTAGCATCATGGTCCCTTCCCATGTCCTTTCCATGCGAGAGTATGGGTCTTCTTTTTATAATTTAACATTATATTAAACAAGGCTTGAAGGCTTTCTACACTTCTTTTGAGCGTGAGACCTAGTCTGGGCCCCCACCCTAGGCTTCCTCTTTCTAAGGCTTGATGGCTTTTTCTTTGTCTAACCTTACATTCCGATCCATATACATATATATTAAATAATTTATGATTTGGACTTTATCCATAATCCTCTTTCTTTCTTTAAGTTTTGCTGGAATGAAGGTTAGGTCGGGCCCCCACTCCTAGCTAAGTCTTTATCCGAGCTTCAAAGGATTCTCTCTTAACTCCGCTAGAGTGGGCCTCCTCTCTCCAACGTCTTTCCTAGCTTCGACAGTCTGACTCTCTCTCTAGGTCTTGATCCTTTCCCTTCCTTCCATCCTTAGACTTCGCTTGCCTCTCTTCCCTTTCCTTGTATTTATGTTTGTTATACTTTAATAAAATTAAGTCATGAGCTTTCTCACATGGCTCTTTGCTTTCCTAGGATTCGAGTTTCGCATAGACCCCACATCAATGCTTCTTCGGCAGGGTCCCATACCTATGCTTCACTTATGCCTTCCTTTGCTTCGTTAGCTTCTGCCTTTCTTTTATTTTAGGCTTCTATATATACATAAATATATAGATATAAATTAAGCCTTAATTTAATTTACAAAAGGAAGGTAATTCAAGACTTCGCTAAAAGTAGGAAGTCCCTCGATTTCTAAGTTCGATTTCTATCTTACCTAGTCTTCGCTGGGGTGGGCCCACTTGCAGCCTAGACTTCTATGCTATCCTCTAAGCTTCGTTGGTTAGTAATCTTTTCCTTGAAGCTTTTTAATTTTTTCCCTTTTAAGCATCAACTTATACATATATAAGTTAGGGTTTTATTTGCAATTCAAATTAGATTTAGGTTTTCCTTTGGCTTCGATCTCCTCTTTCCCCATTGTACACTGTCGCCATATATATTTGGTGAAACTTCACCATAATCATCAATTCCCCAAAGTTTGGAGATAAGAATTTTCTTTCAAAATTCTTGGTTTCAAACTTTGTTATACTTCTTTGTTATTGTATCGACGAGTAACAAAGGAGACCAATATTATTAGCTCTTTTTTTTTGTAGTCGTAGGGTGAGGAAAAGAAAAAAGTGAGATCACAATTTCCCATCCAACTCTTGTTCCATCGTATGTTTCTCTTCGGTTGGCGATTTAGAGGAGTAACAAAACAGGGATTCGAGGAGGAAAGGTACTACGTATTTGCAAACTTTTTCTTTTTGTCATATCTTCATCTCTTTTTTGTACATATAAATCAAAAAGGCATAGGGTAACACCACCAGGGTATTAGCGGCGACGTCGCCGCTAATAGTGGGTCCCTAGATAACCCTGCACGTTTGACTGACAAAACACGTTTTCGACTCGCCACGTATCAGTATTAGTGGCGATGTCGCCGCAAATAGGTTTGACGTGGCCACTGGAAAACATGATGTGTCAGACAACCGTGCCACTTGTCCCTGATCCTACTATTAGCGGCGACGTCGCCGCTAATAGTCCGACATGGACAAATTCTGAACCATACGGTCCAATTAGATATTTGTAGTTTAGGTATATATATAACCTTCCTTTCGTTATCAAAAACACTCAAATTCCTTTCATTTCGCAAAATCGTATTCAAAGCTGCAGACGAATATTGATATCTTTTGCACATTCGTTTTCAAACCTGCTGACATTTATATTTCGCACAGGTATATTTCTTACGTAAACATATATATATATATATTATGAATATAGATATAGATATTATACCTATGCGTAAGTTATGTATTTAGTATGGATACCGTCAATAGTTACTGAACCAGATGTTTACTGAATTGATTCAGATGGATAGTTTTGAGGATATTTGGGCAGACCCAGAAAACGTACGTATTGAAGTGCCGGATAATGTGTTTGAGATACCTGATGCGGACGGTGATTTTGACTGCGAAACAGAAGACATACAAACCGATGAGGTGTTTGATTCCGTTGAAGACTTGACAGAGTGGGTTCAAAGATCAGCAATGGAGTTGGGTTATGTTCTAGTCATACGACGGACGAAGAAAAACTCGGTAAAGGTGGTCAATAAAATTACACTAATATGTCACCACGGTGGACCACGCGATAAAAGGTTAATTGGGCCACCAAAACGGTCCAACAAGATAGGCTGTCCCTTTACTTTGGAAGGCCGCCCCGGGCGTAATGGTGGTTGGAGGGTATCTGCAAGGACTGGAGACACAATCATGATCCAACTGCCTTTTCCATTTGGAAGACTTTTCCGTTTGGAGGGGATAGTATGTGAGCGAAGATGGTGGAGCGGCCGCCTTTTAAAATTTTAGGGTTTAGTATTAGAGGCGACGTCGCCGCTAATACCCATGGTGGTGTTACCCCTTTTTGCCTGGTGGTGTTTTGCGCTTCGATCAAAAAAGATATCCTCCTTTTGATTTCTTGAAAAGCAGCGAAAAGGAAGGGTATAAGTTTTTCCATTTTTTTTCTTTTCTGTTTGAATCGGCCGGAACAATAGAATTATAGAAAGGAGTAAGAAGTCTTCTTTTTATTTTGGATCGGTTGAAAGCAAAAGAAAAAGAAAAAGAGGTATAGATGATTCTTGCTTTTTTTTTTCTTCTTTCTTTATCCTTTTTTCTCAATTTTTTAAATTTTGCATATAAAATCATTTTCATTTTCTCTTGAGCAGCATCCAGAATGAGAAGAAAAAGAAAGGATTTTCGTCATTCTTTATTTGGTAGTGCCATGGGGAGGGTAAGGAGTTGAGTCTCCTAATTTTTTCCTTCCTTTGTAGATTTCTTTAACTTTCTTTCTTCTTCTCTGTTTTAGTTCCACAGGGAGATAGGAAAGATATCATACCTTTCTTCTTTTCTTGAAAGGGGGTAAAACATATATGTTGATTAGTTTCTCTTTCTTCTAAAGAGTTAAGGTAGTGTAAAACAAATTAATGTGTGGACCATTTTGTTTTTGTGAGATCACCCTAGTATCTTGACAAGCACAATTGTAATAATGTGAACATCTTTGTCCTTATTTGTTTTTATCTATGCGTAGTTGCGTATGTTTGTTTCTTATGGTGGAAACATTTTATATCCATCGTAAGTATATGGGTATGGAGAGTGTAATAAACACATTAAAATAAATATAGGTGAGATATTCACTCCACATGCTAGCATGCCAAGTACCAAATGGCTGGTATATGTGCCCTCAAGTATGTACCTTTATTATTATATGTAATATATAATAATTAATAAATTCAATACATACTCCTTGCTGTCACTTATCTCTTCTTGTCTTTTTCTTGTTCACCATAGCATCTTGCCATCACTAGCATGTGACTTTATCTGACAAAAAGAACCACTCCCTTTCTTTGTCTCTTTTACGTTAGGCTACCAAAGGAGAAAAAGAGAGTAGCTAGTGTTCTCATGAGAAAATGAGAGATAAGGTAAGTAACTTCACGTGACCATCGTTCATGCCAAGAGAGAGAGATATATATAGAGATATTTTTTGTGCTATCACAAAACGTATCTTCTCATAGTCTTGTTGCTTAAGAGCACCTCTCTTTTAGTCTCGTTCTCTATTCGTTTGAAGGAGACAAGGAATGCTTTCCTACCCCCCCTTGCCATCTCTTTTATACGTGGATTTACCTGTGTGAAGTTTTCCAAATTCAGTTGCCAATGGTTTCTTAAGAAAGTCCTTGCATTTGAATTTAATTTAACTTATTTTATTATATATTTTGCCCACGCCTGGGTGTTAAAAAATTTATTACTCGCGAGTATTGTTACTTCCCGATGAGAAGTTTTTACCTTTTTATTCGATGAATAAAAAGATGACTAAATTTTATGCGCACCGCTTTCCAATAGGAAACGCTTATCTTATCATCCAATAGATAAAAAGACGAAAAGTTATCTAAGTGTTCAACCTTAAAAAAAAATATGTTGTTCTTGGGCTTTTTACATCTTACAAGATAATTACATCCAAGGGTATACCTTGGGAATTTGGGAATTATTTAGCTTAGCATTTTTCATTTCCCATGCTCGACTCTATGTTCGAGACTTTGTTCTCAACTTGTGAGTGAAAATTGCAAAGGTTCATGTAGAACTTTATGATTTTTCTCAAAAGAATGTAACTTGTTTCAAGCAATGTAAATAACATAAAAGATAGAAGAATATATGGGATACTTAGATCAGACCATAAATGAGAATCTCTTCCTTGATAAACCAAATTAGGAGAAGATAGAAAGATTCTTTTGATTGAAATATAAAGACATATGATTCATTGATCAAAGTACAGATAAATGGGATCTATAGATCAGACCATCAAATTAAACTTCAATTAAGTTGCTTTGTTTAAACATAACCATTTTTCAAGTTTGTCTCATTCCATGTTCTAGGCACTATGTATCCATCAAGCTCATTAAGGATGTATGAACCATCTCCATTTGCTTGGCTAACCATGTGTGGTACTTCCCAGTTAGGTCCAAGCTTTCTCAAGTTCTCCACCTACTTGTTTCATTCTTCTGCGAGACGTAGTCCCCCGATTTGAAGGACACATGGTGGACTCTCTTGTTGTAATACTTGGCCATTTTTTGCTTTTTTCCAACCAGATTGATGTGAGAGACTTCTCTCCTCTTTTCAATGAGTATCAAGTTTTCCCTCAATGCTTCTTCATTCTGAGCTGGGTTAAAGTTTACAATACGATGGCTTGGATTTATTAGTTCGGGTGGGATG
The DNA here is from genome assembly GCF_010389155.1 of Erigeron canadensis. Classification (NCBI taxonomy): domain Eukaryota; kingdom Viridiplantae; phylum Streptophyta; class Magnoliopsida; order Asterales; family Asteraceae; genus Erigeron; species Erigeron canadensis. The sequence goes on along the minus strand of NC_057762.1, from coordinate 11,354,416 downwards.
ACTGCCTCAGTTCCATAGACAAGACTAAATGGTGTTTCCATTGTGCTTCCTCTTGGGGTAGTCTGGTGGGCCCAGTTTTGGCTTGTTACACTTGGGACTCACACTTGGTGAGACTTTGTTTAATTTGTATCTTGCTTCCAGTGAGAAGCCTTCTATTCCCATCCAATAGATGAGAAAAAATGAAATCTTCTAAGTGTTAGCCAAGCTTAACTTAGATGTTCACTTTATATTATTATTCTAACGAAGTCTTTATCCTCATGGGCGAGGAAGATGAAATTTGTTTTAAGTGCTAGGTGTAGCTGGGGTTTACTTTCTAGCTTTTATTCTTTTGAAGTTTCCATTCATACACATGAGGTATGTCTTAGCCTTTAGGCATTTGGTTTGTGTGTCTTGCCTTCACAAGTACTTGGGTTTTTATAATTCGTGTCAGAAGTTGGCTAGGAATTCTTTCTTCCATCTTAGCATTTCATTTTTGGAATTTTCATTCGGATTACCCTTCTTACTTGTCTCATAGAAAATATATGCTTACAACAATTTGTTGACCAATTATTTTAGAAAAGAGAATGATATCTCATTGATAATGAAGGTTGGGATACATGATAAGACCAACATACATAATAATATTTGAAGTAAAGCGACATGAAAATATTTAAAACAAAGTGATAATTCTTGACAAAGTAGCTTACATCAAGATGCTTGAGAAAAGATGAGCAATGGTATTCTAAGAAGGGAGACCCATACTAGCTTAGAGTTTTGTCTTATTCATGGACCATGTATACATGGCCCTCAGGTTCTCCTAGATCATCATCATCTTCCACCACCTTCCTTTGCCATGCAAAGGTCTTCCTTGCCTCTCTTGGGACTAAGTGTTCAAGCTTCCCTTCATCTAATGCCCTCTTGATCTCCCACTTTATCTCCTGGAGAGGGTGGTGTTTCCACTTGTTGAGTGCCCTTGGCAGCTAACCTTATCAATTCCAACAAGTGGTTCTCCTGGATAGTCACATATTGAGAGGAGCTAGCCATTAATTGCAAGGATGTCTGACCTCCCGTCATGGAAGGGCTAGCCATGCTTGTCATGTGAGAACTTAACTGGCTAGGTCCCGAAGAGAGCATAGTGGGAAAAGATATATTAGTAGGGGGTGTTGGTGAAGATGTGGAGAAAAGTAGTCCAACACTAACACTAGCAAACCCAAGTCTAGATGCAAAGCTTACCTTGGGTGGCAACCTAGATCCACCACCAAAAACAACATTAGTTGCATTTGTCACCATCTCACTAGATCTAGAACCATAATCTATTTTTCACCAGAGATATTTTGAACATCATCATTTCACTAGATCTAGAACCATAATCTGCATATTTTTCACCAGCGATATTTTAAACATCAGAGATCTCGAAGGTTTATAGATTGATTACTGGAGATTCATCTCCATCAACACCCTTCCCCAACCCAGAAGATATAATATGAGAAATAGGGGTGAATTCTTCAGCCATCTAAGAAATAAACAAGAAATAAAACAAGAAAGATGATGATTTTTTCTTTGTAAGAACACAAAAAACCGTCAGTGATCAATAAATTCACGGATGGCGCCAATGTTTGAGCATGAAAATGAGGAGCTCAATCACAAGAAGGGTTTAACCATGAAAATCATCACGATCTCCTACAAAGTAGTGCAAACCTAATAAATTCTTGGCGAATCTAAGGTGTTTGATAATTTTCCCATAGAGATGTATCGATCTATGCAGAATATTATATGTACTATGATGATGTTTATATTTCTGTATAATGATTGTTGATGATGATTGTATATGAATATACTGCTGATTGTTGAATGTACTGCTACTGCTATTGCAGAGAATATTATAAATATGTGCGTGTGATAAATTGATTGAGAATGGAATGAAGGAATCTATCCTCTCTGATGATTATGAGTATTTATAGGCCATCATTAGTGTTTTCTCGTATTTTGGGCCGTGCAAGGCCCGACCCAAATTCCAAAGAGAGCACAAGGCATAAAAAATTCGAGGATTATTAGGTGTTAGTGATAATAATATATGTAGTAACATTTAGACTTGTAACCTTTGTCTCTGTCACTTTCTCTTTCTTTTGTCTATCCTTAAGCTTTCCTGGATTCCACTCCAAGGTTTGGAGGCCTTGCCTTCCTTACTTGTCTAGCATTCCACTCTAAGGTTGCAAGCCTTTCTTTCCTTACTTGTCTAGCCTTCCAAGGTAGGAAGCCTTTCCTTCCTTACTTGTCTAACTTTCCAAGGTAGGAAGCTCTTCCTTCCTTACTTGTCTAGTCTTGGAAGCCTTTCCTTCCTTACTTTTCTAGCCTTATACTCTAAGGTTGAAAGTCTTTCCTTCCTTACTTGTCTAACCTTCCAAGGTAGAAAGTCTTTCCTTCCTTACTTGTATAGCCTTGGAAGCCTTTCCTTCCTTACTTGTCTAGCCTTCCAAGGTAGGAAGTCTTTCCTTCCTTACTTGTCTAGCCTTCCATGGTAGGAAGCCCTTCCTTCCTTACCTGTCTAGCCTTCCCAAGACTTCTTTGTCTTTATGTATTCTTTTTCTTTATCTTAACATTTCCAAGGTTTTTCATAAATAAATATACATTTATTTGTATATATTTATTTATTTTTATTATATCCGAAATATAAAAATTTGGTTAGCTTAGTTTGAGTGTAGGTGTAAATTGGACCACACCTCATTAGTAGGTAATAAGTCTTAATTTTTTTTTACTTTGTAATGTTACCATTTTTTATTACTTGCTATTACAGGATTTATTATTTGATATGTTATAGTATTTACCTGTGTATGTTACCGGCTTATGTTATTGGTGGAGTGGTGGTGGTTCAAGTAGAAAAGGATAAAGCTTTGATGGTTTATGAAGAATAAAAGTAATGGCGGTGGGTGTTGTTTTATGGACCTGTGGGCTGTGGTTGCAAACTTTGATGAAAAATGAGATGGTAGCCATCAAAAGGAAAAGTAAGTTGTCAAAATCTTTAATTGGATAAAGAGTTACTGGAGCTGACCAAGCCAACTAAGCTGCTAGTCTGCTACTGTAGTAGTTTAATTTTAGATTGTTATATATATAAATATATATAATGACTTTTAAGAATGTAATTAGTTTGGTAAAAGCATATTGCTTTTTCAATACGTATAACACTAATCACTTACTCTTTGCAACAGATTGTTCAGTTATATTTTTCTTAATCTTAATATCTTTTTGCCCCCTGATATAATGTTAAACATTGTGTAAATCTAATCAGTTTACCAAAACATAATTAAACTACTCATCAAATAAAAGAGGGAAACTTGAACCTGTCAAACCATCCTATTCTATCATTAATCTGTAAACAAGAATTCGTTGTTTCAAGAAACAGAAGAATGTTTCACAAGGAGAAGCGATCTTGGAAATGACAAAGATAAAACTCACCGTTGCAAATAAAACAGCAATAAAACAGCCGATGAGTATAAAAAAACTTTCTAAAATTAGATATTCACATTCTGATTACACAAGATATGGCTAAATAGTGAAATATCTCATTAGGAGGCTAAATATCTAGTGAGTCGCTTACTTATTATACTGCCTGACAATCTAACCAAAAAGGACACATTCTCAACAGTAGGTTGTGATAGAAATTGTATTCATCCAAAAAATGATACTGCTTCATCGAAGTTGGTGAATTTCAGCTTCCATATCGAGGCCATGATTTACCTGAAAGACATTTCATGATTTAGAGAGAAAATAGTTACTTGACCCGTCTTTAATGAGAGGGAAAAAACACCAGAGTCACTCACAAAACAGTTTAGTAGTAGATAGAGAACCGATGGAAAAAAGGCGAAAAAGAAAACGACACTGAGTGACCAAATCTCGGGTTGAACTGTTAATTTTTCTGAGAAGCACATATGTTTTTTATATAAGAAGACATATACAATCAAAAGAGTCTAGCAGGTTTTATGCAACCTAAAATCACGTCAAAAGGGTTGAATGAAAGAAAAGAGAACCAATCCAAATCGCTGTATTTTCGGTGGTATACCTAGGTCCTCTTCTAGAATTTCGGTCCCGATATTTTCGATCAGATTTCCACCGAAATCAGTTCAAATTTCGGTCCAAATTTGGGTGGTATTTTGGTTTTTTAGGTTTTTAATTTTTTTTTTTTTCAACTTCTTTTTTTGCCCAAGCTTAAACACAACACAATACACATTAATTTTTGCAAGTATTAACACTAATCAATTATTGACACTTTTAAGCTTGACTTTTAATATTTCGATTAAATATGTAGTAATTATTATATACATAGATATTGCATAATATTAAAATTACCGATATACCACCGAAATCCCACGAAAATCGATACTTTAAATTTGGCTCCTTGACGGAAATTTGATTTTGGACCGATATAACTACATAGAGTACCAGTAACTATGTACTTTTAAATCTACTTGCCATATTTAACACATTAATTACTTATAATCTCTTATTTACATGAAATAAAATGGACAAACCAGTGTTAGTCGGCTCCCGATTTGAAAAAAAAAAAGGGGGTAAATAAGTAAGAACCTCCAGTCCCATGTACGGTTCTTGGTATCTAGAGCACACACCGCATAAAACTGATGCCCTGTGATGCACCTCCAAACAAGTAGGCCTACCCGCTTCGGAAACTTCATGGGAACGGAAACGCGTATGAAATGTTTCCTTGAAGTTTCCATATATACCGAAGTGGCGAAGTGTTTCTTTGAAGTTTCCATACCGTTTTTAATTAATAACAGGATTTTGGACTTCTATTCCAAAACCGACTGCCATTTTGTGACTACACATATCCCCCAACCCCAATCAACTATATTATACAATTTGATCACTATCAGGCTTTTTCTATAACATTCAATCAGTGATCACCATCAAGCATATAATCTCTCAAGTCTCTCTCTATACAAAATAATTATATTTTTAATTTTTATTGCCGATCTGTCGTACCCGTATCTTGGAGTTTTTAGTTTTGTCGTTCCCTGTACCCGTTTCGGTGCTACATAACTCATGCCCATATCAGCCTATCCAAGTTCCAAACCTCCCTTTATGACACCATTTATTTTTCAAGAAACATGCAATATAATGAATGCTTGGATTAACTATAAGAAAAAAAAAATAACATATAGAAATAACCTGTAATTGCACAAAGGACTTTGAGGACTCCCAGAATCATTTGTTTTCACTTTTGTCAAGTTTCTTCATCAATTGTTAGTTTGTTCTAGGATCCTCTCGCCAAATCACAATTATTGTCGTTGTGTGAAACTGCCATCCACGGGTAATGCACCATCATTCCTTTTTCTTCTGAAAACTCCCCATAGATAATAATTCTCTTGGATCGCTGCCAATCAAATCAAGCCAAATCCAATCAAATCAAGCCAAATCATCTACCAATAAAACAAAAACAGGATCTACACATCCTTTCATCGACAGGCTTTATTTGAGCAATAAATGTCCCTTTTAAATATTTTATTATCATATCTTTTTAGCGACCATTAATAATTAAAATTCTATTAATGATTAGCTCTTGCCTCTGGAGACAGAGGTCAAGGGTTCGATCCTCATGCCCAGCAAGGCTAGAGGTCCTTTTCTACCTTTTGTGAAACTTGGAAGGAGCCTCTCTACCTTTGGTAGGGGTAAGGATGTCTACATCTCAACCTCCCCCATACATACACCGTCGAAGATGGTATTTGGGACCCAAAACCCGTGGAAGACGGCATTGGGAGTTTTTACTTTTTATAATAATTATAATCTTAATTTCAAATTAATCAATATATCTATATACTTGCTATAACATGAACCCTTATACATATATATTAGAATAAATTTCATAGCTTTTCATATATATGGATTTCATTAAAAGTAATTATATTTAATTAAATAACTAAATGAGGGTTATATAATAGAGAAAATAATTAATTATTAAGTGACAAACAAATCCATATAAATTACAATTCAGGCAATAAAAATTTTAACTCTAACTTGAGTACTTGACAGTCCAGAAATCACTATTAGCTATTCAATTAATTTTTCTTTTATACTTATTGTATAATAAATATAGTCAATTCGTATCCTCCACTTTTAGGAAATTATTTATTAATGCAACACATGACTTACAAACCTACTTCCATACTAAACTTAACTATCTATACTACATTAAATTTAGATAGTTACTCGAATATGCAATTGTTCTCTATTCGCAGTACATTGGTGTGGCTCCTCACAAATATACAACATTGTTTCATGTTCATTTTATAAGCCATAGTTAGAGAAGAAAATGCAATCATATTATTTTCTGTTGGCAGTAAGTTTGTTTGGCTTCTTACAATATACGATACTGTTTGGCCATAGTTATAGAATTCTGTCAAAAATACCGCATTTTCCGTAATGGATCGCTATGTGCCGAATCGCTTATATATATGCTAAAAAGAACTTTTTCCATATATTATAATGATCTATCTAGTAAAGTAATCTGCATTTCTTTTGAAGTTAAAGAAATTAAGAAAGACTCACTCCAGGATGATGGAGGCAATACTCTAGATGTGAATATCAATAGCTCTGCATTTTTTGTTGGGACGCTCATTGCGAGGTCTTCATCTATCATGTCCGTAACCAACTGTTTATAACCCAAATTATTTCTGTGATGAAGATAGTGTTAAGATAAATAAATGAAAAGGCAAATGAAAAATGAAGCAAGAAAGTAAGATGAAGCGACTCAGGGGGACATTACTTTGTGCTTCCAGGAAAAAAGAAGAGAGCAATTTGTTCATCAGAAGGAGGGAACTCCGAGAAGCTCACTGGCCAAAGTTCAGTCTTAGGTTGCATTTGTAAGCTAAGCAATTTTGGAAGTGTTCTTGCCTCCACAATGGCCTTCAAACAAGCTTTCTCTGATACTTGGCCAACTAATCCTTCAAATAGGTCATAGTCTGTTTGAACAATACTAAAATTTCCCCTGAAAGTTTGAGGTTGAGAATACAGAAAATGCATAAGATGCCATTAGTGGGGAGTTGGGACTGGGGACATCTCAGCCTGTTTACCATAATGGCTTGATCCAGGTCATATTTTATCTTTAGTAGTAGAAATGGATAAGATTTAAGAACCCGAGGTATATCTAAATGATTACAGCCTCTTTTATCACTTTATTCCTGATTTAAAAATAAATTAGTATATATTAGTAAAAAAAAGGTTAACAAAATATTCAATACATAATTATTTAAGTGATTCGCTTAAAAAGGGAGAACTGCTTAATTGGGCCCATGCTAAAAATGACTAGATCTGAGCCGAACCATTGCATCGAAGACTCATTACCCAACCAGCATAGTAGCCCATTATGCCCATTCTAATTAGCAGTACATAACTGGAGTTCATTATCAGTCAAAACTAATCCAAAATAACAAAACACATATGACCTCCATACTAGCTCCAGGACTGGTCTTGCAGGTCGAGGATTGATGTGTTGTACAATGTTTTCAATGTTGGCTGATCGGGAAGCTATAGGACTATCTCTTTCCATTTTTAGATTTTCTTCCTTCAGCTTATGGTTTGCTGTTTCAGCTTGGTCATCATTTTCCTCCATTATATTGTTCAACTCTTTTTTAATGGATGAAGAATCAGTGACCAACTTTGCAAGACCACAGTCAAATTGTTTTATATCACATTTCTGCTCGTCTGCAGAGGGAGTCGTATCCTCCTTACCCTTAAAAGTTACATCTGTACAGCTAGAATCGCACGACGAATGCTCGATTGGATCTGTGGTTCTTTGAGTTTTATGTTTCTCTTTTTCAATAGGCAGGAACATCGCATCTCTTTTCTTTTCTGCACTTCCAGTTAAAGAAAAATTCTCCAATTCAGCAGACTCTGTAAACTGCTTCTGGAAAATGCCTTTCTCCACACATGGATCGATTTGATTGGGTCCTAAAGCTAAATTTACCGGTGCTACTTTTGGTGTAGACTTTTTTGGCGAAACACACTCATAGTTAGGCTCTGCGTCCCCCTCAGGACAGCTGATCTTGTCTCCCGCTGTTACCAGAGCAGCAATTGTCCTTTCATTTATTTGTTTTCTTTTAGGGGAAGTCATTTTTCCATAAAGTGAACTTTTGCCACTCTCTTCTTGGATCTGTAAATGCTCATCTTTTGGTAAAGCACTTTCGTTTACTGGATAACAGTTGTCCAACTGAGCAGACTTTGAAGCCTGATTTGGAAAAACGCACTTGGCCAACCCCAAAACCACACATCGAGTAATTTGACTGGGTCCTAGATCTGAATTCACTAATGCTTCTTCTAGTGGAGAAGGTATCAGTGAAACACCCCCATGGTTAGGTTTTGTAGCCTGCTTTGGACAGCTGACCTCTTTCCTTGCTTCCAAAGGAATATATTTCCTTTGTCTCTTTAGTCTTATTCTTTCTCTCCATTTTTGACTGGGTCCTAGATCTGAATTCACTAATGCTTCTTCTAGTGGAGAAGGTATCAGTGAAACACCCCCATGGTTAGGTTTTGTAGCCTGCTTTGGACAGCTGACCTCTTTCCTTGCTTCCAAAGAAATATATCTCCTTTGTCTCTTTAGTCTTATTCTTTCTCTCCATTTTTGTTTCTTGGTAAAAATAACCGTATATGGACCTGCGGGTTTGCAATTTTCGCAAAACCAAATGACAATCCCATTTAATACCTTTGGTATTACATCCAGGCAGTACCTGAGAAAGGAAAAGACAGAAGGCAAAATGTTAAACCACACCCCTAAAAAACTGTAATATCTCATGGGCTTCTAAAGGTTAGATATTTGGCCTCCAAAAAACCTCTAAATTGAGTTGCAAATGAGATCATATGGACCAATAGACTCTTGCAGAAAGAAATAACAATTCAAATTCCCTATATGGCAGAACATGAATATGGCAATGAGAACGCAGCAGCTTTCATGCACAGGGACATATTTTTCTAACTTCTCTAACTCTCTTTGTTTCAAAAATTGTCTGTGGTTTGGTGATCCAATCCAGTTCTACCAGTCAGCATCAACACTATGCTATAAGTCATTCCAAAGGTTAAATTGCTTCATCATAAGTATTCTGAGTGTTCAAACCAATTATGAGTGACTAAGCCTTGGTGCTAATCTTAAAGGGTCCAAGAATCTTTAAGATGCTAACAGTGTTTTGCTCTTGATTATATGTAATTGACAAGTTGATTTAGATATGTCAATTGTAACACAAGTGCACACCACTAAGACTCGTGAAATTGTGTTTCAAGTAAATTATGTTGTGTGAGCATGGAATTTGTCCATTGCCATGTAACTAAGTTACCATTTAGCTTCTCAGTTTCCATATTATTATCATTAGATTATAACCTTTTACCTGCGTAAAACCTCATGCCAAAACAACTGTTGAATTATGTGTTCCACCCCTTTTCCCTGAATCACTTACATTTTGCAACCCTATTAGCAGTGTTGTAAAACTCGGCCACCCAGATTTGACTAATGGCTCCGCGGTCAACAAAATCAGAGTTGGGTCAACATATGTCAAACTCGGCCAACTTGGGTTAAACTCAGATGACTCAGTTCGATGATGGTACTTTTTTAAAAATAAACTTCTAATAAAACCCTATATTGGTTTAAGTTTATGTTTTCAAACAATTAAAGTAGGGATTATGGCACCTGAGTGTAACCACCTATTCCCAAATGGTTATGTAATGTAACCACCTAATAGAGTGGCTATGTAATGGAAGATCCTTCCATATTTGGGTTATGCCATGTAACGCGTTACCTGTTGTAAAGGTAACCGGTTACCCTAACAGTTGACCCTCGTTGACTTGGACACGTAGCGGCTGACTGATGAGTTTTCACTTGCGAATTGACTCAGTTATTATCATTAGCTTGATCAGAACCAGGCCCTGCAGCCATAGACGATGGTTTGGCCACACCACCAGTAGCCTCCTGGTGGTCGACCGGTGACTGAACAGTAGCAGTGGTCGAATGTGGTGGGAAAGAAAACAAAGGCCGATTAGGGTTTATATGTGAAGCGACTGCCTCTTTTTTCCCATGATCAGACTTCCGCCCAGAATTAGTCGAGTGAGCCCCCAGTTCATCATTAGCCACTGCCATGGCCACCCCCTCATGGTGGCCGGCAGCCCCTCCAGTAGCAGCGGTCAGTGGCGGCTGATCGGTGGTAAGCGGCGACAGAATTGGATCTTGATTGATAGCCGCCGATTTTAATGAAGAAATCGATTCAGTGGGTTTCGATTGGAATGAATCAGCAACAAACGAAGAAGAAGAAGATCGAAGGTGATAATTTGATCGATTAACAGAAGAGGTAGTCGAATTTTATCTCTATCTTTTTCGATTTATTCCCTACTTTTCCACGATCTTTTGGTGACTTTCTTGGCATGGTTAGGATCGGATTATGATAAGGAACATGAATTGGGAAACAGATTAATGATTTCAATTGTGTTTTGGCTTATAATTGAAGATTTACGATCGATTTTGCCTAGGGAAAAAAATCTCAATTTGCAAGGTATTACGTAAACCAATGCTGTTTTTTAGATAATAAATCAAAATTGAAAGGTATATTTGTGATACATTCTTAACCGGTCACAAAAACTGGTGTTAGCCGGTGCGTTACATGGCATAACCCAAATATGGAAGGATCTTCCATTACATAGCCACTCTATTAGGTGATTACATTACATAACCATTTGGAAATAGGTGGTTACACTCACGTGTCATAATCCCATTAAAGTATTATGTTAATGTTTCTAAGCAATTATGTTTAAGCAAGTATCTTAGTCTATTTCTAAATTTTTTTATTAATTATATTTTCAAAAAATATTATTTTTATTTATAAGATCCTAAATAAATAAAACCACTAATAATGATAAGAGTCAAGACTCGACTACTAAGAAGACAAAATTCAATCTCTCAATTGTCTAAACACTCTTGCTGGAGGTCTCTCTAGAAGCCATCTCTCTACACTCGGATAAATGTATAACCGTCAATATCTCACCTCCCCAATACCTTGCGTTTGCGGGATTGGGTATAGTTGTAATTTATTAAGGTAGAACTCGAAAGTTGTGAGCATTTACTCACACAATTAATATCACATGAAATTAGAAGGAATTATATATATAAAAAATGACAACAATGGTGCATACCTGTGTACGGCAAATTCGAGACACTTAACACAGTAAACAAATGCATTGTTGAATCCTTCATCACCACATGTCCTACATACCAAACCCTATCAAAGTAGAAAAAAAGAAATAACCAATCATATCATAATTCAATTATAGATATACCAGAGCTAATTGCGGGTTACAGCGATACCTAGTATATTTACTCCAAAACTCATCTATGATTTTCAAAACTAAAGCTTACCCATTTTCTGAGAAACTGTAATATCAAAAATTAAAAGTTTCCTTCTTTTTATTATTATTGCTAGAATTAACAAGAAACTTATTATATGTTTATTAATTATTATTATTATTATACATAATTAAATATAATAAATCTATATCTATATTATAAATAAAAATTTAAAAAAAAAAAAATACCTCAGGCCGGAGGGAATGATCACGGGGTAGTTTAGGTGCCGCTCTGCGTGCCTTAGATTTACGAGCAGACCGTTTCGTGCGAGTCATTTCTTTTCAAACAAATCTGTAACTAATTAAGAGTAATTCTAGGTTTATAACTATCTAAATTCAGATATAATAATAACAATAAAAATAATAAGCGATAAATGAATTTAAAAAAAAAAAAAGAAATAAAAAGAAAGAGGAAATCCAATGAGAGAAGATTAAAGTAGAGATAGATAAACCTTCATGAAGATGATGAATTCAAGATCAATCAGTTTTCTTGGTTCTAAACCGATAAAAGATAGTGCTGCACACAACACGACAATATAAAGGGTTTTTTTCTTTGAGATTTTATTAAAACCATTTGTTGATGAACTTCGAAAGGCGCGATCTTTATGATTTTGACCACAAAACAATAAAATTAATTTAAATAAAAGGAAATTCATACCTGCAGTCACTGCCCAATATTCGTCCTATTAACTTATATATATATACTAGTGCTTAGACCCCGTGCGATGTACGGACAACCCTAAATAATTTTTCTTAAACTTTATTTTAAAATTGTATCAATGAATAAATATAACTGAGTTGGACATAATAAAAATATTCTTATGAGTTGATTAATTTAAAGAAGAAGAATGCTAGATATACCTTGGGATTTATTAATGATACACGAGGGCTTAAAACGCGTACATTGCACGCCGAAGAGAAATTGTAAAATGGATTGTCCATAGTAGGCGCATATAAGAAGGATTATGTTGGTTACCTGGATGTGATAGGTGTTATGAATTTTCCCCTACTTTGATATATAGACCCATGTAGATGCGTTATAACCTTAAATAATTTATTTAACACCAGTTCAAGCATGCATTTAGCGAATTAAATGTACTCCTATTACAACTAATGACCATTTTAAAAAAAATTAATGACTTAAAATGCATAGAAAAGTTTTATTTAGCACTAAAATAAACCAAATATACCTCATAATTTTCATCACAAATTTGATAGGTTGTTCATTGTATAAGATTTGAAATTTGTTGATCATTCATTTTAACTCCAATAGCACCAGTGGCATCTACAATCCTAACTTGCACATTAAACCTACCAAAAAAAACAGAGATACAATTTTACCACACAACTTAATGATTATAGAGTTTTAATTTGAAATATAAATATATATATATAGGATTGACGAGAACTCCTTCCTTGTTACATGAACAACAAATCCACATTTTGTTGTCCCTTAAAGCATCAATAATGTCGACTGCATCCGTGTAGAGATCGGTCAACTTAACTTCTTGAGAACAGTTCACACATTCCATTGAATACCATAACTGGTCGGTTGGAATAAAACTGATTGTTGCAACAACAACCACTTTATCAAACTGTCAAAATGAAAATGTTTATACATTAGAATGTTAAAAAGCTAGTTATAAATTCGAAAGAAAGTTATGTTAAAAAGTAATCTAATCAAAAAAGAATTTTCACAAACAATGAATACTTACATGTTCGTCCATCAGGATCATCTCAATACTATCTATGTTATTAACATCTCCATATAGAGGTTGCTTTCATAGCCGCAAATTCTAACCGTTATCGTACATGGCTTATTATTTGGACGCAAATTTCTAATTGAAACATGGTTTAGTGAAGCCATGCTAAAATTGATCTGTTATGTGTTTACGTTTTGAAATGCCTTAAAACTGAATGAAAGTGGCCTTATATAGACATAGACATGCAAGGAAGTAACCGCCACAAGCAATACATGAACGGTTACATATTCAAATTTTCGAAAATTTGCACTTCTTGAAAGCATAACTAATCCGTTTTCGAAAATTTGAACTTCTTATAAAAGTAACTAATCCGTAGACCTTCCAAGGAGCAATATTGTAATAATTTTTGGGCTTTCTTGCATTTTTAAGCATGCCACATAGGCAATAACTAACAAATTTTGAAGTGAGATTTATATAATGTAGGATATATATATATATATGGAAAATCAAATAAGAACAGTTTTAAAATAAGAACGGTGAGAACACCTTAAAAACATCATTTTGATGCATTAAAAGTCTATAAAACTGACATAGTGCATAACTAATTATTATTATTTAAGTGTTTAACAACACATTGATTCATCAAAATTGAAAAAATCACCTTTTTTGTTGGATGCATCATTTTGATGATTATTTCGATTTTGACGGATGAATGTGTTGTTAAACACTTAAATAAAGATAATTAGTTCTGCACTATGTTAGTTTTATGGACTTTTAATGCATCAAAATGATGTTTTTAAGGTGTTCTCACCGTTCTTATTTTAAGAGTGTTCTCACCGGAGTGTTACCATATATATATATATATATAGAAAGTGAGTATGGGGTTGTCCCCCATCTAAGCTTAGATGGGGAACCCTTCACATTTGGTTTTTATAATCATGAAAATCATGGGGGTCATGTATTTGTTTTAAATTCAAACAAATAATAAAATATTTTTATGTGAGGGGTTCCCCATCTAAGCTTAGATGGGGAACAATCTCATACTCACTTGTCTCAACCAGATTTATTACATATAAAAATTACATTAACACGTTACCCGCGCAATGCGGCGGTGGTTGTGGCGGCAACAATGTGGTCGTGCGGACGACCTTTGGTGGTAGATGAGGCGTGGATTGGTGTAGATAATTGATGTAAAAGTAATTGATGTAAAAGGTTAATGGAGATATTTTAAAAGATAAATTATTGATAGTGTAATATAATCATTAATGTTAAAAGAGTAGTGTAGATGAAATATTTTAAGAGGTTTTAAGTGAAAATATTACATATTTTTCAACACTTTAAAAAAAAGTGTTATTTTCATTATAACGAGAGAAAGTACCCGTGCATTACGGCGGTGAGATGGTAGGGGTGGTAGGTTATAGAATGTGATAAGTCATAAAAGGTGATAGGTGTGATATCCAAATGCCTTTAGTCATACGGCCTACGCCATCGGATTTAAAAATTCGTCGAAACTATATCGAATGGGATATCTTATAAAAGAACATGAAATTTTGAGAACGCCCATATAATTTTTATAATTTATCGATGTACGGTTTTTTAGATAAAAGATTCTGAATGAATTAGAGGAAAGATTTATGGAGGAAAGAGAAAAAAATGAGTAATTGAGATTTGAGGAGAGAGATTGAAAATGAAAATTGAAAGTTGTGAATCATTGATGTACATTATCATGTGTAAATTGTTAAAATTGAAAGTTGAAACCTTATTTGCTTTATAATATAGTATAGAAGTATAGATATAGTATAGATATAGAAGTATAGATAAAATGAAAATAAAAAGGTGAAAATAAAATGAGCAGCCAAGAATAGAATAACAAAAAGTTTGGATGAGAAAGAATATTTTTGAAGTATGTTGGATTAACTTGTAAATTGGCAGTGATCTGTACACCGCCAACTTTTGACCGTACACCACCAAATATGCATTAAGGTGTTGTATAGTACAGCAATGTAAAACATGTTTGGTGGTATACGGTTAAAAGTTGGTGGTGCATATCACTACCCTACTTTGTAAATGGTTGAATGAGTTATTTGCTATATATATATATATATATATTATATATATATATCATCCTCTACTAGAGGATGAGTTCGGCTGATGTCACAAAATAGCTGCTCTCAACTAGAGGGATAGTCCACATAGGATTTTGATGTCATGGGGTGATGAAATTGCTAGGTATTTGATGGTGTTTATACTATGTGTATTCGTATATATTTTTGTATACATTTTGGGCGGGCGTTTGAATTTTGAAAGTAGAAAGAAAAGTGTATGGAGGGAGAATGGAGAGAGAAATAAGTGTCAGATCTATTTTTCTTCCACACTTTCTTTCATCTGGCCCTCTTTGTCCCATTCTCACTTTCTTTCATGTGCCCCTCTTTCTCACATTTCCCTTTCTTCTTCGGTTTTATATCTATATCTATTACCTTTTTATGTATGGAGATACCGACTGAGTTGTGTATGTGGATCAGATGCTGCTGATATGAGATACGGTTTTCATCCCGAGGTATTTTTTGTTTTTGACATATATATTTGTATTCATTTTTGGGTTTTTATATTTAATTTCATACCATCTCCTTCATCTTTGGGTTTAATCTTTTTCATAGATTTCACAGTTTTGTTTTTTGAATCATTGTTGGTTATGATGTTATTAGTGTTATTTATATGTGAATCGAGTTTCTTTTTTTTTTTTACAAAATTTTCTTTCTTTTTGTTGAATTTATGTGGCTGCACACTAAGTGTTTGTGAAAAGTTTTGTGACAGGCTGTTTGTAATAATTCATCATATATTCAAAAATTATGTTTTTTTGGGGAAATGGATTTTTAGTTGGGAAATCAAGTTGTTTTTGGTACTTACAAATTGCAGGGGTGATGTGAAATTTCTGGGTCGGGCTGAAGCCCTTGACATGGCTTCTGAGTTGGAGTTCAATATGATTAGTGTTTTTGGTTTATTTTTCATTTGAGAAAAATTGCAATTTGATTGGAACCTTTTGCTGGTTGAATTTGGTCACAATTTTGTGGTTGATTCCTTGGCGACAAATGGATCCGATTACGTTTTCTTGCTTCTTGAACACTTGCTATTTGATGATAATTGATTAGGTGTTCTAACTTTTCATATCTTTCTCATAGACCGAAACAAAGCCACTGATGATAATTGTCCCTTTTTCTTGACTATGATGATGTGTATTGATTCTAACAAACTTAAGTTTATGTGTTCCTTCGCGTGGCATTTGAGGTGTGAATGTGATTGCTGTCACATGACAACTTTCTTTGATGCAGCCATGTTGAATATTACTCTTACTTGAGCATGTTTGAGCCGAATAAATATATGATGAATTATACGGTCCCATAGAAACATTGGGTTCATTAGCTCAAAGTTGGCTGTAAACCTAAATTATTTGTAAGTGAGTTCCTCTCTTAGTTCATTAGCTCAAAAGTTGAAGGATGAACTATAGAACTGGATGGATGAACTTGATGGTCGGCAAGTAACAGACCACAATCAGTGGAGTTCTTGGGGTTTTTGTCGAATTAAATAGCAAGGAAGAAAAGGGTGCAGGTTCTCAAAGAGGTAATAATGTCCATGTTTAAGTTTTTGTTTTCTGCTTTGGCTATTAAATCTTTAGACGACCTTGAAATCTTTTGAAAAGCAGCTCAATTTTTCAAAATTTCAAGATTTGAATTTATTCAATTTAATCAAATATCTTTATCTTCTTAACACATATTAAATCCTTTCATCAATCTTTGAATGTTTGCTGGCAGTGATTGTCACAGATGCAAAACTGCCAAGAATACGGTGACAAAACAAGGACTATGAGAATTATTGACGGAAACCCATTAAACAAGATTTGTATCATGGATTTATTTTTGAGTATTGTATTTTGAGTTTTTACTTGTATATATTTAATATAAATGCATTATACGGATGAAGTAATGTACTTTTCACATGATTTGTTTCGTGTAGGTGCTGGTGCAGTGGAAATCATCATAGGCCATGCCAAGGTTTCAATCAGTTTTGTAGAAAAGAAAAAGATCTCTGAGGTAATTAGTACTCTTCATTTATCTTTTAGTTTCCAATCTTCATTTAATCTTCATTGGTACTTAGTCATGTTCATTGGTAGGATTAAAGGAAAGCACTCATGTCATATATATGTTTTTCTAATATGTTTTTTTGATAATTTTCATCATGTACAAAATGGGTCACTTTCTATGTCAGCATTGCTATTAGTTTGTTAATGAAATCAGATGTAAGTATTTACATGAATAAATTAGTTTTGTGGATCTGTCCTATTACAGTTGTTGGAAATCATTTGGTTGTATAGGAGTGGAAGAAAGCTTCATGAGTTATTTATTTCATAATGGTCTATTATTTATGGGATGACAAACCTTTACAACTTTGCAACAAAATGATCAAGAAGAGGGAAATTATCATGTTTGAGTACTTCAAAAGAAAGCATAGAAATTAATTATTTCACCATATATATATATATATAAAGTGGCAATATTGAACAATTTTTCTATAATAAGCCGGTGTTCCACAAAGATATGACAAAAGGTACAACAACCCTGCTAATTAACTAATACCCATTGACCCCGGATGAATATGATGGGCGGTGTGAAGTTGTCAATTTGCAAGTAAGTGACCACTTATCAATTTCATTGTTGTATACTATATTTTTTTTTAGGTTTTGAACAATTGCCTTCATAAGCAATTAAACTGTTGATGCTTCTCTTAAAAAAAAGCTGCCATTTAAGGTTAGTAAAAGCTATATTCTTCAAGAAATGGGTGTAATGATATTTTTGATGGAATTAGGTTTTATAGTTCAAGTTTCACTTTATTTTTGATGAAAATGGGTTTTATAGTGCAGGTTTGACTTTGGCAAGTATTTTTGATGAAAATGGATTTTTGCAAAAGGTATTTCCAAACCAACCATTCTCCTTTCATTAACCTTTATGGGTATTAATTTGGTTGTTCTAATTTTGGTTAACCTAATTTTGTTTAACAATAATTTGTTTATACTTTTTTCCATTTGGTAACAAGACTAGAGGAGGAGTTGTGCTGATGTAACGAAAACATGGCTGTCAAATAGATAGATAGCCACGTCACTTTTTGAGGTCATTGGATGATGAAATTGGTGTGTATTTAGAGGTGTTTATACTTTGTGAAAAATTGTATTCGTATAGAAAATTGTATATACGCATAGAAAAGGTAGATAGAGGAGTTGGGCTGATGTCACAATACCGTGGCTGTCAATTAGATTGGGGGTCCATGCCAGTTTTTTATGTCATTGGATGATGAAATTGATTAGGTGTTATAATTTTGCAATATTTATATCAATTTTGTATCGTATATAATCTTGAATCCATTTTTTTTCTCGTGTTTTCTTAACCATCATCGTGTTTTTGTGTATATTTATATTTATAAATAGGGTTATGATAAAGTAGCGATTTTATGGCAGGAAAACAATGAGTTTGTTCTACACATCTTAATTCCAACATACAAAACAGGGGAAAGAATCCGAAGTCCTGATTTCGTGTGTTGGAAGTGCATATTATGTTGCACCAGAAGTTCTACTTAGATCATATACTCATATAGCCTTGAAGTTGATGTACCAGACATTGTTTCCAAAGTTAGTATATCTCATAATATATGGAGTTGTTTCAGATTCTAATTTTCCATTTCTTATCCCTTTGTTTAACACACATTATATATTTTTTTTGCTAAGAATCAGGTGTGTATGGGCAGCCTTTGCCCTCACCTTTAGCTTCTCGGGTTGTGAGTGCACTGTCGAATCTTCATTGACCACCAAAGATGCAGTGGATAAATTCCGGTCGATCTTATAAAAGGTACTTATTGTATCTTAAATTTTATTTATATTTTTGATCTCATTTATAAATAAAACGGAAGTCATGTATTGTTTTTTATATTTTTTTATCGTCATGCTTGCCTTAAGAATGCTACTTTTATACATGAGTAAAAGTTTACATTGTAGCTTCAATTTCTCACTGTCATCCTGTAGAATTATATCTACAGAGTTACCATTGTCAAGTTGGGTGGTTCGGATAATGGGTCAAATGGGTTTGGGAAATAAGTTGGGCTGACCAGAAACATCCTAACAGAAGAATCTTTTAGCTTCTTTGACTAATAGTTATTCCTCAATGAAACTTAACTTTCTTGGAATGGAAAAGAGTTTCAAGCTACAGCTAGGTCTGACCGATGTAACTGCAGAAACTATTATGGTCTTGTTTGATGAAACAGGGGAACAGTTGTTTAAGCGATCAGCAAGGGCGCTATTAGCATTGCACTATGTGGTCTAGTTTGCTTTGTGGTTTGTTTTCCTGACTCTATCTTTTTGTTTTTGTTTCTTTGGTTCCCATATTGGTTCATGTTCATTAGGCTGTAAAAATAGTTTAGTTAGATGGTTTTGGTAATAAAAAAATTAAGTACTCTCTTAATAAATGGGTTGCCTACAGACTATTGCACTTAAGGCCCTTAGTTTTAGTGATTAAAAGAGTCAATACCACGAAAATTGATATTCTTGCTCGAGTTAAGGTTTTTTTTTACCTTTGTGGGGTATTGTTTAGGGAGAAGGGTTTAGGGTCGTGTCTCTATATCCTAACTACAGGACGCTTTCAATTTATTATAATCCTCAATGGGCTTTTTGGAGATGAAAATAATTAAGTACTTATTGTTAGTGGAAGAGGCATATAAAGCTTAAGCATGGCTTTTTCTCCATGCAGGAAGCTTGGAATTTCAGCGGCGCATGGCCTACTTCTTGAGGTTTGTGTTGGCATAATGGGTGGGTTGGGTCATGAATCTAAACCTGTAACTTTAGTATGGGGCTATGGGCTGAAACTGGCCAGTTTATGGTTGAGCCGACCTACTTCTTGAAGGTTTGTTGATCGATATTTTAAAACCTGATATGTTTTTGTTTTACTTATCATTTATGTATAAAGATGCCATTGAATACCGTTTTTAGTCGATACATCTTTTGTAGCTAATATGTATATGCTATGTACACTGTTTTCTTTACCACCTGTTACTGTGGGTCTTTTTGCTAGCGTTGAGTGGAGAACTTTGGGAGATGAAATGGATGGTTTTGGTGAGGGGCGTTTGGCTTATGTGATGACTTTGCCGTGGACGGATGTGGCTTGACATGTTTGGTTTGGGTCGCGAGGTTGATTTTGGTGGCTTCATCTTTGTTTTTAAATACTCTCATTGTCACTAAGATCTCTTGCTGTATGTACAAAAATCTGCTATGGAATTACAATCACTTTAAGTGCCTACAGTATTGCGGTGTCTCAATTTCTAGCTAAGTATCTCTAAATTACATGAGATGTTGAAAAAAGGAATTAATTATAACTCTTGCATTTTGAATTGCTAGAACAATTACATTGTCACTCTTAAAACCACAAAGACTTTCAAAACATGGTCAGAGGAGTAAGTGTTCACAAGAATCGGTTGTGTCGAATCTAACGCTTTGAAATTGAGCTTACGGCGTCAAAATGGATATATATGTTTCAGTAAAAATAAATTTCAAAACAGAAGTTTTATACATTGGCACTTTCTAAATGTGGTAATAGTTAAGTTTTTAACAAATAGTCCGCCAATCTTTCTTGCTTATGTAAGTCGTGATAACCTATTGCATATATGTTTGGATTTGGATAAGTGTTCACATTAAGTTTGTAGGCATTACACACAAGAGAGTTGCAACGTGAAGCTAAATAAATAATACCAACATATATAGGGTCAATATAAGGATTCTAAAGTGCAACCCCACTTTGTTGAGTAATTAATTTGTTGATTTAGAAGATGATTTTGAGCCGTTATCATCCTTTATTTTTAATATATATATATATAAATAGACAAATATTGAGAACAATGATTTTTAGATAGTTGGTCTTCACTGTTTTTAGAGCATTTTATGGTGTTTATAATATTTTGATTTTTTATATATGTTTATATCTATTTAAAAATTAAAATTTAAAAGAAAGGTGTGTTGTATGAGAATGGAGATAGAAAGTTTATAAGCCTGTTAATTTCATATCTCTTCTTTATCCAAATATACATCTATATCTGTTACTTTTATGAATATTAGTTGTGTATGTCGATTAGATGTTGGACTGTTGGTGATATGAGATATGGGTTTTCATTATGAAGTATTTTTATTGTCGCATACAAAACAAATAAAACATGGTTATTTCTTCTACACAAGAGTGTAGAAAAACAAATTAAAATTTTTTCTTTATTCCACCCGTGTTTAACACGGGATTTAAATTTTTTCTATATAAAAGAGATATTGTCGTGGAAGCTTGAAGAGAGTGAACTCGAAGGATTTATGGGTTCCCCTATGTACAAGAGATGTGGTCGACCAAAAAACTGTGATGTTGGGGGACAAGAAATGCTTTTACAATTACATAAACAAGCTTCCTAAAGATATCTTGGATGTTGAATTATTGGTATACAATGACTACTTATGTCAATTATAATGTTGGAAAACACACTTGAGCATGGCAAGACTAATGTTCCATGGAAAATGTTGTCAAAATTTTAATGTCTACCCATTAGTCTATTACTTGTGTTAGACAAATCCGAGTTTAGCAAACTACAAAAGAGATATTGAAGACAAACACTTTTGTGTGCAACATACCTCTGATTGTTTAACAAATCCGCGTTTAACGTGGGATTAAATCTATTATATATAGATAAGGGAATTATAAAGGAATTCTACCTAACCATATATGAGATAAAAAGAAATACAATAAATACAAAGTACAATCATAATCAATTTCATAAATATAAATCATAATCAATTTTATAAATATATACACGCCTATATGTCCCCCGTAGTCATAGAGGTAGAGGCAGTAGAACAAATGCGAAAGCTCGATTTATATCGGTAAGGAAACATACCCAAGTGTAATTGGTATAATTATCAACTAAATTCATGTACTCCCTCCGTCCCGGTCAAAGTGTCCTACTTTGAAAAACACAAAATTTAAGGTGGATGAAATTATTGTCTTCTTTGCTTGCCAAATGACTATATTACCCATTAGTTCATTACATAGCCAAAATATCAATTCTGTAAAAAGAAATGAACCGAAATAAACTAATGTTTGTGACCCCACTCAAGTTGTACTAGTATACTAACAAATTTGTTTCCAAAGAGTCATCATTTTTGGAGCCACTATTTACCGCCAAATCAATATTGTTACGATAGATTTTAGCTATTCAATTTATGGACTCAAAATCACTGCATATTTACCTCCAAATATTTCTATGTTTTCACATAACATTACCATTTCATTTCAATTGTATATTATGCCGCCAAGTTTATAGTCCATATTACCGCCCCTTTTTTTCCGTAAAGATAAAGTATCCATTTCAATTGTGGTCAAACACTTAACCTGTTAGGTCCAGTTTTAGCAAAACTGTAAGTCCCAACTATTACTAGAGGGTGCTGAAGACACCTCTATGTCGATAGTGAGTGAACTTTGCAACACAATCAATTAATCTGGATATGACCAGTTTAGATTGATCGTGTACTAGGTTAACTGGAGTAAATGTATTAAGGTGACAGAATACGTAAATTAATACAATGCAATAATATAAATGACAAGTATATAAACTGGTGAGACAATATGTAGTTTTCAAGTATATTTTATTTATTGATTGTTTAAATAAAATACAAGGTTGTTGCGGAACCAAGATAATACATGAATGTAAATATCCTAACAACCCATGAATTACAATTGATCTAAACTTGGAAATTCTCCTAAACAATCGAAACACTTAGAGTTGTGAAATGTTCCTTTTTGCGATTGAGAGAATATTGCACAAGTTCACCAATATTGCAGAATATATGTATTTGCAAAGTTATTCAAAATGCTTGTGCAAGGACCTCTATTTATAGTCGAAGATTGAGCATGGGGATCTCAACTTCGACGTACAAATATGGTTGACAACACACAAAAGTATTGTTTAAATAATCCTTTGTGTGTGCTAAATAAAGTAAGACAAAAGTTTACTTTATTCAATCACTCTACATCTTTGCACCTTTATCCAGAGATAATATCATTGTCCGGTTAAAAAGATGTAGAGTAAAAAGGTCCTCCTTGTAATCAGTGTAAAGCTTTGTAAGAGCATTTACACTGGAGGATTCTCCAGTTGATTGATCTGGTAGATTGTCAACTGGGCTTCGTTGCCATTGCCAATCTCTGTCTTCCATTTGTTGTCTTAGACTTCAACTGGAAGGTCTTCAGATTCTAGTCTTCTGATCTCAACTGGAGGAAGTCATCAGTTGCTAAACCTGTACAATGCAACTGGACTTCTAATATTTCGGACAATTCCGCATGCTCTCCAGATGTCGCTGGAGAGCTCCAGTTTGGCTTAAACTGGACCTAACAAAAACTGGCCAGTCTCCGGTTACATCTGGAGACATAAAGATTTCTCCAGAAATATGCGAAGTCAAGTTACATTATACAGTTTATGCAACTGGTGACTTCCTCCAGTTGAAGATCTGACCAAACCTGAAGACCGTCCAATTGAAGTCAAAGACATCAAATGGAAGAAAAAGACTGGCCATGGCAGCGAAGCCCAGTGGCCATCTGACCAGATCAAGACTGGAGAATATCAGTGTAAAGTACTTACAAAGCTTTACACTGATTACGAGGAAAAGACCTTTATTGCTTTATGTATTATTACCCGGATAATAGATATTATCCTAGTATAAAGTACAAAGCAGGTTGGATAAAGTATTCACTCTGACACACTTTATTTAGCATTTTCAAGGAAAAGTTCATACATCCTTAAATGCTCTCAACCATATTTGTACGACAAAGTTGACATTCCCAATGTCAACCTTTGCCTATAGATAGAAGCCATTGCACAACACAAAAATATAAGTCTTTGCAATTACACTTTGCAATACATTGGTGTGCTTATGCAATATTCACTCAATCGCAAAAAAGAACATTTCATAACTCCAAGTGTTTCGATTGACAAGGGAATTTCCAAGTTATAGATCAATTGTATTTCATAGGTTGTTAGGATATTTACATACTTGTAACATCTTGGTTCCGCATCAACCTTTGTATTTTGTTTATAATCAATAAATAAAATACATATGAAAAATATATATTGTCTCACCATTTACTTTACAAGTTAATTTATTATTGCTTTGTATTTACTTATTTACTTTGTCACATTAATAAGTAAACCATCCAGATAACCTGGTATACTGTTCACCCCAACTGGTCGAGTCCAGATCTGGTGAACATATTGCAAAGAAACTCCACTATTGACATAGAGGTGTCTCCAGTAGAGTACCATCTCTTGAGTTGGGACTTACATAACCAATTTGCTTAGTGTCACATTCTTTCCTTCTCTTTCAATAAGCTAGCACTTATACTCAATTTCCTTTTAGAAAATCGATAGTCTTACTAACTTAGACACTAAACCAAACTTGACTGATTCCCAATGTCGAACCATATATGAAGCCTTGTTGCAACAAAGTATCGACGGGAAACTAAAATATGGATCTATAAGCGATGTGGCATCACATTTCTCCGTATCTACTCGCACTGTAAGTCGTATTTGGCATCGAGCTAGGTTCTAATTCAGTCATGGATATGTAGTCGATGTGTCTTCAAGGAAGCCATATGTAGTTAGACAAAAAAGGGTACAAATCAATTTCAATCAAGTTTCACAAAAACCACTACGGCGTCGAACCAATATTCGATCAATTGCGAAAGCAATCAATGTTTCAAAATCAATGGTGCATAGAAGAATAAAAGAAGGTGAACTTCAACCACACACAAATGCTATCAAGCCGACTTTGACAGAAGAGAATAAAAAGGCAAGGTTAGAATTTTGTTTATCAATGATTCCTCCATCTTTGTCTACTCCATTTTATGATATGTTTAACGTCGTTCACATTGATGAAAAATGGTTTTACATGTCAAAACCATCAAAACTTTATTACCTTGTACCTGGCGAGGATGAGCCGTTAAGAACGTGTAAATCAAAAAAATTTATCACAAAGGTTATGTTTTTAGCCGCTGTTGCATGACCATGATTTGATATGCCTGGTAATGAAATTTTTTCGGGAAAGATAGGTATCTTTCCTTTCACAAAACTTGAACCCGCAAAACGTTCAAGTAAGAATCGTGTTGCGGGAACTTTAGAGACTAAGCCTATCTTATCTGTGACTAAAGAAGTAACGAGGTCATGGTTAATTGATAAAGTACTACCGGCTATTAGGAATAAATGGCCACAAGGTCATTCAGGTCCAATTTTCATTCAACAAGACAACGCGAAGCCACATATTAGCATTGACGATGAACAATTTATTCAAGAAGCATCTCGAGATGGGTTTGATATTCGACTTCGTTTTCAACCTCCAAATAGCCCGGATTTAAATGTATTAGATCTCGGGTTTTTTCGTGCAATTCAATCACTTCAATAGCAAGAGGTTTTCGGTTCGATAGATGAATTGGTTCATGCAGTCCAAACCTCTTTTGAAAGAATGTCATCCCATGAGCTTAAACGTCTTTTTGACTCTACAAACATGCATGAAAGAAATAATGAAGGTGCATGGTAGCAACCATTATCAAACACCACATATTGGTAAAGGTAAGTTGGAATGTCAAGGAAAGTTACCATTGCAAATCGAGTGTGATAGAAATTTGATTGATGAAGTAGTCTTACATTTAGCCCAGAAAAGAAACGAACGAAAGAAAAAGATGAAGCAAAGGGAAGGATGGAAAGTCTTTTGTCATGTACAGAACATAACATGCATGTAAAAAAAATGAAGATGGAAAATCTTTTGTCTTTTTGTCAAGTTAGTGTATGAATTCCTCATGTTACAAAATGCATGTACTCGGTATATTGAAGGATGATACTCTTAGTCTTCATGTTTTGTTTTCTTCTGTTATATTGTCCACCTATATTGTTTTTTTATGCAAGTTGTATATGTGAAAGGGTAAGGGTAAATTTGGAATTTGGCTAGTAAATTTTAAAAGTGGACACTATGAGTGGGACAAATAAAAAAGGAAATATGGACACTTTTAATGGGACGGATGGAGTAATACTTATATCGCGTGTTGGAGATAATAAGGGAAGTCCACAAATTACAATGTACTATTTCAAAAGGTAACATAGTAACCGAAGTGGATATGTGGGGAGGTAAAAGTTTATGCCTTCATAGAGAAAGCAAAGGGACCAAATTCCACAAAGACATAATTATCAATGGTAAACTTCCTCACAGATTTAAGGTTTTTGGTTACATAAGGGGCATAAAGGACATTGACTAAGTGGAGGTTATTTTGTTGGTTAGAAAAGTATGTGTGACCCAATCCAAGTTGACATGTTTTGACCATTTCCAACTAGCTTAGACTTGATTGAAGTAAAAGATGGAGAGTTTGAACATGTACCTTCATCACCAATTAGATGATTAGTTGCTCCTCAATCCATATTATATTCTTCTACATTAGAGTTAATTTCAAGGGCTTGAAATGCCTGGCAGATTTCAGTGACGCTCAAGCGGATCAAAATCTGTAATGTGGGCTTGACGGGTAGACTGTATCGAAGCCTGCCTGATGCTTGTTTTTATTCTCATGTTGGCGCGAACTAGTGGAACTCTGTGGCTACCATTGGCCTTGTTGCCATACTGTTAGAAATATAAATAGTGCTTAGTTGTATTTTTAGACTTTGTATTTTGTATGATTATTATAAGGTTGAGGGGGAGCTTGTGTTTTATACCTTGAGTATAAATATCCCTCAAGCCTTCATATTTCATAACCTTTTGTAACCTTGAACACATTCTTGCAATACAATCTTCCAAGCTTTCCACACACACATACTTTTCTCTCTCAAGAACACACACTAACACACACACTTCCACCATTGCCGCATCCGAACACGAATCAATTTAATTCTTACATGTGGTATCAGAGCAAAACAACAATCTGTTGACGATCCAGAACAATTCACATTCAGATTGATTGAGATTTTGTTCAAATTTCCATTTTCGTGTTCAAACCAAAACCGTTTTACTGCCATTACTGTTCTTCACCAATACAACATCAATTTTCACTCAATTCTTCTGTTTTTGTTCACAGATTCATTCTAAATCATCTCTAAAAATATCCTGTTAAGTTTCAGAATCCAAAATTTTTGAAAAACTAATCAAATTTTGATTTTCATGATTGAGTTGATTTGAGATATGGAATTATTTCTAGGGTTGTGCGCGATCATATTCTGAGCATTTTTGTGTTTGGATCGTGTTCTAACTCTCAAAATTGAGTGAGAATCAAGCAAATTAGTGTGAAAAACGACTATTTTGTCTGTTTTTGTTGTTCTTGCAGGTTTCATCAAGACGATCTTCAAAGGGACTCTAAGACGATCTTCATCAAGATCGTCCTAGTGTTTTGCTTGCTTTAGTGTTAAGACGATCTCATCAAGATCGTCCTAACTTTTTTAGTTTTGTGTGAACTGTGTGTTGTGGAGTAAACTTTTGAAGTTGTTGTGATTGGGAATCACACACTTCCTTAGGTAACTAATCTCTTTGAGATTGGTTTTGCTCAACATTTCCAAAATCATTTTGTCATTTTGCCCAAATTTCCTAAATTTTTCCATACTTAGAAAATTTTTCATCAAATTTTGTTAAGACGATCTTCAACAAGATCGTCCTAACTTTCTTAACCAAATTGTCAAAACGATCTCTTTTCAAGACCGTTCTACCTGTTTTTCTTATATTTAGAAAATTTTCCAACCATTTTTTAAGACGATCTTCATCAAGATCGTCCTAGGTTCAAAAGTTTTCAAAATCTTCAAAATCAATTTTTTTTCAAAATCTTCAAAATTAATTTTTTTTCAATTTTGTTAATCATTTTAATTTTTCAGAATATCAAAACCTTTAAAAACAATTTTCAATTTGTAATTCATTCTTTCCAAATGACAACAATCAACATTGATTCAAAGATTTCAACAAGTGAGGTAACATTGCTTTCCCAAGATGATTACCAGTCTGTCCAAACAACTACTGATACTTTGACAAAGCAAAATCTGACTTTGAAAACCAATTTGAAAATAGCTAAACAAGAGTTTGATAAACTTAATGAAAATTTTTCAGAACTCTCAATAGCTCATGAAGCTCTCAAAGTTAACTATGATTCTTTGAAAGAAATGCACTTGTGAAGTAACAGTTCTCAAGTTGTTTCACCCAATGCTCAACTAACCAACAAACGTCAAGACCTTGAAAAGACTGTCCATTCACTCAAGCAAACCATTGAGACTTTACAGCTTGAGAAAACCAATGAATGGATAAGAGCAAATGCAAGACAGGCTGATGTTGAATTTCTCACAAATAAAATGAAAGATATGAGACCAAACAGTTCTTGTTTTCTCAAAGGAGTTGAAATTGAAACTCTTCAAAAACAAGTTGAGGATTTGAAAGCTAACATTTTGTTCTATCAAGAGAAAATCTATAAAATAGAACAAAATCCTTTTCTGAATTTCACTGCTTATTACAATAAATCAAAGATTGATAGATCAGAACTTCTTCTTGGTTTGGGATGTGAGAATCCAGCACATTTAGAAAAAATCCAAAAAGAAGACCTTGGTCCATTGTATGATAAAAAATTTCTTCGACTTGGCATGATTCAAGATTTCATCAGACCATCTGAGGATGACTTTGAGTCAGATGATGTTGAAAGACCAAAACCAATTCAGATGAATATTGATTATGTTGCTCTAAATGACACATACAAAGAAACTCATAACAGATCAATCTATGAGTTAGAAGAAATAGACAACATTTCAATTAAAGCAAATGAGGCTCAAAAAGTTTGTTCAAAACCAATTTCTCACAGAGCTTACATTCCAACTACCATATTGGAAAAAGAAATTGAAATCTTAAAACAAAAGATTGAGTCTCAACAAAAAGTCATTGAACATCTGAAAACTCAAGATCATTCTCCAAAGGTAAGTGAGACTACCCCTACCCAAATGATGCGTGATTTTAATACTGTTGATTGCTCCATTCCATCCAATGGGAGTGAGAATTCTAACAAAGAAATGCAGGGAGGAAGCATCTCTCCTCAAGACATTCATGACATGTCTACAACAATGTTATCATCTTTCTTTCAGATTGAAGAGAAAGTTCAAGCTTTGAAAGCTAAACGTCTTGCTTCTGTCAAGAAGATACTTTCTTTTGATACCCCTGTGACCACCCTTGATGACCAAAGTAAAGTGACTTTAGAGCACAAGATTGAGATTCCTAAAGATCTTAAGGCTAAAGTAAAAGCATTAATTGAAAAGTTGACTAACAAAACTGGTTCTAAACCAGAAAGTCAATCAAAAATTGAAAAGAGGTTGAAAAACTTTCTTACAAAACGCCTAAAGTTGAACCAAAGAAGGAATCTAAATCTAAGATTGCTCTAACTTCATTTTACTCATCCAAAGGTCAACATGCACCAGCTATCAAAGGTAAAAAGACCATTACTAAAACCCCAAAGCTCAAGGTTGATATTTCATCTGTTTCTAGAACATCTGCTGCTAAAACTATCTCTCAACCTGGTTCTTTACCTAAGATGTCCAAGTTCAATCAAGTTTTGCTAACAAAGGATACATCAAATGGTATAACTAGTTATAGAGATCAGTATGGTTGGTTCACTGTTGCAACACCAAAGAAACAGAATATCAAATCTTCTACCAACAAAAACAAAAATCAGAAAGTGTTTTTAACTCCTCGAACTAATTCTAAGAATTTATCTGTCACAGGAGAGAAGAGCTTAGCTAGTAATTATAAGTGGATTTCTAAATTATCAATGATAAAATCTACTAGTTATGCTAAAACACAAATGGATTCTAAGCCACCAGTTAGAAGAAGTTGGAAAGCTGATGATTACAAGAAGGAAGCTCCTAATAGGAAAATTGATACAAATTCGAGTAATCTAGCTAATCCATTGTCTGTAATAAAAACTAAACCTTCTACTATGATTTCTAAACCATTAATTGTTGATTCCAATGGGATTGTGATGAATCTTAAAAATAAACCTCTTGTTCGTAAACCCCATTTGTATACCTTGAATGATACATCTAACCCAAAAGGACCCATTCAAAAATGGGTACCTAGAAAAACTTAATTATTTTTTTTGATTTGCAGGTAATAAAGGTCCGTGTTCAATATTCCTGATTCGGAAGCTATTCAACACATGATCTTGGAATGAGTTTCTTTTCAAAGAAACTATCTCAAATAAGTGCTCATTACCAATGCACTAAATTGCCTCTACATGTTTTGTACAAATCCTTCATCTCTTTCTATTTCATTCATTATCTGTCAAACATTGATGCTATGCTTACGTGCAATATGCTTAAATATCATGCAATGTTTGAGGGAGAGAAAAAGGATAATTCATGAATTAAGGGGGAGTCTGTGTTCTGTGTATTTGCACTATTTGAAGAGAAACTCATTGATAATTTTAGAAAAACATATAAAAAATTTAAAATAATAAAAATGATAAAAATGAAAATATAAATAATAAACAAAATAATCTTTTTTCTTTTAGATAAAAAGTTTTTTTTAAATATTTTCTGTAAAACCTCAAACCCATGTTGAAAATAAATATTCATTTCGATGATAAAGCCCATGTTGAAAAACCTCAAACCCGAAATCCGAAAAACCCAATGTTTTTGAGTCCAAAAATAAATAAAACCGGTCCATTACCCAGACCCGATCCAATGACCCGACCCACTTAACCCGACCCATCTGCCCTTTCTTCTTCTTTAAGAAGGAGGGAAATCAATTTTTCCCTTCATTATCCGATCATTATTTTCCGTAAATACACACACACACTCACACACAGTCACTTCCACTCACAAATTGTAACTAGCTGATCATATAAACAAAATTGAGGGTTTTGTTGCAAATTTCTTGCTGATCATTTCATATCATAACAACATTGTCATTTAATCACATCCACATGTATGATTTTCAACTTAAATATAGATCTCATCTTTTCAATTTTTCTTGAAATCTCTATGTCTGTTAATAATTTGATGTTGATTAAATGAATTAGAAACATGTTTAGGATACATGTGAATGATTTTTACATGTTTAAGTGCCTAGATTTGAGTTTATGAAAATTCAAAAATATGGTATCCCTGTTCTCGTGGAGAAGATGACTTCAGACGATCTTCATTGTATGTTGTGTTATGTTTGTTGATTTGTGAAAATGAAGTGTTAGTTTTAATGATTTTATAGATGTTTTGCCATGATTAGATACCATTTGGAAACATTGTGAGTGCTGTCGTGCTTGTCTGTTTGGCTCTAGAACGTGTTTGGCACAAATCGTGTTTATTTCTAGGTTGTTTGGATCTAGAACGATCTTGTTCAAGATCGTTTTGGTTCCTAAACGACTTGGAAATAGGACGATCTAGCAAAGACCGTCCTAGTTCCACATTTCATGTATTTGCCTTGTAAACCCTGAGACTAAGACCAGGATGATCTTGTCAGGATCGTCCTAGGGTCTGTTCGCTGTGTGGTTGTTGAAAGTTTTGCAAATCAAATTGATGGGTAACTGAACTTTTTTTGAGATCGGTTTGCTCAAAACTGATACTTATAAATGTAAGGGGAGATCATTGATTTGATTTCAACTTATATTTCTAAGTGTTAGAAATTTTCCAAAAAAAAAGGAGTGAAGATTTTTTTTCACATTGTTTTCAAGACGATCTTATTAAGATTGTCTCAAAGTTTTTCCTTCACTTCCAAATATTCTCAACATATAAACCTTCAGGACGATCTTATTCAAGATCGTTTC
Organism: Erigeron canadensis; assembly: GCF_010389155.1. Classification (NCBI taxonomy): domain Eukaryota; kingdom Viridiplantae; phylum Streptophyta; class Magnoliopsida; order Asterales; family Asteraceae; genus Erigeron; species Erigeron canadensis. The sequence continues at coordinate 11,322,477 of NC_057762.1, read as the reverse complement.
ATTTCTTTTTCCCATACTTAAACTTTTTCAAAAAGAAAAATGTTAAGACGATCTTTTCATGAGTCGTCTTGTTTCTTTAACTGAACCTCAGGACGATCTTGTCAAGATCGTCTTGGCTTTCAACACTTAGAAAATTTTTTTCTTTTCAAATTTTTTTTTCTTTCTTATTTCTTCATTTAAATTTCTTATTATCGTGTGGTGTGACAAATTGTTTTGTATTGTCATATAACTACAATATATTTGAAATACGAGGAATCGAACGCCTTTGTGTACTTCCTTACTATTCTCAAGTATATTATACTTATATGATTATACCTGTTTTTCAAAGTTATATACATATGAAAGTATATAAAAGTACAGAGAATCGATCGCCTTTGTGAACTTCTTTGTAAGTTTATATATGGAAATATGTGTTTAATTTTTCTGTGTTTATTTTCTCATATCAAGTTATTTATATAGAATACACTGAGTTGATCGCCTTTGTGAATCTCTTTGTATTTTATATAAATCATTTGTGTGAATCTTGTTATTGCTATTCAAACGTTGTTTTATGTGTGCGTTAAACTGTTTTATGTCTTAAAATCAGAAAAATAAAAATAATATGGATCATCAAGAAGAGATTGAACATGATGAAGAAGTTGCACTAAATGAATCGATTGAAGAAATTCTCATTGCCGGAAACAGAAATAACATGAGAAACAATAGAGTACTGTTTGATCTTTTCAATGCTCCTGGCTTCCCAATCGTTTCAAGGATATTCCACAATCATCCACTCTCATATGCACTCACAGTTGACGTAGACTTAGCTGAAGTCTATCTTTATGATATGTGGAGATCCATCACGTTTGTTCAACCACAAGATCCATCAACTTCAAGAGCAAAAGCTAAAGTCAAATCACCAGAACTTCGTCGCCAAGGCTATTTTCAGTATCAAATACACTCTGGTGATAACACTTATGACTTTGAGTTCAATCTAGATGATTTCCGAAGAATTCTAAGGCTTCCTGAAGCAAACTCAAATGGATATAATGATTATGACACATTTGAATCAAATGAAGTGATGTTTGCAGCCTTAATATCTCTTGGTTATGAAGGTCCTCTAACCAAAACAAAAGACTTCAAGCTGAAGAATCTTCCAAAGATTTGGTATTTTGTATATTCCATTCTCAGCAACTGCCTTACTCCATTCACAAGAGGCATGGATAATCTGACACAGCCGATGTTGTATATATTCTATGGCTTTGTCTTCAACCGACACTACGACATTGCTCAACTTCTGTAGGATCAGTTGATAGTATTGGTCAATGGAAAGATCTCTGCTCCCAAGAAGTATATTCCATTTATAAGATTTCTCACAGCAATCATTCGCACAATCAGAACTAAGAAAAATATTCCAAGACTTCTAGAAACTGGGAAAGTTGTCATTCATTCTTACAAGTATGTTAGAGACTCTGGAGCTCCTAACTATACTTTTCTGATACCATCATTTCTTCTTGATATGGTTCCTGATCTGATGATGATAAGAAGGCTTATCTGGACTGGATTAGAATAGTTCTGGGACCGGAAAACCTCCCGGTTCCTACCCAAACTGTGCATAGGTCACCAAGTGAGGGGTATAAGAGAAAAAGAAAAGAGCGTGAGGGAGAATCTAGTTCCAGTAGGCCCAAGAGAAAGAAACAAAAAGGTGAGATGTTTGTTTTGAAGTTGAGTAAACAGGTGCATCAAAAGAAGAAGAAGGGAAGTTCTTTAAAGAGAAAGCAATTGAAAAGAAAAGCTCCAGCTGAACCTTCTTCTCCTACATCTTCTGAAGATACAATTTCTGAGTCTGGGACTCCAAGACCAATCAGATCACCACCTCCTAAAACAACAAGTGTCAGAAGATCACCATCACCAAAAACACCATCACCCCAAAGACAATCATCACCGATTCATCAATCAACACCACTTCCTGAAATTATCACTCCTGAACCCCCACCAATGGATCAACCTCAATCTGTTTCAATTCAAATTCCATCATCAACCATACCTTCATCATTTATCCGATCTCCTTCACCAACATTTACTCAAGGCCGAAAGAAATCTATTCCTGTTAATATTAAAAAGAAAACTTTCACAAAATCCCGCTTTGAGTATGATCGATTTGCTCAAGTATCTGAACCTAAAGGTGCGGTTCATTCTGATAATGATACATCTGATAATGAGCTAACCAGTTTGCTGATGATGTCATGGACATCCCGGAGGAACAAGGAGGGAATGAGGGAGGAGTTGAAAATGTTAGAGAGGATGTGAGGTTAGGGCTAGGTGAAAGGCAAAAAGAAAACGTTGGCCTCCAATTAGTATCAAACGTATATAAACGCCGGGTTCGCCCTAGGGTAGAAGACGAGAGCTCCCAACTCTTGCATGATCAAACCTCCACTAGCCATTCGGAAGTCTCTCTACAGACTGACGTCTCATCATTGCACGGGCAAAATCCACGTAATCCATCCCATTCTCCTTCAGAGTCTGTGAATGTTGAAGATAAAGAGACACCTGCCCCTCTCTTAAATGTCGTTTCTGCACGTGAGTCTAAGTAATCCATTCCATTCTCCTTCAGAGCTGTTGCGTCGGCTATTCGTGCTTTGGGTTTAACGGTGAGTCTAAGTGACACCGGTATTATGTTTGTCCATTTCCCAAAAGATTCTGGTTGCGAAGCTGAATCATCAACTGTTGCTCATACTTTTGAACCAACAGGAAATCCTGAGACAGTAATGATGTCTTCAGGTCACTCAGTAGAACCACTTGTAACTAATGATGTGCCAGTTTTTGCTTCAATTTCTAATGTTCAATTACCACCCGAGGCACAGAGGTTGTTAACTCATATGGTTGAAGGAATTGAAGAAGGTCAAAGAAGTGAATTGCTTGCCTCAAGAAACATAATCACTGGTAAACTTCCTATATCTCAAACCAGTTCTCCATCTCGTCGATTGCTCACTGGAGGTACTCTTCATATTGGTACTTCAGTTGTTACTCCACCACCATCTAGAATAACAACAACATCACCACATATTTCAACTAAAACAACTGTTATTCCAATAACCTCACAAACAACAACATCAACACCAACACCACCAAATATTACAACAACAACAACAATACCGTCCATTCCAACACAACAATCTTTTCCAGATCCAAATTCACCTCATCATTCTTCCAGTTCCTCTTCTGAGTCTGATTCTGATGAATACCTAAGTGATTGCTCTTCAAACCATCTGTCTTCCAGTGGTATACCAACCCATACTCTTATTGTTGCACTCATGCATCGGTTGAGATCTAAGGAACCAAATTTGACTGTTCACAAAAGATCTATTTTTCATTCACTTCTTGCTTATTTATCGTTTAGAGGTACTCAAATTGAACATCAAACTGAAGCTGAAGCTCTTCAAAAGCGAATCAATGAGCTTGACCAACAATGTCGACCGGCTACTATCTTACAAAGTCGGGATGATCAAGATCCTGATGATCAACCCGAGGGGGAGAATATTGGAGATAGTAGAGAAGGTCATGGGATGACACAAGACTTAGATGGTCAAGAGAATATTGCTCAAGAAATTGGTCAAGAAGAAAATCAAAATCAAAATTAAGAGATGGCTGAACAGTTAAGAGTTACAAACCTGAGAGAGTTAGAAGTAGAAGTTGAAAATCAAGAAAAACAGAGTTCAGATCCTCTAGCTACTTCTTCTCAAGTTCAAGATCTAAGTGTTGTTCAACCATCATCATCACATGTTCATAATTCTGATTCGGATGACTTGCCTCCACTTATCAGTTACATCTCTCATTACTATTCTACAATGTCAAGTTCTGATAAGTCAAGTGATCCTGATCCATTTCAGCCAGGAAATGGTACTGATGATTATTCTGATTCTGATTCTGATAATTCTGATGATGCTCCAACAAGTGATGCTGTTTCTCAAGAAAATTATGGAGAAGATATCTTTGAAGAAATAGTCTATGATCTGAGGAATACAGAAAATCTTGAGACTCCTAGAGAACTTGGTCTAGGAGTTACACACCCAAGAATCTCTCAAAACAGAATTTGGCAGATTAATGAGGGTTATTTCACTGAGAATTATGCGCAGATTCTGGATTTGAGCACCAGACCAGAAGAGATTGTATGCAGGGCAAGATACCTTGAAGAAAGAGCCTTTCAAATCTATTGCTCACCTGATGAAAGACTCAACATGACCTTGAACAGATTAAGGGCATTCTTTCTGTTCAGACACCAAGGTCAAAGAGATGCATACTTGGAGATGATGAATGTAGAAAGTTCTGCGAGAGCTGATTGGTGGTATCAGCAATTCCAAATACCAATCACAAGTGTGTTACAGTTTTTTGCTCCTATCAAATATCACAATCAAAGACTTGTTCGTTTCAAAGTTCACCGAGCTGATGGCCGTATCTATGTCTTTCAAGAAGAATCCTTTCAACACATGCCAATCTCTGACATCCTTTTTCTCTACAATCAATATGCTTATCTGATTATCAAGACTGCAGATCAACTTATAGCATATGAAGCATTGAAAAGTCATATATAAGCTTTGATCAGATTTTATGAATTCAATGACTTTCAGATTGGTTTAGAGAGAAGGACAAGAAGAATTAACCTCACAAGACCGAATCAAAGAACTGGAGGTTATGAGTTAGATTCTTATCAAATTGGAGATCCAATTGAAGATCTGGATGGATTTATCTTCATTAATAGTCTCAAGAGAAAGATCTTCGTTTGTGCATCTGATTTTCCCAAGTATTCAGATGGCACTTTGAAATATTGTTTATTCTTCTTAAGAGCAATACATGAAAATGCTAACAATAATGAAGATGATGACATCAAGGCTCAGAGAGAAAGTCATATAAGACATATCCAAGAGACTCTTAATATGCGTCAAAGGATAAGAGATCTTATTGTCACCAGGACTCCCAAGCCTAAAGAAGGAATCATTCACACCAAGACAGGTTCATGGATTCTTTGGAATCCAAGTCATGAATGTGGTCCTCACAATATTCCTCCTGTGAACTTTCAAGACAATATCAGGTTGCCAGATGAACGTCCTGAAGGTGATAACTGGCATTTCATTCGCAAGAAGTATTGGAATGATTCTTGGAATAGCTATAAGAAGGGAGCCTTCTGGAGTTCAAAAATTGACAAGCCATCAACCTCAAGTGCAGCTCAAAGATACAAGAAAAGGAAGAACAAGCAAAGACGAGCGAACAAGAGAAGGAGAAACCAAAGGAACTGATGGTGGACAACCAAGCACTAAGGGGGAGAATGTTAGAAACATAAATAGTGCTTAGTTGTATTTCTAGACTTTGTATTTTGTATGATTATTATAAGGTTGAGGGGGAGCTTGTGTTTTATACCTTGAGTATAAATATCCCTCAAGCCTTCGTATTTCATAACCTTTTGTAACCTTGAACACATTCTTGCAATACAATCTTCCAAGCTTTCCACACACACATACTTTTCTCTCTCAAGAACACACACTAACACACATTGTTGATCACCTTAATTCCGCATCCGAACATGAATCAATTTAATTCTTACACATACGACGACCCATCTTGGTTGAGTTTTATACGGGCAAGGCGGTGGAGTCCATCCATGCCCATCAATATATATATATATATATGTGTGTGTGTGTGTGTGTGTGTGTGTGTGTGTAATAAAGATCTATAAAAGTTGATTCCTAGGATTAAGCCCAAAAACAGTTAATATCCATCCGTTTCATCATAAATGTTCATGTTACTGTTTGTCTCAATAATGTACGACTTTATAAAGTATAAGATGGCGATGTAGTTATTTGTTTAAGTTATTTGTTGCTAACCGTTTATTACAATTAGTGTTCACTTTCCTCATGTTTTATTTCTCTTATCTCCAAGTTAAAAAGTTTACGGTGGAGAATTGTTACAGTTATCAAATGTGCACACGACTTTCCCACATTTCCTCAAAATGTTTATTACACGAAAAGGTTGGTAATGGAGATGATACTAGATTTTGGACGGAGACTTGGTGTGGTGATACTCCCTTGGCTCCATGGTCTCCTCGTTTGGCTACCATTGAGATGGAAAAAGAGTGCACCATTAGAAATCGTCAGAAATACTTACTCATGGAGTCAGCGTGGAGGCTTTTAACAAATTCAGTTGAATGATATGCTTAATATTCTCCCTACATCAATATATGGATAGTATGAAAAATCATTCTTGGTCTTGGACGTTGGATGGAAAATCTGAATTATTCGCTATTGCTTGTATTCTTGATAGAATAGCATGCAGTGTCGAAAAAGAGTCGTAAAACTCTTGAAGCAATCTTGTTTATTTGGTGGTGGTACATGTAGAAGACTAAAAACAATATCGTCCATAGAGGTAATTAAGAGGGCAGGCCGTAGTGGCAATCTCCTTTCGTTGGGTTAATAATTGTGAGATCGAGATCCTATAAAGTTGTTTTCAACTTCACTAGTAAAGTTGGAGACATTTAGACCGTTGTATTAAAATCAAGATTAAAAAAATAATTTTTAATCTTGACCTTTGATTTTAATCCACTGGTCAAAATCACCAACTTTATTAATAATAAAGCTATGAAAAACTTTAGAGGATCTCAATCTATAATCGTAGTAGAAAAACAGCAATAAGTCGAGAGAACCACTGAATCAGCCCGATGCAACTTCAGTATTCTATCGAGTGAAGTATTCTATCGAGTGAATAAATCCTATATATGGGTACTGAAACGACACGACTCGATTTAAAGGAAATAAGAAAAAAAAATTTCACTACGCCGCAGTGGGAGGTTTCATGTCCCACTGCGCCGCAGTCACAGCCGAGACAAAAACAAGATTTCCTAAATTTCTCACTGAGCCGCAGTGGGAGTGCACAAGCCCCACTGAGGCGCGGTGAGAGCCAGATCAGATTTTTTTCAAAACTACATCTTGACACTTAAAATCAACTTGCAACTTCCCAACTCAAGACCAAACTTCATAATACAACATTTCTGAGTTCAAACAAGTTTTAGACACGGAAATAAACATAATAAAAGTATCTATTTGATCAAGCGTTCATTTTACAACCAAATGGGTCATTTCCCAAATTACCCAAGTTGACACCGACTAGGCTTTTACAATACATCAATATACGAAATAATATGACTCCAACTCAACTTTTTGCAGAAATGTACATAACAAAACTTTACCAAAAACACTTCAAATGTACCAAGAGCCATTAGTCCAAAGGAGTCACTATGGGTAGTAACCACAAACCAACTCTTACCGCAAAAGTCAACATTTCTACATTTCCAAATCAACCTAAATCTTCAAAGCACTTACTCTTATTTCCACTTCCGGGACAACCTATAAAAATGGTAAACAACTAAAAAGTAAGCCAAAACTTAGTGAATACTATTGCATACGCTTATATACACGAAGGAGGGCAAAACACACAAAGGACTATCACATGTAGCCAATGGCATCGTCTTACTATCATTTGCATACTCACCTTTGCGCTAACAACACATACATGGATCCATATATGCTAAACAATAATCAAAGAGGTTCTTAGGCCTCATCTCAATACACAAGAGGTTCTTAGACCTCATCTCAATACAACTATGGGGTTCTTAGGCCCCAACCTCAAATTAGGCCCTAACGCCAAATCGATTACCACACACGGAATCCACCATCATATGGTAATCGACCCAACGTACATGTAATCGTATGCAAGAGTACTCACCTCCTTCGCGACAACCAAATCCATGATGACCATCTAACAATCATATTGCTTTTCACCTAGCAATAATTCACAATTTGCACATATAAGGTCATCAAGCTCAATTACTTCATACACAAGGCTAACAAGCCATACATTACTATCTTTACTAGCATCTCAATGCCCAACCCAACTTTTATGTAATTCACATTCTCATCATTCTTTAAAGTTGGCATCTTTCAAAATCTCAATTTACTTTCACAACAACATGGCCAAAACTCATTTTACTCAAAAATCATTATTTCCATTTTCTCATAATCACTTCTATATAGTCATACTACATTATTACTCAAAATCTTCATTTTCTTGCTTTGGCCATAAAAATCACTAAAACACTTTTATCAAAACATTCATATTACTACACATCAATATGCTTCATTACAAGTAATAATTTAGAAAAACATTACCACATAGCCAACTCATTCAAACATTCTCAATTTTATCAATTTTCATGAACCCTATCTTGTTTTTAAGTAAATAATCCATTTTAAGAAAACCCCCAATTCTTATTAATTTAATTGGTTATATGAACCCTAATTAAAACAAGTAAAAGACTTAGAAATACCTTCAAAATGAGATGAAATTAACTAAATAATGACATGCAATCTCACACTTACCTGTCTTCTTCCCTTTTTGATCTTGAACCAAGTACCCCAAATCAAATGGATATTAAGAATCCTAATTTCCCAATTGCATAACAACTAATCTATAACTTGAATGAATAACACCAAATAGGAATGAGAAAATCTCATTTTCTTCCTTCATTTTTCCTTCATAAATTTTAGCCACCAATACCTTTCTCTAAAATCCTTACTTTAAAAATTCCTTAGATAATTGGAGATTATTATTGTTCTTGTTAATGTTCATAGGGATCTTGGTTAAATTGTTTACTAGATTTTTGAATAAAGAAGAATAGAAGATTGAAGAAGATGATGGAAAGAATAATAGAGTAGGTTCACAATGTTAAAGAAAAAATAAGAACATGGCTGACACTCTAAGAGGATGCCACGACCTCTTTCAAATTTTAGTGGGTAATTTATCCGCTATCTGCTAAAGTTCCAACTAAATTAAACCCATATTCAAAAACTAAAATACTAGAAAACTATTTTAATGTCAAAACTATAATAATGGTTAATTTTTCATTGGTCTTAAAATTTGGGATGTTACAGGGGCATATATAAGTTTGGGATTGGGCTTGAAGTTTGCTGAGATCGTCCTATTATGGAGCATGAAGATTGGCCGCTACTTGTTTTATCATTTTAATATTCCTAATATTGTCCATGCAAACTGGCTATGTATCAAGCTGCTTTATTTAGGTAGTTATCGTGTCACCTAAAAACACCATAGAGTGAAAATCAGTGGTTTAATGTCCATTTGGTGAGGGTTTTTTCAGGTCTAAGCTTATTTGTAGATGATTTGAATTTTTTCACTCATTTTGCAGTGCTCGTAGTTAAAGTCTGGAAAGAGTCTAAGTCTTGATAGCCATTTGTTTCTAGATTTATTACTTGTATATTTTAAGGTCTAGTATCTTGCTATATGGTCCATTTTTATTAATATATATTTTAGCCGTTCAAAAATAAAAGGGATAACTGTAGAAAATAGAAAGTACCTTTGGACCAGTTCACGGAATTAGCAATGATCTTTAAATCTTTTACTTTTTAGCACCGAGCCTTTATTTATTACCGGAAATAGTAATATGTGACATGTATACTCGCTGACATGGCCATTTTTTAATTACATGACATTTTTATTTAATTATATGAGTGTTTTTACTGCCATGTCATCCTAAAAACAAACATCCCTAATATTTCCACTCCATCACCGTCAATCTCCTCCACCCAGTAATGAAATAATGAAATCATTGAGCTTAAGATGACTCGATTTGGGTTGGATCTTGAATCTGGTATATTAAAAAAAGAAAAGAGCGAACAGATCTCCACCAAAGAAACAATCCCACTCCACCACCGTCACTCTCAACCACCTGTAGTTTATTCAACAAACACATCTCCACCACCATCCCACTCCACCACCGTCACACTCTACCACCCGCATAACCCTAAAACCGCCTCAAAACTTGAAGCCCGACACGATCTCCTTGAATCTTTATGCTTACTGATGGACTTTTGTGTTCCTCCACAACCAACAACAATGATTCGGTGGATTTAATGATTTGAATGGTAGTGTTGTGTGTTATGTTTCAAGATTTTAGTTTCAATTATGGGGAATATAATGAAGACTTCAAGTTGTGTGTAGGATATGAAAATAAGGATATATATTGAACAAGAATGTGAATAATTAAAGGTGGTGCTATACTTTGATTTGTAAGTTTGTTGTTTTCGTTTGATTTTGGATTTGGATTTTTCATTGCTAAAAGGTAAAAGATTTAAAGATCATTGCTAATTTTGTGAATTGGTTCAAAGGTCCTTTCTATTTTCTGCAGTTATCCCAAAATAAAACAAAATATGAGCATCATAATTCCATTGTAATGTTTGTAAATGAAAATATATTCATTTTATTTCCGATTTGAACTCTTGATTTATTATTTACTTAAAAGTTATTTTACATTTATATATGTTGGTGCATGTTTCTCGGTGACAAGAGCATTCTAGATATGTGATGTATATTTATATAATATTCAAGTCTTGTAATTTATCTTGTAATTACCGTCTGTTAATAATATTACCTTGGCATATATTGTTGATCATATTGGGATCCTTTTATGTTTATATGTTTGTTTATTATATATGTTTTGCAGGTACTTAACAAATGTAGACATTACATGTAAAGAGTCATTAAGTTAATATTGTTATTGTGTTTAACAGGAGTTGAAATATTAACTTAATGTACTAAGTAAAGTTAAGTTAAGTTAATGCGTTTCTGCGTGTTTGGGGTAGAATTTCTCCTTCTAGGATCCTGAATAGAATTTACACTTTAGTTCTTCCGTAATAAGCACTTGATACTATGCAGTATTAAAGGATCTTTGATCCCACTTAGTTCAGTGCTCCAGGCAACGTTACATTATTATTCTGATGCAATAGGATCCTGATATCTTCAAGATCTATGATTTTACTAACGAATATATGTCTAGTATAGTAGATATTATTTGCAGGACTGAAGTCAAAGATGTGTTACACACAGAAAATGTGTTACAACGGATAATTTACCACTTCATCCACAAGAATCGGGATTGATAACAGATTTACCATGTGAAGAATAACCCTCAACGGTCATCTATGCCATTTCTTCAGCGTAAAGAGCAAGTCTAGGAAGATCCCAGATTTTTCGAAAATATAGTTCAACGTCTAGCTCTAAAAATAGAGGAATCTCTCGTTTAGAAAGGGAGACATAATCATCACATACAGAATACACATACACTACAAGCATTCGATCACTCCCCAACAACAATTTATTTACTTAGCAATTATTCGTCATTCGCTTATTCATTCCTGCATCCTCCCATGGTTTTTTACCTAAGATCACTTAGTTGGATCAAGGGTTTTTCCTCGTCAACAAAATTCTGGTGTCGTTATTCTTTATAGCTTTCTTTAAGCTTAATACTAATTTACATTACTTTGCATTATCTTCAACAGTTCTCTTAATCACTCGAAGTATTTCTATCTCAAAGATCTTCTTAAAACTCTTTTTAATCAAAACTCTTAGTTTTAATTATTCTTGTTAACAAAACTTTCCTTTTAATTGAAGATCCTTGAACACCTAACCCCACCTACAAATCTTCGGTTCTTGAGTTGTGTAAAATCCTTTCTAAAGTTATCTTAGGTAATTTTTGACTGAAACACTACATATCTTGTAATTACCGTTTGTCAATAATCTTATAGAATTTCATTTGTTTCTATCACAATACTGACTTAAGCATCGTAGTGGCGTTAGCCAATAGGCTAATGCTAGTTTCTTTTTATAGAAGTCTAGTTTTGTAGGTTAAACTTGAAGAGTGATCACTACTAAGGCTGGCATAACAGGTCACACGACACCTGTTAAGACACAAACCTGTTAAGCATAAACACGAACACGACCTGTTAAGAGTTCGTGTCATTTTTTTCGGACACGAACACGACACGAAAATTAACAGGTACACCTGTTAAGAACCTGTTAAGAATCTGTTTACATAATTTCTATAATCTATTGAAATCTTAAGTCTTAACTAATACAGTTATACTTTTAACAAAATTATCAACAAATTAACAATACAAAATTTCCAGAAAGTCTAATTAATACACAACAATAAAAGTACATCAACAATACAGTTCATGAAAGTCTTAATACATAACCAAAAAAGTCCATCATCAATACACTAGTTCAATACATAACCAAAAGAGTCCATCAACAAATACACCAGTTCTTAAAAGTCAAAATCCAACAACTTTGCTTGTATATCTTCCATTATAAAGCCAAATCACACCTGAAAAGGAACAGAAAACAGTAAGCATATGCTTAAGTAAGTGACATGATGCAAGCTTGAAAACTAACCGATTGCAAAATAAGATAACGAGGCTTAATTATGTAATCTCGGGGGCTGTACTGCTGTACAGATGGAGATAAAACAGCAGCACAGTAGATTATAAAAAGGGATAAAACAGCAGCACAACAGCACAGGTAAGTTTGTAAACCGAAGAAAGACACAACAATACTTGATCAAAACAGCAGCACAAAAAGAAAAGACACCACAGTACCTTTGTAAACGAGCTGGAATTGTTGACTGAGTTTGAAGCACTTGATTCAGGACTAACTTCAAGCGACAATGACATTATATCTTCGGCGAGATCATCAGTATCAATTTCACCACAGCCTCCAAACAACCAATCTTTTGTGCAGATAAGTGCCTCAACGGTATCTTTAGCAAGTGAACTTCGATGTTTATTAAGTACTCTTCCGTTGGCACTAAATGTAGACTCTGATGCGACAGTAGATATTGGAATGGTCAAGAAGTCTCGAGCCATCCTTGCAAGTACGGGATATCTAAACTCATTGGATTTCCAGAAAGCCAACACATCGAGTTTCAATGTCCTCTCCATTCTTGGCTCTTCCAAATACAATTGTAACTCTGACTTTCTGTTGGTTGTACTTTCTTGGCTTTGAAACTCATCGAAATCCTATAAAGTATAATACATAAATAGTAATTCAATCATTATTTATATAAAAACATAAAAACTATAAAGTTTATATTATATATATATTACATATAAAAATTACCAAAAGTTTTGCTCTAACTCCAAAGAGACGTCTTGTATCATTGCTTGTTTCTTCACCAGCCTTGCTACTTGAAGTACTTGCATGATTTGATGTTGTCGAGGAAGCATTACCGAAATATAACACGTATTCATCAAAAGTGGTACTCAATAATAATTCCACATCACTATATTGACAGTTGTCCGCTCCATAAATCTTATTATAACTCCATTCAATAAAATGCAACTTATATCTTGGATCAAATACCACGGCTATGGCTAAAGTGAGACTAAAATCAGACCAATACTACTTAAATTTATCCATCATAGACGCTCCCATACGTCTCATATACTCATCCTTTGAACTCATACTATCATGCAAAGTAAAATAAACCATAAAAACGTGAGGATAATACAAGTTTGCAGTAGGATATTTGGTACCCGAGAAAATACTAGTCACATCATAAAAAACTGCAAGGAAAACACAAATCTTTTCAATGGTATCCCACTTAGTAGCACTTGGACAACTTGTATAATTAGAATCACTTATTTCCAAATGGGCAAATGCCTTTCGGTAATAAATGGCACTATCAAGCATTAGGAATGTAGAATTCCACCTAGTAGGACAATCTTGCCTTAACCCCCTTGTAGAACTCAAAGAAAGTAACTTAATGCAATCTAAAAACTTTTGCTTTCTTACTTGTGATTTTGATCCTTTAACATACTTGATACTCTCTCTAACCTTAACAACAGCCTGATCAATTTCCTTCAGCCCGTCTTGCACAATCAAGTTTACAATATGTGCACAACATCTCATATGAAAAAACCTACCCTTAGAAACAAGTGGGGATTTTGTATCTAATTGATCACGTAATAGCTGAACGAAACGGTCATTAGAAGACGCATTATCCAAAGTGATACAAAATATCTTTTTTTCTAATCCCCATTCTTCTAGAATTGAAAACACTTTTGCATTTAGAGCAACACCAGAATGAGGTGGTGGCATATGAGAAAAGGCTAAAACTCTTTTTTGCAAAATCCATTCTTTATCAATAAAATGCACTGTAATTGCCAAAAAATCATCCGTATTAATTGAAGACCACAAATCTGAAGTTAAACATAACATTCCCGGTGATTCCAAAAGCATACTTTTAGGTCTTTCCTTTTCTGTCTTAAACATCTCAATTAAATCGGCTTTTAAAGTATTTCTAGTCATGGAATCAGCATCAGGTTCCAAGTATTCAATCACATCTCTAACACCCTTATATTCAACAAATGACAAAGGTAATTCATGCCTAATGGTACAAGATACAAGCAACTCACGCAAAGTCTTTTGATTAAATTTACGTGACCGTAAAGCCATGTCACTATTAAATAGCATTTGACCAACATCATGATAATTTTTACCATAACATCTATCTTTATGCCGAAGAAGATTACCCGTACCTTGAATACTATCATATACGAAAACAGTATTACACTCTTTGCACGTACATTTCAGTTTGGTACCTTAAATACTATTCGGATCTTTTTCAAAGTATTTCCATGCAATTGACCTATCCTTACGTTTTCTCTTGCCACCTGCTACTTTGGTATCCACGGACTCAACCTCTTCAACTTGTATATCCTCATTAGCTTGAGAGTCAAGTTCAGAATCCATCTACAATATTTTAAGAACAATTTCGTGTTACTTAATACAATCATACAGATTTGATAAAATAAAAGAAAAAAACTGAATTAGTGTTAGTTAATATAAATCTCTTGTTGGTTGTGCAAATAAAAGAGATACAACATAAGATAAGTGTTGAATAGAAGATACAACCTAATCATGGACGAACACACGTGGAGTGGAGTTGAGCCTCTATTACTTTGTTCCTTGTGTGTTTCTCATTTCACAATTATGCCGTGACAAACACCTAAGATTTATCAGCAAAAGCCTCACAAAGTGTACTAAGAAGTCACAGTTTTATTTTACTAAGAAGTCACAAAGTGACAAATTTTTTATAATTTGTCATAACCATCGTCAGAGCATCCATTTATGCTTACAATATCATTTTTTTAATTGAATTTTTCATTATTATCATTTTTTTAATTGAATTAATTGTCCAGAAGATAAGTGTTGAACAATTTATGATCTAGACTTGTTAAAACACATATATTAATCATTACACACATACATATACATATTTACACACACGTATACGGTATATCTATATTGATGGAATTATTCACGAAATAAACTAAGTAAAAAGTAAAGAAGTTACCGAGTGGAATCCTTGAGGATGATGATTGATGAATCAATTGATGATTAATAGAAAAGGGGATTGATAGAATTGGTGTGGATCGGTTAATAGATAGGGGGATTGACTGATGATTATTAGAAAAGGGGATCGATTGATTATTAATTGTTGAAGAAAGGGGGATAATTTTTGACTGATGAATCAATTGTTGAAGAAAGGGGGATTGATGAATCAATTGTTGACTGATGATAATTTTTGGTCTGTGAAAGTGAAAGAAAGGGGGATCGATCGATTGAAGAAAGAGAGAGAGAATGACTGAAGGAGAGGGAGGCGTATTAGGAAATAAGAAGTAGATAGGGTTTCATAAATTTAACATAGTATATATACGTATAACTTAACAGGTCCTTAACAGGTCTAACAGGTCCGGATCTGTTAAGACACGAAATATTTTCGTATTTTGTGTCTTAACAGATCCGGATCTGTTAAGACACGAAACCTGTTAAACCTAAACACGAAACCTGTTAAGAACATGTCGTGTCGTGTCGTGTTAACAGGTTTCGTGTCAAAATTGCCACCCTTAATCACTACTATCCAAAACAAGCATAGTAACGTGGAACAAGGTCTTCACCTTTTGGCTTTCATGCCAACTATTGGTTGAAGATTTTCACCTTTTCTTAAGTTTGCCCATGTCACACGATAATTAATTTCACGGTTGAAGGGTTAAATTCTAAGGTCGTCGAAATTAATTCTACCGATTCTCGATGTTACCATCGATCTCCCGCATTGGCTAACCACGTCACTCATTACTCATACACATGAATTGGCTAACCACGCCACCCATGCAAGTTTAAGATATGGAGACACCCTCCAGATCTTGAACACCAAAGTCCCTAAGCAAATATTAAGATTAAGAATTTCCCTTCTTAATTTTTATCCAAAGTGAAATTAATCCTATCTCCAATACAATGAACAATTGAAATTAAGAGCCTCCCTTTTTAATTTTGATTTACATAACATAATCCTGGACGCAGGATCAAATAAAACTAAATAAACTAATTGCATCTACATACAACGAATATACATCAAAATAAGCGCTTCCACACGCATACATATGCATACATATATATTATTTTAATGCAAGGCATCGAACATAATTATTGAAGTCTGTTATCAAGACGTTGGAACTAGAGATCATGACTTCCAAGTGGAAACCCTTCTATTGTTTTGTCCTTATGGATTCACAGGGGACAACAAAGGAAAAAGTTGCAGCCAATTATGACCTCCTAAACAATCTTCCATGCACGGTCACTTCTATCTTTTATACTTTTGATTATCATTTTAATCTTTCATTTTGACATTGTTAAAGATGTTTTCTGAAAATTCTAACTCCGTTTAAGGAGCTAAACGCGAGTCAGAATTTTGGGGACAATTGTTATGCCTGAGATTTTCACCTCCAAGATCTTCAGGTTCCAAGATCTTTGTGGTCCAAGATCTTGGTGCTCTAAGATATCTGACCGTTATTACTTTGACTTAGTAGTACAGGAACAGGTAAAACGGAAGACTTGCCCCCAAAGTCGGAATTTATGGTTGAAAACATGTGGAAATGGCTCCACAACATCCATTTATCAAGTCATCAAGTCAAAGAGAAAAATCTGCTAAAGATCCTATATTCCTAGCTCAAGATCCCAGATTTTTAGGATAGTTAGTTGAGTATTTTCCCTATAAAAGGGGCAAAGTGATTGCTAGGCAAAAACACTTCGGTTTATCTCAGAAAAAACACTTTTTTCTCTCTATTTTCTTCTCTAAACACATTCCACTTAACACTTTTTATCATTGTAATACTTAGATCAATCACTTGGGCTATCTAATTGTAATTAACTTCGATTTATAATAGTAAAAGTAGCTTGGAGGAACGATTGCTTCCTCCCGGGGCTTTTATGCCAACAATCCAGAAGGATTAAGGGCTTTTCCTCGTCAACAAATCACGGTGTTCTTAATCCTTTTATGCATTTGACTTTATTTCTATTTTATATATCATTTTTCTTACTATTATCGCTAGTATCTTTACATTTTGCTTAATCTGATCAACTTTTACAAAGTAATCTTTTTTATTTACGTTCAAGTACTTTGATTAATCATATTTTATGCTTTTACATTGTTTATTAAAGAATTCTTAAGTATTATTACGTTTTAACATTATTTATTCAAGATCTTAGCACTCTATTTATTCGTTTGTTTAAATTTTATAAGTAGAATTTTACTTTTACAGTCTTATCTTGATAAAAACATTCATTTTAGCATTATTTTACGTGATTTATCAATATTTAGCAAACACGTTACATTTTCGCAATTATTTTAACATCTCTGTATACTGACCTTTCAAGATCTTTAAGCACACAACCTCACGAACAAAAGTTTGGTTAGATAATTAATCTAGGTCTTCAATGTAGATTATCTTAGGTAAACTTTTTACCAAAATAGTACCTACAGCAGTTGCCAAAGCCAGACACCCATGGCCTGTAGAACCTCCCTACAGTTTATTCCTTTCAGTCTTGATGATATACCCCTCCAGAGCTCTATCTCCGGAGGTAAATCTGCTGCTTAAGGATGCTTTCCGTCAGAATTACGGAGCTCACCTCCGTCAGGATTACGGAGCTCACCTCCGTCAGGATTACGAAGATCACCTCTGTCAGTACGGATCTCCACCAAATATGGAGGAAATCTTTTATTTTCTTCCTCCTAAAGAAAAGGTAAGTTTCCATATCTTTTATTATTATAATATATCTATAATATGGCATGTAAATCCCATAAACATGTCTACCAAATCTCTTCCTAAATGATAGGGTATCCTCCTAAAACCTTAGCTTATTCCCCAAGATAAGCTCCGTTTATAAATAGAGGTCCTCCCTACGAATGAAGGCAAGTTCTTTCCACCCCAAGATACAAAGCCTCATTCTCCCGAACACCTAAGGTGGTCGTCTCTTCTACGGAGCCGTCTCCACCGCCAACACAAACATCTCCGATCTTGTGGCGTTAAGCTTCTCAAAGCTTTACACTGATAGGGAACCGCCAACGAGTTGGTCAAAACCCCCTCCTTGTTTCGATCGAAGGTCTATGCGGTCCTTTGATCAAAAGAATTGGCGCCATCCGTGGGACCATTTTCTACACGCTCACATCTCTAGCGCCGGGTTAGATCTCCAACAATTGACGCCCATGAAATCCAACGATACCGGATAAATCTTGATTAAGATAAAGCCCAGTACATATGTTACAGATAAAGCCTCGTCCAGGGCAAATTCTTGTGTAAATTATCATAGACGAGTCTTTGTGATCAGAAGCTCAAGAAGGCAAGTGTCGTGCTAATTATCACGAAGAAAGTCTTGGCGATAGAAGGATCAATAAGGAAAGTCTTGTGCAAATTTTCACAGACAGAGTCTCAGCGACAAGGCAAATCTTGTGCATATTTTAGCCTTATAAGATAGTCTTGCAAAGGTAAAATAGCCTCGTCGGATCTACCTAAGAAGACATCAATCACGGAAAAACAACCGCAACTTCCGCAAATTCGAGGATACTTTATGATCTTTGAAGGTATGCTTTTATCTAATTATTTTTAGCAGTCTAAAGTGATTTTATATAGATAGACTCTCCTATCAGACGGGGGGGGGGGGGGGGGGGGGGCTTGATGATATACCCCTCCAGAGCTCTATCTCTGGAGGTAAATCTGCTGCTTAAGGATGCTTTCCGTCAGAATTACGGAGCTCGCCTCCGTCAGGATTAGGGAGCTCAGCTCCGTCAGGATTACGGAGCTCAGAGCGGTCAGGATTACGGAGCTCACCTCCGTCAATACAGAGCTCCGCCAAATATGGAGGAAATCTCTTATTTTCTTCCTCCTAAAGAAAAGGTAAGTTTCCATATCTTTTATTATTATAATATATCTATATTAGGGCATGTAAATCCCATAAACATGTCTACCAAATCTCTTTCTAAACGATAGGGTATCCCCCTAAAACCCTAGCTTTTTCCCCAAGATAAGCTCCGTTTATAAATAGAGGTCCTCCCTACGAATGAAGGCAAGTTCTTTCCACACCAAGATACAAAGCCTCATTCTCCCAAACACCTAAGGTGGTCGTCTCTTCTACGGAGTCGTCTCCACCGCCAACATAAACACCTCCGATCTTGTGGCGTTAAGCTTCTCAAAGCTTTACACCGATAGGGAACCGCCAACGAATCGGTCAAAACCTCCTCCTTGTTTCGATCGAAGGTCCATGCAGCTCTTTAACCAAACAAGTCTATTTACACTGAGGGAGGTTGAAGGTAGTTTAGACGAAGAGCTTGTCTGAAACCTTCTAGAGTGATAACACACTGCTTTGTGCCCTCATTCAGAGTGAAAGTAATGGATTTATCATCCTTGCTGATGACAACAGTGTACCAGAATTCAAGTAAGTTTCTACGATACATTACTTGATGATCGACAGTTCCATAAAACTTATTTATTCTCCCCATTAATGTCTTTGTATGAATATTTAAGGCAGCCACAAAATTATTCATATTGAATCTAAGGGTTGAAGGATTGAAACCCTCTGGCCATATAAGACTAGGTTTAACTGCCTTTGATGGAATGTATTCGAATTCAATGAGAGATTTAGCAGAGGATGATGATTTTTCCATTTGTATAAGAGAAAACTGAGATTGATTAATGAAAGTAGGGTTTTGGAGTTTTGAAGAGGAGAGAATTATGATTGGGAGTAAATGAAAAGATGAAGGAATTGTTTTCGGAAAATGTATTTATAATTATGATGGAATACAAAGGGTTTTCCAAAATAAATAAAATGAAAATGATTTTGAAATTAAAACCTACAAAAATATATATTATGTAATTAAAATCAATTTTGATCGGGTTTGAAATCCGAAATAATTTGGGGTATACTTCCGCATTTAATGTAAAGACGATTAGTGTAACACCCGTTATTTTAAAACCTGGATTTCAAAAACTTTGCCTAACGGCGTTCAAACTTTGCGGAAAACGTACATATAAAACTGCCCCATCTGTAACCGGATGGTACCTTTCATAAAAATGGTATTACTAAATCGTATCGTCACAACAATAAATGATAAATCCAAGTTATGGCACCAACATAGATGCCATACATCAATACATAAACCATAAGTCATTAGTAAGTAGCCAAACAATGGCTAACAGGGAAGTCTAAGCATCAGGAAACTAATGCTAATCTTTCTTTATTCTTCTACCCATCTCACGATCCACGCACTTCACTAGCTTATACCTGCTTATCCTGAAGGACACAACATTTTATAAAAGCAAGTGTTAGTTAATAAAAATAGCTAAGTAAGATACACACATTTAATAAAACGTTCTTCATTTTAGTTTCATAAAACTTTATCATATTTTACTTATCGAAACATAACCACATTACATATCATCCACAACAATCATAGATCAACCCATACTTCCCTTTTCCCACATTGCATCACATTTCATTTCATATCAGGATATACATCATATACCCACATCTTAATCAATACCTTATATCATATCAACATAGACTTACCACTTAAACGTAACTTCATATCATATCTTGGCATATCACACATAAACTTGTCACACGTATTCATATTAGCACATATTCTCACGTCACATTGTGATCTCACAACGTAAAACACATATACTTCTTTCACACATATCTTATTATCAACTTAATCAGCTTAATCAGCTTAATCAACTTCATCTCACGTCTTACATATCACACATAAACATATTGCACATATATGTATAGCACATGTAGGATATATACTCCTAATTATGCCTATGCATCGTTCTTATCACACGTCTCAACATATCTTATTAAATCTCACGTCACATTGTAATCTCACATCTTAAATTACATGTACATCTTTCTCACATATTCATATATTTATCTTAATCAATGTATTCTCACGTCTTACATCTTTACATATTACGCACTAGCTTTACAACTAGCACGATTTCCCACGTCTTAACTTTTAGGAAGGCAATGCCATTTCCATAGTATTCCGTCATGCTTTTAACATTGGTGGTCAGTTACTCCACCCGGAAATACTAGTCCCATGTAACTATGCCGCAAGGAGCCACTCAAGCGACCACGTACGCACTAGCTTTTCAAGTAGCACGGGTTAAGCTTAACACTTCCCACATCAATCTCACGTATTTAGCTATAGCATTTCCCATGTATTTATATCTTTCTTACTTTTACGCACTAACACTAAGGCTAGAACGATTTCCCACATTTAACATTTTGCTTTAACATTAGGTAAATTTATTACCTAACTAATCCCACATCTACTTTAATGTTTTTATCCCACTAACGTGCACAACTCATAGCAATTCCCACGTGTATCTAGTGAACTAGACATATCATACTTAAGTCCCACTTATAAGCAATCACATATCAACATTAAGGCATATCAATGACATTATCAACAACACATATCTTAAACATATTATAGCAACGTCATTATAAGCATCATACTTCATATGCACATATATAGTTCTACTGCATATATTCCCACATAACCTCCCGCAAAACCCGAAAAACCCAACACACATAAGATAATCCGATTAAGAGGTTCATTATAGAAAACCACATTTTGTTGTGCCTTCAGCGTGAGAAAAGTCATGTATCTTACCTGACGACGAGCACAACGATCAACAAGCAACTTTAACGTATCTTTCTTGAGTTCCCAACTACCTGTAGCATTGATCAACGGATCGAAAACCAAGTAAAAACCCTTCCGAAATCGCCCGAAATCGCCTAATTATTAAAGTTTTCTAGGGTTTAGATATGATTTCTCAGCCTTATGGTTGTGCCTTATGCCTTATATATGCTGGAACAACTTTCAAAACGTTACATCTAGGCCCTCGCACTTCGTTACAACTCGTTTCGTCACTTAACGGCTCGTTTAATGGCTACTGGAGCACTTATCGATTCTTATATCTTATCGGGAACACTAATTGACTTTATTAATCATTATCAATATTAATTTTATTACTGTAAATCAATTTAACACATATCTCGTGTGAATCATTTACTTCACGTAAGCACATATAAAACACATAGTAACTAGCGGTCACTAACGGCAAGTTAACGGTCAACGTCAAAAAGTTTTGGGATGTTACAGTTAGGGCCCCACACTTAGGAAAACTTTTCAACTTTTCATAAATAAAAAGTGATCATCACTTTTACATTTACGGCGCCAATTGTGTGTGACACGTCAGCAAAAAGTATCTTTTATTCAAATGTTATACAATAACTGTAACAACCGTCGTTTAAATATATGGATTTCCAAAAACGTTCGCCTAACGGCGTTAAAAGAGAGCGAAATTAAACTTTAAAAAACCAAACCAAAAGAATTTGTTTGGTTCATTTATTATTTGGTGTTACTAGCCATATCATCAAAATAAGTTTAATTGGAAACCCATTGGTTGCCCAACATTAAACAACCGATCATAACAATTGAAGACATAAACATCTTAACATAAAACAAATGTCTAAAATGAGCAGCCACTATGGGTAAACTATAGCCATCCTCAAATGCAATCTACCCATGCCTCGCACTTTAATCATCATTTAGCTCAAGCATGTTAAACCTGAGGGAGCAACATATTTCAAGAAACAAGTGTTAGCTAACGAATTAGCTAAGTAAGATAACACGTGGTTTATAAAGCATTTGTCTATTTAAAACATTATAGAAAAGTCATTTGAATCGTTAAGGCACAAATCACATCATACTAAGCCTGGCATAACAGGTCACACGAAACCTGTTAAGCATAAACACGAAAACGACCTGTTAAGAAAAATTATGTCATTTTTCCTGGACACAAACACGACACGAAAATTAACAGGTACACCTGTTAAGAATCTATTTACATAATTTCTATAATCTATTGAAGTCTTAAGTCTTAACTAATACAGTAATACTTTTAACAAAATTATAAACAAATTAACCACACAAAATTTCCAGATAGTCTAATTAATACACAACCATAAAAGTCCATCAACAATACAGTTCATGAAAGTCTTAATACATAACCAAAAGAGTCCATCATCAATACACTAGTTCAATACATAACCAAAAGAGTCTATCAACAAATACACTAGTTCTTGAAAGTCAAATTCCGACAACTTTGCTTGTCTATCTTCCATGATAAAGCCAAATCAAACCTGAAAGTGAACAGAAAACAGTAAGCATATTCTTCAGTAAGTGACATGATGCAAGCTTGAAAACTAACAGATTGCAAAATAAGATAACGGGGCTTAATTATGTAATCTCGGGGGCTGTACAGATGGAGAAAAAACAGCAGCACAGTAGATTATAAAAAGAGATAAAACAGCAGCACAGTAGGTTTGTAAACGAAAGAAAGACATAACTATACATGATCAAAACAGCAACACAAAAAGAAAAGACACCACAGTACCTTTATAAACGAGCTGGAATTGTTAACTGAGACTGAAGCACCTGATTCAGGACTAACTTCAAGCGACAATGACATTATATCTTCGGCGAGATCATCGGTATCAATTTCACTACAGCCTCCAAACAACCAATCTTTTGTGCAAATAAGTGCCTCAACGATATCTTTAGCAAGTGAACTTCGATGTTTTTTAAGTACTCTTCCGCTGGCACTAAATGTGGACTCTGATGCGACAGTAGATATTGGAATGGTCAAAAAGTCTTGAGCCATCTTTGCAAGTACGGGATATCTAAACACATTGGATTTCCAGAAAGCCAACACATCGAGTTTCAATGTCCTCTCCATTCTTGGCTCTTCCAAATACAATTGTAATTCTGACTTTTTGTTGGTTGTGGTCTCTTGGCTTTGAAACTCATCGAAATCTTATAAAGTATAACACATAAAGAGTAATTCAATCATTATTAGAAGTAAACATAACAACTATAAAATTTATATTTAATATATACATATAACAAACAAATAAAAATTACCAAAAGTTTTGCTCTAACTCCATAAAGACGTCTTGTATCATTGCTTGTTGCTTCATCAGCCTTGCTACTTGAAGTACTTGCATGATTTGATGTTGTCGAGGAAACATTACCGAAATATAACACATATTCAGCAAAAGTGGAACTCAATAACAAATCCTCCTCACTATATTGACAATTGTGCTCTCCATAAATCTTTGTATAACTCCATTCAATAAAATGCAACTTATATCTTGGATCAAATACCACGGCTATGGCTAAAGTGAGACTAAAATCAGACCAATACTTCTTAAAATTTTCCATCATAGACGCTCCCATACGTCTCGTATACTCATCCTTTGAACTCATACTATCATGCAAAGTAAAATAAACCATAAAAACGTGAGGATAGTACAAGTTTGCATTAGGATATTTAGTACCCGAGAAAACATTAATCACGTCATAAAAAACTGCAAGAAAAACACAAATCTTTTCAATGGTATCCCACTCATAAGCACTTAGACAACTTGTATAATTAGAATCACTTATTTCTAAATGGGCAAATGCCTTTCGGTAATAAATGGCACTATCAAGCATTAGGAATGTAGAATTCCACTTAGTAGGACAATCTTGCCTTAACCCCCTTGTAGAACTCACAGAAAGTAACTTAACACAATCTAAAAACTTTTGCTTTCTTATTTGTGATTTTGATCCTTTAAAATACTTGATACTCTCTCTAACCTTCTCAACGGCTTGATCAATTTCCTTAAGCCCATCATGTACAATCAAGTTTACAATATGTGCACAACATCTCATATGAAAAAACCTACCCTTAGAAACAAGTGGCGATTTTGTATCTAATTGATCACGTAATAGCTGAACGAAACGGTCATTAGAAGACGCATTATCCAAAGTAACTTTTTTATAAATCCCCATTCTTCTAAAATTGAAAACACTTTTGCATTTAGAGCAACACCAGAATGTGTTAGGTCCAGATTTACTGGAATCACTCCAGACGTGATTACTGGAGCCCTCTGAAGATTTGTCCAGAAATTATGTGAAGACCAGTGAACAACTTACTTGTACAAGAATCTAGATTCCACCAGATTTGTTCACTGGACTTCACTCCAATCAAGATCTTTCCACTGAAGAACATTCTCACTGAATTCGAAGACTGAATTCTGAAGAAAGAAGTCTGACAAATAGCGGAGCTGTGAAGTCCCTCACTCGATGGTTTAACCCACAAGTGTAGAATACAACAAGTCAAGTAATCACTAGATGGGACTAGTATGAAACGTCAAGTAAGCACTAGATTGGACTAGTATTACGATAAATATATATGCAAGAATATATATAACGTAATACGTACTTAAGCAATATAAAGATAATCAAGTAAAGTAAATGGTGAAACACTATGTAATTTTCAAGTGTATTTTATTTATTGATGTTAAACAAAATACAAGGTTGTTGCGGAACAAGATATTACAAAGTAAGTATCTAAACAACCTATGAATTACAAGTGATCTAATTTTGCTAAATAAACTCCTTGATCGAAATACTTAAAGTTGTGAAGTATAACTATTTAGATCGAGAGTATTTGAGCAAAGGAACCAAATTGCAAAAGTATATTGATTTGGACGAGGAAGTGACTTGGTATTTATAGGCAGAAAGAATAAATATAATATTCTTTTTGCCGTACAAATATGGTTACATGCATTTAAGAAAATTACTTTAATTCCTTAAATGCATTGATTAAAGTACAAGAATAAAGTCACATGATAGTGACTTGTCTTCTAATTAACCAACCACCTTTACATGCGTGTAAGGCTTTTAACAAAGGACAAATAGATTATCCGGGTAAAGGCATGTAAAGGCATAAAGTCAATTCCTCGTTATTAGTGTTCAGACTTGTAAGGTCTAGAACACTGATATGGACTCCAGTCAGGAGATCTGGTAAGTCTTCTAGTGAGCTCCGCTATTTGTCAGACTTCTTTCTTCAGACTTCAGTCGTCGACTTCAGTGAGAATGTTCTTCCGTAGAAAGATCTTGACTGGAGTGAAGTCCAGTGAACAAATTTGGTGGAATCCAGATTCCTGTACAAGTAAGTTGTTCACTGGTATTCACATAATTTCTGGACAAATCTTCAGAGGGCTCCAGTAATCACGTCTGGAGCGAGTCCAGTAAATCTGGACCTAACAAATTCCCCCTATTTGTTTAGAAATTATGCAAGTATTTTCAAGCTTTTATCTATTCAAGTTTGTGCTTGAAAAATCCTTGAAGAGTTTGACTAAGTCTAATTTGAATTACTGAAGAGCCACTTTATAGATCATTAGTGTTCCCAGTTTATACAACTTAATTTCTAGACTTAATCTGGATAAGTACATGCGAAAAATAGGAATTGCAACTTATATTTACAGACATCAACTGGAGGAAAGTTACAATTTTATCAATATAAAAAAAAATACAAGTACAATATCAAATTCAGGCCATTTTCTTTTCAGCATGCCCAGATGGCTCTTCAGTGGCCTTCCTCTTTACACCTGGAGATGATGAAATAGTAAGAGAAGTCCTTAAGCCCAGCTCCATCTCCATCAGTTCCTTCCTCATCCATTCTTTGCCAATCCTCTTCATAAAATACTTAACATCCTGGGAAACATCTTTACCCCTGAATGAAAGGCCAATCTCTCTTAGTTCTGACCATCCGAATGCCCTGATTGACGTGTCTTTTCTTTCATCAGTAAAGTTCACTTCTCTGAAGAGTTTGACATGGAACTTTGAGAAGTTATCATGGTTTTCTGCCAGATGGATCTCAGCACTTAAGATTGGTCTGGCATCAGCTCTGAAGGTGGTCAATTAATCATACCTTTCTCTTGTCTGAGCCTTCCTTATCATATCAACAACTTCTTTAGAGACCTCCTTCTGAATAACCTCCTTCAAAACACTTGATTTGTTAATTCTTTCTGAGGTGTTTAGAGGGATAAAAGTACTGAGATCAGCATCTCTTTCTGCTTTGCTTCTTCGCACTGGAGGCTTCGACAGACCCTTGAATTTCTTCCTGCACTCAGTTTCAAGGACTGTCGCATTTCTTCTTACTTGACTCTGAAGCTTCTCCAGTGCTTCTTTTCTCTTGGCAATCAGATCCAATATGGTCTCCCCATAAGTTTCAGCATCATACATCTGTTCATCCTGGGAGTATATTGACCTGATATAAACATCATCCAGAGCAACAATACATTGATGAACTCTGGGATCATCCTTCATCTTTTTGTAAACTTCAACAGGCACACCCAGCCTTCCAGCATGGTATGAATCCAGAGTTCCCATATTTGCCATATCCATTTTGTGGGTAGCCAAGTCATTCCTCAGATTTTATTTGAAGAATGCACTACTGCTCTAACCTCTTGGACGTTTCCTCATCCACTGAAGGAAACTCCTCAGTACTCTTCTTACCAGTAACGTCTTCTTTAATATTTTCTTCAAGTTCCCCACCAGATATCATATGTTTCTTTCTTTTCACCATTTTTAATTCTGTTGGAATATCTGGAAAGGCCTCGAAGACTGGTTCACTGGCATCAGTACCAGTAACCTCCTCCTCATCATCCTGAACACATGCCAGTACCAGGTGCATTTGTTCCAACAATCTACTTCCATACTTCAATTTTTGTTTGAAGTTCACCGCCAACATTGATTGCACTGGAGACGTCCTTGGGAAATTCTTGAACTTTTTCTTTTAAAACTTCTTTAGACTTTTCCCCCTTGGAAGCATCTCCAGCCTGAAGATGATTCCATACCTGATCCAGCTTATGTCTATTTGTAGAGTCAAAGGTTCTGCCAGATACAGGTGAGATCTTGTTCACAGTCTGCCTCAACTCCATTACCTCCTTTTTCGTAATTGTAAATTCTTCAGGGAAGTGTTTTGGCAACTAGTTCTCAATTATCTTTATTACCCCAGGAACCAACCCATCTTGTAGAGTTCTGAGGATGGAATTAGAAATCTCTGCAGTAATTTCTTTCAACATGTCACCCCTGAACCTTTGCACAACTGAGTTACTGACACTGCTGACTACAGAGTTCTGGTCCAGAGTTGGTTTCTTCTCTAGATCATCAACCTTCTCAACAAGTTTCTGAACCTCATCTTTCAGATCTGCCAGAGGTTTTACTATTTCAGCTTTCATGGCAGTCTGAACAGATGCCAACAAATTCTCCTTCATCTCCTGAACAGCCACTTTGATATTTTTTAAATTTTGATTTGTGGCCAGTACAGTTCATCTAGCTTCACAAAAATTAACTTCTCATTACCAGCAAATACGTTCATCTCTGACTTAAGATTATTAGAGATTAAAGTTTTAAAGTCAGAGATAACCCGAGAAGATGACTGGAGGGATCTCTCTCCAGGTCCGCCACCTTATCAAAAAGGCCTTGGACCTTGGTTGAAGAAGAACTGGAGAGATCACCAGAAGGATTAGTGATTTTGGTGATTGTTGATACTGGTGACACCCTTGTGATATTTCTTGTTGTCTGGGCGACGACCAATGGTTCAGAAGAGTTGAAGGGTTGAAATTCTGGTGCAAAAGATGATATTATTTGTGGTGTTGTTGTTTGTTCTGGTGTTGGTGTTGGCGTATTTTCTGGTGGAGGTGGCATTTCTGTAAGAATGGACTGGGAGATCGAAGCAACAGTCCTATTCACTTCTTCTTCTCCCAGAAAGTTTAAATCTGCATCAGAATCGTTTCCTTCAGACATTGGAGATTCTGCCCTATCCCAGTCTGGGCCGGCTCCACCTGTCTGATCCTCTACTTGTACACTTTCCACCAAAACATTTAGATCAATCTGAGCCTCATGCTCCAGATTCACCCTATCTCCTCCTTCCTCCACAATCAAAGTACCGTCTTCATCCATGATGTCACCTGCCGCCGAAGTTGAGACTGGAATAACTAGAGGTGAGGCTCCAGTCATCCCAGCCTATGCAAGAGTTGTGTCAGAATTATGGCTTTGTTCAAGGGGGTGCAAAGACACAGATTCTACTGAGAGTTGGGCAGTCTCTCTATCTCTTCACCACTTCCTCCTACCAGAACTTCGGAAGTGGTTGCCAAATTGACATATCCAGAATCCTGTTGGGAGTATTCTGGATGGCTAGTTTTGGTATGATGAGGAACGAACAGTTCTCTTCCTTTCCTAAGACGCCTATGCTTGTTTCTTGGTCTGGTGGTGGTGTTAGGTGGAATTTCAACAATATCAACAATATTTTGCTGAAGGTCAGGGGCTACCTGGGAAATGGGTTGCACCCTTTCAGCAATGAGCCCTTCAGTGGGTCCCTCATTATTTTGAGGCCCACCTGAAGCCTCTCCTGAGCCTGCTTGGACTGCTGCGTCAGTTTCTTCTTCTTCTTGGACCCTGAACTGATAGATCATTACAGAAGGGATGTCAACCTCAGTAGGAGATGAGGTTAACTGGTTCAGGTCCCTCAGATATTCACACATTGAAAAATGATTTGTGTTTGAAAGATACTCATTTTTTAAAGACCTTCTAAAAATGATAGATAAAAATCTAATGAAGGGAAGAAAAGCCTTCCTGCCCTTTGGCTTTAATCTGTCTGCCAACTAATCAAAAAATATTTGGGCGAAATCCACCCTATAACCGTGCCATAAACAATAGGCAATCTGGAGCTGCGTCTGGTTTATCTGATCGAGTCCTCCAGAGCTCCCACCTAGACATTCGACAAGGAGAGCGAAAAAGTATCTCCATGAGTCTGTCAGCCTGCTCATATAACAGTGCCTTTTCTGAGTAGCTGACCATTCTCATCTACTATCTCAGTGTGCCCCATCAATCTACACACTTCTCTGGTGTTGATACCAGAAGGGATCTCCACCGGCAACTCATTTTCGTCAAAATAATCCATCCTCAGGGCATCTCTGAGGGAGTCGACGGTGATGGTGAATTTCTTGGTGCCTTGATTTAGGGTGTAGTGGATGGTCTTTTCTTTTTCCACATACACGGCAGTGTACCAAAACTCACATAGGTAGTCATGGAAAATCTTGCCCGGATTCAAGGTTAGGGCACCATAAAGTGGACTGCTTAGGAAGAAGGTATTCAACCTTTTAATAATGGATGTTGCAGAGTGATTGGTTGAGAGTTTGGCCATCCAATTATTCATGTTGATTCTGATGGCATCAGCAGTGAGAGTGATATGTTTGGCTTTCTTAACTACTTCTACAGGTGCATAATTAGCAGCTAACAGATTTTTTGGTGATGGTTTTGGTGCCATTTGGAAGATTTGATGAAGAAGAATGAAAGAAATTAGGGTGTTGGAAATTTAAGAGAAGTGATGATGATTGGAGAGTAAATGCAGAAGAAATAAATGAGGGAATTTTGAAGATTTGGGAGTAAATGATTTTCGAAGTAAATGAAAGTGAAGGTAAAAGGGGTAGTTATATAGGAGAGTAAAATGGAATTCAAAACGGTTTTTGAAATAATTCAAAATAATTTTGATCGGTTTTGACATCCGCATTTAATGTTTCCCATCACACTTAAATGTATAACAGTTGACAGCCCACAAAAATTACCAACTTGCACTTTTTTGTCTTCCCAAGGTAACAAAAACCATCATTTAAGTTGAAAAAGTTATGCCACGTAAGATGAACAGTAACTGTCCAGATGAAAAATTGCAAGGTTGGCATGCACTAGCATCAAGTATTAAAAGATATAATGATTTGACACATAAAGACTCATTTTAATGCATCTAGAGGTTGATTGGACACTCCAGTTTCACTAGTGGATTAGGCCAGTAGAATATGCATTAATGGTACACTGGAGGGACACTCCAGTAAGTACCCAGATTGGACCATTCTGGTAATCCTCAAACACGCACATCAACTAATATAAACAAATGAGAGGGACACATTTACAAAGCGACTGAAGTCACTTCAAACATGCACATCAACTTATCTAGTATTAATGAGAGGGACACATTTACAAGGTACTAGAAACATTTTCCTGAAAAATTTGTCCAGTGAGAAAATAAATTAATAAATTCCCCTTGAAACTTAGATATAAAAAAAAAATATGGTCTGAGTCTTTCCCCCTGGAATGGTGATCCATAAATCTATCAGTGTAAAGATATTATCACATAGGCGTTCGATAGCTTTACTGGTATAGATTTATAAATCTGGAATCAAAGAACCCTGCTAATATGCAAAATCGAGCTTTAAATTTATAAACTAAAACTACCAAAGAACTCACTACTACGCACTCACGGGCAGTGGACCCGATCGTTTGTAATATAGTTGAGAGGTAAGTTTGAGTTCGATCTCAGGGACTGTGAA
This sequence comes from Erigeron canadensis, assembly GCF_010389155.1. Taxonomy (NCBI): domain Eukaryota; kingdom Viridiplantae; phylum Streptophyta; class Magnoliopsida; order Asterales; family Asteraceae; genus Erigeron; species Erigeron canadensis. Next base: position 11,290,968 of record NC_057762.1, on the reverse strand, counting down.
ATGATTAGTTGCTTGTTAAATGATTTGGAAAACAGGTGTTGCTTCGAAATTCCTCTTTGACAATTAAATAAGTTGATTTGCAAGATGATTGCATAAATTTAAACGACAAGTTCAGACAATGTAATTAAAAGTCATCCACCTTGACTTCCCTTGACTTCAAATGTGATTGCATTTGATGAGAAACAAATTCTCTTAGAGTTTAAAAGATAGTCATGACAAGATTAAACTACTCACGTGGTACCACCAACCGTGAACAAATTATCAAACCACCTAACTACTAGTTGAATTACCCAAGCCGGTACCACCAAGACCAAGACCATTCTCTTAACAATCAGTTTTATTGACTATCAAATTATCAATTGAACCTATGCGACAATAACATGGTACCACCAACCGATATTAATCATGTTGACAAATTTAATCTTTTCTTAAAATGATATTCACTATCATACCATGAACTAGTGATAATTACTTATAGACAAGTAACCGTTTTAAAATCACATATACATTCAACTGGTACCACCAACGAGAATCATATGCAACCAATATCGAAATTAATTAATGAAAAGAATTAATATCATCAAGATCACGGAACAACGATAATTAAATAAATCCTTTTGAATTAAAAATATAGCAATCACATTATCCGTCTCGTTTCATCAAGGTGGATGATTAAACAGTTAGCCACTCATGATCAATTCAAAATAATCAATGAAATAGAAAAGAAACATGATGTACCAATTGTTTGAAGAAAATAAATTGCAAGACAATAATGTAGATACGATCTAGATGGGTGCCCGTAATATCTTCGATGAATCCGCCTAAGTGAAACACTTGATTGGAGAAGGAAGAATCCCGATAGAGCAGCTCCTAGAAAGAGTTTGAATGCCTTGAAATTCGTGCCTAGGGTTTATCTTTATACCCCTTGAAAAATAAGGCTTTAAGTCGGCCGTTGACTTTTGTTGACCAGCCTCCCACTGCGGCGTAGTGGTCATGTAATGCCCTCCACTGCGTCGCAGCCAAATATCTCTGTTTGAATTGCACGTATTCAATCAGGGTGACTGCGGCGCAGTGGCATTGTTGCACGGCCCACTGCGGCGCAGTCAAGCTCTTTGACTTGCTCCCGTTGACTTCCTTGATCATTGCGGCACAGTGGTACTCGGTGACACCCACTGCGTCGTAGCCTAAAATCACTGGACAAAAAGTTACTCGTGCATGAACAGTCACTGCGGCGCAGTGGGCAAATGTGCACCTCCACTGCGTCGCAGTCAACACATATATAAACCGGTTTCTTCGTTTTCAACTTTTTAACTTCAAATTCAACTTCTTTCCTACTCGAATCAACTCTCAACATCATAGATCACCTCTAGGCCAATAAGTCTTCCAAAAATGCACTAAATGAACGCGTAACCTGTTTAGAGCCTGAAACCACTAACAAACACCATAAACGCGCCAAAAGCACACAAAACAGACTTAAAACATATAAATAAACGGCCAATAATGATGTGGGTAATGGGTATAAATTAGTCACATCACCTGCCAATGTCACAAAGGCGTTCATAACAAGGTTCCAGATTAAGGGTTCAACATTCCCAACTCACTGACAAGATTTTGAAAACTTTTCTCATCCAAAGGTTTTGTAAATATGTCAGCAAGTTGTTTATCAGTGGGAATAAAGTAGATTTCAACATCATTTTTCATTATATGATCGCGAATAAAATGATACCTGACATCAATGTGTTTCGTCTTGGAGTGCATGACTGGATTGTTTGAGATAGCAATGGCACTGGTATAGTCACAAAAGATAGGGGTCTTTGAATACTTAATATCATAATGAAGCAACTGGTGCTTCATCCAGAGTATCCGAGCACAACAACTGGCTGCAGACACATATTCTGCTTCAGCAGTGGATAAAGAGACTGAAGTTTGCTTCTTACTGGTCCAGCTCACCATTTTCCCACCAAGGAAATGACATCCACCAGTAGTGGATTTCCTGTCTATCTTACAACCTGCATGATCTGAATCTGAATAACCCATTAGATCTAAGCCTGAGCCTTTCGGATACCAAAGACCCAAACTGGGAGTACCCATAAGGTACTTCAAAATGCGCTTTACAGCCGCCATATGAGATTCTTTTGGGTTAGACTGATATCTGGCAGAAAGACATGTTGCAAACATTATATCTGGTCTACTGGCAGTTAAATACATTAGTGAACCAATCATGCCTCTATAGGCAGTGGTGTTCACTGGCTTCCCATCAGGGTCTGAATCTATTGTTAAAGGTGCAGAAATTGGAGTTGATTTTGAAGGTGAAGAATTCATATTGAATTTTCTTAAAATATCTCTAACATATTTTTCTTGATTAATAAAAATACCATCACTGGTTTGTTTAATCTGGAGTCCAAGAAAAAATGTTAATTCACCCATCAAACTCATTTCAAATTTTGAAGACATAATTTTTGAAAATTTCTTGCACAAAGATTCATCAGTAGAACCAAAAATAATATCATCAACATAAACTTGTACCAACAGAAGATTACCTCTTTCACGAAGAATACATAAGGTATTGCCAATTGCACCTCTTTTGAAACCGTTTTCTGATAAGTGTTTGGTCAGAGTATACTACCAGGCTCGAGGGGCTTGTCTGAGGCCATAGAGTGCCTTGTCCAGGCGATATACCCAATGTGGATGCTTTTCATCAATGAAGCCTGGAGGTTGCTTGACATAAACTTCTTCTTCTAATTCTCCATTCAAAAATGCACTCTTTACGTCCATCTGGTAGACCTTGAACTTATGATGAGCAGCAAAGGCTAAAAACATTCTGATGGCTTCTAACCTTGCTACTGATGCAAATGATTCTTCAAAGTCAAGGTCTGTCTGGACGTACCCTTGTGCCACCAATCTGGCCTTGTTTCTGATCACATGACCATCTTCATCAACCTTATTCCTGAAGACCCATCTGGTTCCAATTGGTTCTTCCTTGCCAACTGGAGGAACCAGATTCCAAACTTTATTTCGTTCGAAATGGTGAAGCTCTTCTTGCATAGCTATCACCCAGCTTGGATCATTCATTGCCTTGTCAATCTTCTTCGGTTCAATCAGTGATAAGAAGCTGGCATATAAACATTGTTCACTAGAGGCACTTCTGGTCTGAACCCCTTTACTGGAGTCACCGATAATCTGGTTGATTGGGTGAGCTTTTGTCCACTTAGAGTATTGACCAGGATTGTTTCTGACAACGATATCAGTGCAAGAATTCAATTGATTTTCTAGAATGGGATCTTGCCAGACAACTTCAGCATCTTCATCAGAATCTGTAAGATCATGATTTGCATCATGAAATTCTTCATTTAAAGGCATTTCTTGAATTACTGGCTCAAAATCAATTGAATCTGATACTAGTGGTGTAGTACGAACATCTGATCTAATAACAAGTTCAGAGGGTAGTTTGAAACTTATTGAAGGATAAAATGAAGTATTACTGGGAGGTTTTTCAATTTGCACTGGTTCCAAGTCAGGATGACTGGAAACATCTTCAAATGAATCTTTATTGTAGTTGATAGGATCAGATTGACCAAAGATAATTGGATTTTCTTTAGGAGAATTAAGGGTTGGCTTTTTATTGATAGCTTCAGTTGACTCATCAAATGTGATATGAATTGACTCCTGGACCTTTTCCAGTCTTTTGTTGTAGACTCTGAAGGCTTTGCGAATGGCTGAATATCCTAAGAAATATCCTTCATCAGCTTTGGCATCAAATTTAAACTGACTGGAGTCGTTCAGGATATATACTGGACATCCAAAAACATGAAAATAACCAATATTTGGTTTTCTATTTCTTAATATTTCATAGGATGTCTTGGTGTGTCTCTTCCCATATACTGAGCGATTTTGGGTGTGACAAGCAGTTGCAATTGCTTCAGGCCAGTACATTTTAGGAAGACCAGATTCAGCAAGCATACTCCTGGCAGCTTCTATCAGCGTTCTGTTCTTTCTTTCTACGAATCCATTATGCTCTGGAGTGTGTGCTGATGAGAAATTCTGGGAGATGCCAGTGTCAGTGCAGAATTTCTCCAGAGTTGCATTCTGGAATTCTGTTCCATTACCACTTCCTAACTGACACACTTTTCGCTTATATTTGAGTTCAATTTGCTTGATAAGAGCGATGACTTCAGCAACAGTTTCATTCTTTGACCTAAGAAATATTACCCAACAATATCTGGAGTATTCATCAACAACTACCAGGGTGTATTTCTTACCAGCACGAGTCTGAATATTCACTGGACCAAAAAGGTCCATATGAAGCATATGAAAAGGTTCAGATATGCTAAAATTTTGTTTCGTCTTGAAACTGGTGCATTTCTGCTTACCAATCTCACATCCTGGACTTGGCCTTTCCTTTTTGAGGAAACAGAAGGTATACCATCTGCAAGTTGTTTTCTGGACAACTTGTTAATATTTTTGAAATTTAAATGGGATAACCTTTTATGCCATAGCCAGTTTGTGTCTTCATCAGCCTTGATATAGAAACACTGCTCTGATGGAGAGCTTTCCATATCCATCACATACACATTCCCTTTTCTGGGAGCAATCAATACTATCTTCCAATCCTTATTAAATACAATGCCCTGAGAGATGTTAAATAACACCTGGTAGCCATCATCACACAACTGGCTCACACTTATGAGGTTGTATTTCAAACCATTTACATAAGCTACCCGTCTGAATTTGACTTGATCATTATTCAGAACACCGTATCCCTCAGTCTTTCCAGAACCATCATTTCCAAAAGTAATAGAGGGTCCGTCTGAAACTTCGAACTCCTTGGATCCCGGCTGGTATATGGTTGATTTCACTTTTAAAAATAGTGGGTTTCTCAGTAAACACCACTGGAACTGACAGTTTTGAAACCTTTTTCTTTTTCTTATCAACAGATGTGCTCGATTTTTCTTTCTTTGAAAAAGGTTTTGTATTTTGTTTAGGGCCACATGAAGTACCCTCAAAATTGTTAATTCTTGCGTTGCAACTTTGAACTTGACTAGCCAGTAGTTGAAACTGACTCTCCAGCCTTAACAAAATAGTTTCTTTAGATGACACCATAGCCTTTCCAGATGACTGTACTTTTGGCTTAGGTGGAGGAACAACATTCTTCTTTTTCTAAACATGGGGTTCTTTAGAAGATGATTGAGTCAAAGGTTTATTCTGCTTAACCTTCTTGACTGGAGCATTCATCTGGGGAGCTCCAGTCTTAACCTCAGACAATTGAACAGGAGGAATAATACAAGTTTTGGGTGTTGTTGGTTCATCATAAATAGTGCTAGGTTTTAACACTTCAGGCAATCGGTCAACAACAGGTATTAATGCAGCAGAATGCCAGCGAAATTGAACTTAAATATAAGCGAAAAGTGTGTCAGTTAAGAAGTGATAATGGAACAGAATGCCAGAATGCAACTCTGGAGAAATTCTGCACTGACACTGGCATCTTCCAGAATTTTTCATCAGCACACACTCCAGAGCAAAATGGAGTTGTAGAAAGAAAGAACAGAACGCTGATAGAAGCTGCCAGGACTATGCTTCCTGAATCTGGTCTTCCTAAAATGTACTGGCTGAAGCAATTGCAACTGCTTGCCACACTCAGAATCGCTCAGTATATGTGAAGAGACACAAGAAGACATCCTATGAAATATTAAGAAACAGAAAACTAAATATTGGTTATTTTCACGTTTTTGGATGTCGTGTATACATCCTGAACGACTCCAGTCAGTTAGGTAAATTTGATACCAAAGCTGATGAAGGATACTTCTTAGGATATTCAGCCATTCGCAAAGCCTTCAGAGTCTACAACAAAAGACTGGAAAAGGTCCAGGAGTCAATTCATGTCACATTTGATGAGTCAAATGAAGCAATCAATAAAAAGCCAACCCTTAATTCTCCCCCAGAAAGTCCAATTATCTTTAGTGAATCTGATCCTATCAACTACAATAAAGATTCATCTGAAGATGTTTCCAGTCATCCTGACTTGGAACCAGTGCAAATCGAAAAACCTCCCAGTAATACTTTATTTTATCCTTCAATAAGTTTCAAACTACCCTCTGAACTTGTTATTGGATCAGATGTTTGTACTACACCACCAGTATCAGATTCAATTGATTTTGAGCCAGTAATTCAAGAAATGCCTTTAAATGAAGAATTTCATGATGCAAATCGTGATCTTACAGATTCTTATGAAGATGCTGAAGTTGTCTGGCAAGATCGCATTCTAGAAAATCAATTGAATTCTTGCACTGATGTTGTTGTCAGAAACAATCTTGGTCAATACTCTAAGTGGACAAAAGCTCACCCAATCAACCAGATTATCGGTGACTCCAGTAGAGGGGTTCAGACCAGAAGTGCCTCTAGTGAACAATGTTTATATGTCAGCTTCTTATCACTCATTGAACCGAAGAAAATTGACGAGGCAATGAATGACCCAAGCTGGGTGATAGCTATGCAAGAAGAGCTTCACCAGTTCGAACGATATAAAGTATGGAATCTGGTTCCTCCAGTTGGCAAGAAAGAACCAATTGGAACCAGATGGGTCTTCAGGAATAAGGTTGATGAAGATGGTCATGTGATCAGAAATAAGGCCAGATTGGTGGCACAAGGGTACGTCCAGACGGACGTTGACTTTGAAGAATCATTTGCATCAGTAGTAAGGTTAGAAGCCATCAGAATGTTTTTAGCCTTTGCTGCTCATCATAAGTTCAAGGTCTACCAGATGGACGTAAAAAGTGCATTTTTGAATGGAGAATTCGAAGAAGAAGTTTATGTCAAGCAACCTCCAGGCTTCATTGATGAAAAGCATCCACATTGGGAATATCGTCTGGATAAGGCACTGTATGGCCTCAGACAAGCCCCTCGAGCCTGGTATGATACTTTGACCAAACACTTATCAGAAAACGGTTTCAAAAGAGGTGCAATTGACAATACCTTATTTATTTTTCGTAAAAGAGGTAATCTTCTGTTGGTACAAGTTTATGTTGATGATATTATTTTTGGTTCTACTGATGAATCTTTGTGCAACAAATTTTCAAAAATCATGTCTTCAAAATTTGAAATGAGTTTGATGGGTGAATTAACATTTTTATTAATCAAGAAAAATATCTTAGAGATATTTTAAGAAAATTCGATATGAATTCCTCACCTTCAAAATCAACTCCAATTTCTGCACCTTTAACAATAGATTCAGACCCTGATGGGAAGCCAGTGAACACCACTGCCTATAGAGGCATGATTGGTTCACTAATGTATTTAACTGCCAGTAGACCAAATATAATGCTTGCAACATATCTTTGTGCCAGATATCAGTCTAACCCAAAAGAATCTCATCTGGCGGCTGTAAAACGCATTTTGAAGTACCTTAAGGGTACTCCCAGTTTGGGTCTTTGGTATCCCAAAGGCTCAGGCTTAGATCTAATGGGTTATTCAGATTCAGATCATGGAGGTTGTAAGATAGACAGGAAATCCACTACTGGTGGATGTCATTTCCTTGGTGGCAAATTGGTGAGCTGGACCAGTTAGAAGCAAAATTCAGTCTCTTTATCCACTGCTAAAGCAGAATATGTGTTTGCAGCCAGTTGTTGTGCTCAGATACTCTGGATGAAGCACCAGTTGCTTGATTACGGTATTAAGTATTCAAAGACCCCTATCTTTTGTGACAATACCAGTGCCATTGCTATCTTAAACAATCCAGTCATGCACTCCAAGACGAAACACATTGATGTCTGTAGATGTAGATTTATTGTGACAATCGCAACATAGATTTGATTATTGTTTATGTTTTAGGAACTATGTTTGTAATCATTTAAATAAGAACTTGTGTTGATATTTAATGATTACGTTTGAACTTCAATATTATATCTGTTCGTGTTTTGTATTGTGTTTGTGTGTTATATATTGTTTTGCAGGTACAAGAACATAGAATCAAGGTTTATAAGTGTTGTAGAACACTTGAACAATGATTGGATGTTATGTACGAGCCAAATGAAGCTAAACAAAGAGTCAAAGGTCGTCCCTCGTGCTGACGTCATCAGTATGTAAGAACAACCTCGTGTTGATGTCAGCACGAGGTAAGTCGATTGACTTATTGTTTCGGGCCTAATCTGCGATTAAGGCCTAAGCCCACACGATCCAATACTTAACTAGTATAAATACAAGACCTAATCTACGGAATTAGGTTAATCTGGGTTAATCGTTTCTAATCCTTTTAGATCTTAGTGATTATACACGAATCAAGATTATTTGTTCCTTCGTGTGACCTCCTACACGAACCACAAGCCTTGCGCATCTCCTTGGGTAGGTTAATTGCTTATTAAGCAACAAAAGGCAATAGCAATCTAGTTATCTCAAGAGGATTCCGCACTCTTGACATAATGAATCACATCTTATTACGATCCACGCAACAATAGGGTACCTTACAAGTGGTATCAGAGCCCTAAGGTTGATTACCAGAAGGTTTAAGATCGTTTGATTTGCTATTGATTGCAAAAATCTTTCGAATTTCGTGTTTTAATCCGTGCTTCGTGCAACCTCGTGCTTACGTCAGCACGAGGTGATCTTCTTGATTCGTGCTTACATCACCCAGTGTTCTTCGTGTTCACTTCGTGCCAAGTTAGTACGAATAGCTCTTCGTGATTCAAGTCGTGACAAGTGTACTTCGTGTCCACTTCGTGCCACGTCAACGCGAACTACCCTTCGTGACTTAGGTCGTGATAAGTGTATTTCGTGCTTCACTTCGTGCCACGTGTCCTTCGTGTCACACGAACTAAGTAGTATTTCGTTTTATTTGAATTCAAAAGATTCGAAATGACGACCATACCAGCTGCCGCAAAGTCACCTAATGCCCTACTTATCAGCCAGATGATCATGCACGATCATGAGGTTGGTCGGGGAAATACACCTCCAAAGCTTTTCCGTATGGAAAACTATTGGATGTGGAAGAGACGTTTTGAAGACTACATTCGTCTCACCCACATGGAAATGTGGCTTGTGATAACTCAAGGTTTTGATTGGCCTTCGTATGAGAAGAATGGAGTGATCGGTAGGTATACTTATGCTGATATGCCGATTGAAGAACGTAAAAGATAAGCAATTGAAGGAAAGGCCTTATCCACTCTTACTATGGCCTTGCCTCAAGATAGTGTACATTTGTTCAAAAAGTACACTACTTCAAAGGATTTATGGGACGCTCTTGAAAGATATTGTGAGGGCGATGTAACCTTGAAGAAGAATCGTATCAAACTCCTGAAGCGCCAGTATGAAGCCTTTAATGGATTGAAAGGAGAATCTCTTGACGAGATTATTATTCGATTCAGTCATTTGACCACTGAGTTGTCGTACTTTGAGGTTGTTTAACCTCAAACTGAGCTAGTTGATAAGTTTTTGGACCCATTGACTAAGACATGGACTGATTATGTTCATCAACTTCAAGATGATCAAGAATACAGTACATGGGACTTTGAAAAGGTAGTTTCCAAACTGAAGAACAGAGACATGAAGAGAAGAATTAAAGATACTCACTCGGATTTCACACAAGATCCATCTTTATATCATGCTAAATCTGTTCATTTAGCAAGTTCTAGCTCGGGAAACAATGCATTTCTAAGTGGTGCAGAAGCTACACCAATAGTAGATGCTGAAGGTATTGCTGGATATGTTGCTTATGACAATGCACATGCGAACATTAAGAGCAATGTACAATCTTTCCACTCTATGCCAATGAGTATGAGTTCTGCAGAAGGAAGAATGAGTGTTTACTCAGCCTTTTGTAATGCTCATGAAGCATTTATCGGAGGAAAGATTACTAATCCTGCAGTAATTGATGAGGATTACAATCAAATAGATCCTGATGATTTGGAAGAAATGGATCTACAATGGCAGCTAGTTATGCTCACTATTAAGGTCAGAAGATTCACTCAGAGAACTGGGAGACCTATAGGTAATGGCACTAAAGGCTTTGACAAATCCAAGGTGAAATGTTATAACTGCGATGGATTTGGTCACTTTGAAAGAGAGTGTCAACGACCTAAGAGGATTGATAATACCGTTGCTGGTCGTCAAAATTACAATTAAGGCGGTATTACTCCGAGTAATCATAAGACGCAAGCAATGATTACATATCCGGCTACTCCACAACAGCCAGTTTCGTCACCATTTTCGGAGTCAAAGGCTGTTGTTGTTCAGAATCCAGATGGTACTTATCAATGGGATACACAATCTGATGATACCTCGAATCATGCCTACATGGTAGAATTATATGATGAGGTAGCTGCAACAATTGATTATGTTGTATACTCAAGTGAAGAAAGTGCATCTGAGATAGTTCAAAAGAATGTATGTAATGTTGCTGAGACCGTAAGATCTAAGAGTGAACAAATGACAGCAGTGAAAGCATCTAAAGAAAAGGAAGAGTCATCGAGTCCTGTTGATGACATTTCTATAAAGAGCATTGAAGAACAAATGAAGAACTTTGTGATACCTAAAGGTATGACAACTAAAGACTTTGTTGCATACATGGCAGATTGCAAGGCTGCAGATCAGAAGGGAGAACCAAGGAAGCCAATCAGTCTTTGGTATGTTGTCAGTGGATGCTCTCGGCACATGACAGGGGACAAGAATGTTTTGTCCAATTATGAAGATGTAAATGGTTCATATGTTAGTTTCGAAGGTCCCAAGGGCGGCAACATCTCGGGCCAAGGTGATGTTGTCAATGGGAAGATTACGCTGGAGAAAGTCAACTATGTGGAACAGTTAGCACATAATTTATTAAGTGTTTCTCAGATTTGTGACAAGGGTAACAATGTCCATTTTAATGAGAGAGAAGCACTTATATTGAAACCGGGATATGTTATTCCTGAAGACTGGATCCTGCTAAAAGCTCCTAGGAAGAGAGACATCTATGGCCTTGTGTTAGGTGTTGATGATCCAAAGGAGTCTGTTTGCTTGTTATCAAAAGCAAACGAATCTGAATATTTACTATGGCATAGAAGAATGGGACATATCAATTTCCGAAAGATGAATGACATTGTCAAACATGGTTTGGTTGAAGGAAGACAAATGTGTACCTTGTCTGAAAGGTAAACAACAAAAGTCTGCACATAAACCGAAACAAGAAAATTCTATTGCTAATCCTTTCGAGTTACTTCACATGGATTTATTTGGTCCAGTGAATGTAAGAAGTATCAGTGGGATGTACAACTGTTTGGTAGTTACTGATGATTACTCGAGATTCTCATGGGTATTCTTTCTTAAATCGAAAGATGAAACTCCGCAGATTTTGATAAATTTCTTTGTTGAAACTGAAAACATTTATGGAGTTTGTGTTAAGAGAATCAGGAGTGACAACGGAACTGAATTCAAGAATAATGTGATGGATGTCTTTTGTTTGTCAAAGGGAATCCAACATCAATACAGTTCTCCGTATGAACCACAACAGAATGGAGTTGCTGAAAGAAAGAATAGGGCTCTAATTGAGACAGCCAAAACTATGCTTGCAGATTCAGGGCTTCCTACTATGTTTTGGGCAGAGGCGGTGAATATAGCTTGTCATATTTTAAATAGGGTTACTGTAGTTAAGCGTCATAATAAGACATGTTATGAGCTTCTACATAAGAAGAAATCGAATTTACAGAATGTTGAACCATTTGGTGTACCGTGTAGTTTCTTGAAGTATCTACCTCAGTCAAAGTTTGATTCAAAGGTTGAAGAGGGATTCCTCATGGGTTATAAACCGGGAACATCAATTCGACGGGTTTACAACAAACAGACCGGCAAAGTTGATTTGGGAACAAATGTCAAGATTGTCAGTCATAAGCCCGCTATTCATTCTGCAAGTGGCAAAAACTTCGATTACGATAGTGTGTTTAGTTTACTACATGGTCCTGATTCTTATTCAGATCCTGAGACAATTGATGATGTGATTATTTTAAGAGATCACATGGATAATACTCCTATATCTCCGCCTACTCGAAATGTCGATACTACTCCAACCAACGTTCAGTCTACTACTGATGTTGATGAAAGTGGTAAGGACAAGAATAAGACACCAGATTCAGATAATAGTGAACCCGCGAACACTACACCGCTTACTCCGTCAAAGGTTTCACTGCCTGATGATGATCTTATTTCTGAAGAATCGGAAGATGATTTTAGCTCTCCTGAGTTTCAGATTAAAACGAACTCAGGAGAAAGACTGAATGTTGATTCGGTTCCTCAATATCGAATTAATAAGGATCATCCAGTTGAAAATATTCTTGGTAATACTACATAACCTGTTCGAACTAGAAATCAGTTGAATAAGGATCTGACTAGTTTGTTTTGTGAAGTGAAAGACACTGGATTGATAACTGAGTGTTTGTATTCTGGTTTCATTTCACAAGTAGAACCTAAGAATGTTAAGGCAGCACTTCAAGATCCATGTTGGGTTGAAGCTATGCAAGAAGAATTAGCTCAATTTGAAAAACTTGAAGTCTGGGAGTTAGTAGATGTGCCTAGAGGTAAAGAACCAATTGGAACTCGTTGGGTATATAAATGCAAACGAGATGACAAAGGGATCATTAGTAGAAATAAAACACGTTTGGTTGTTCAGGGGTTTGCACAACGAGAAGGATATGACTATAACGAAACTTTTGCACCAGTTGCTAGGATTGAAGCTATAAGGTTATTTTTAGCCTATGCAAGTTTCAAAGGTATAAAGGTGTATCAGTTAGACGTTAAGAGTGCCTTCTTATACGGTGAAGTTAAAGAAGAAGTGTATGTTCATCAACCACCGGGGTTTGAAGATCCGAACTATCCAAGAAGAGAATATCGTTTGGATAAGGCTCTTTATGGATTGCATCAAGCACCCAGAGTGTGGTATGAGAAATTGTCGACACATTTGTTGACAAATGGTTTTACAAGAGGATCGATAGACAGCACATTGTTTATCAAGTGGAAGAAGCGAGATTATTTAATTGTACAAGTTTATGTGGATGATATCATTTTTGGTTCATCTAATATAAAGATGTGCAAAGAGTTTGAAATGAGCATGAAAAATGTATTTGAAATGAGTGCTGTGGGGGAATTACAATTTTTCCTCGGACTACAAGTAGATCAAAGGAAAGATGGATTCTTTATTCACCAGTCTAAGTATGTCGATGACATCTTGGAGAGGGTTCAAATGCTAGAGTCCAAGACATATAGTACTCCTATTCAGCAATATCATGGTTTAGGAGTTATTGATCCGAAAGATGAACTTGTGGATGCAACTTATTATCGTGCTATTATTAGCTCATTGATGTATCTGACTGCTTCGCGTCCAGATATTATGTTCGTTGTTTGTCTTTGCGCTAGATTTCAAGCTAGTCCAAAAGAGTCACATTTGACTGCAGCAAAACGTATTCTACGTTATCTTAAGGGAAACCAAGGGCTTGGTCTATGGTATCCAATGGGAGGAACGTTTGATTTTGTTGCATATACTGATTCGGACTTTGGCGGTTGTAACAATGACAGAAAGTCTACGACTGGAGGTTGTCAGTTGTTAGGAGGAAGATTAGTATCGTGGCAGTGCAAGAAGCAGACATGTGTTGCTCAGTCTTCATGTGAGGCAGAGTATATGGTTGCTGGTAGCTGTTGTTCCCAGGTATTGTGGATTCAGCAACAACTTCGTGACTACGGTATGGATTTTCTTGATACTCCTATTAGAATAGACAATAAGTCAGCTATAGACATTACAAATAACCCTATCATGCATAAGGTCACCAAGCATATTGATATTCGACATCATTTCTTGCATGATTGTGCCCAAAAGAAGTTAATTCATTTGGAAAAGGTTATAACTGATGACAATTTAGCCGATTTGTATACCAAAGCATTTGATAAGACTCGATTTGAGAAGTTAATTCTTTTCAATGGGATGAAGAATGCTGATTCATATTAAATCTCTCAAAGAACTAATTTTGTAAGTTTGTGTCTGTAAATAGCTAGAGTCATAAAAATACAAAAAGAGTTCTTAGTGTCATAAAAACCATAATAATGTGAAAAATGAGAAAATAACAAAAATATGGGAGAGATTTAAGTTAATGTTGTCAGATGATTAGAAGTGAGGATACTTAGCTTTTAAGTCTGCTTAATCGTAATATAACTGCTTAGTTCAGTGATTACAATTTGGGATATATTGGTAGACAAAAAGTAGTAAGGTTTCCTTAATCTGAACTTAAATTATACAATGTTCTTGTGGGAAACATATTCAGATATATGGTTGAGAATGCTTGTTTTTCAGTAATGAATTGATCTAGTCCTTAAATTTTGTGAAAGATCTAGCATTACTATAAGATTTGTTCAATGTATAGGCAAAAACCTCTACCAATCATGAGCAAGAAAGCTAAATGTGATATTGTTTATGCAAATGAAATGAATGTTAATTAAGGGGCTAATGTGGTCTTTGAGATTCGGACAAGTATGTCCTCGGGGTGTCTTTGTATACCTAGCCTACCTAAAGCTTCCAACTTGGGATAGGCTGTCCAGAAAGTTCGCTACATGGGTCTCATAGAAAATCACGGGTTCCTTATAAATAATGAAATGCAAAAGCAAGTAAGTTAAATCACAAGTAATTAAATTCTGTTATCTAAAAAGTGTCTCATGATTTGTTTAAGGATGTTTTTGAATATATATATTGAATATTTGTTATCTTAGTGCTTGTATCGATTACGGAAGTATATCTGAATGTGGGTCACATAAGTTCGCAAACTATTCAATGGTATATTAGGCTACTCGGGTTACATGGTGACTGTCCTTGGCCAGGGTATGTCGAAAGTATCACAACTTAAAGGAAACTGGAAGTACCGAGTGTTTAAGAGGACAAATATACTGGTAATCGTGGTTGGGTCACTGTTCATAACTAATAATAAGAGAATTATTTCTCACTTGCAGACTTATGTAAATGCTAATCTGATCTAATCTGCAAAAACTTAGAATTTCTTGTAAATAAATAAAGTAGCTTAGTGTTTTATTTTTATTTTTATTTTTATTTTGTTTCGTCTTTATTTTTATTTTTTGTAATAAGTATCAGTTTGTGTGTCAAACTAGTTCTTATTGCACGAGATATGTGATAAGCATTAATGTTATAATTCTTAGTGAATTATATAAGTCTTGTTGCTTACGGTATAAATGTTTAAAAGATGGATTTTCTAATTAATACATAAGTTGTTTAATTTAGAAAATGAAATGTTTTGAAAATTGAAAAGTCAAAATATTTTTGAATGTGTTTCAAGTAAATTTTTGAAATTTCAATTGTTTTTGGTTGATAAGTATGCTTGACAAAGATTGGACTTGCCTTAGATCTTGTAATGATTGCTAGGTTAAGATTTTGGTTGTTTTGCATATTTATGATATTTTTATTGTTTTTGATGCTTTGATGAAGTTTGTTAAGTGTGCAGGTTACAGATGATACACTCATTTTATAATGAAATTGGCATCAAAAATTTCAGATTGTGATTGAAGGCAAAATTGTTTTCGCTTGCTTATTAGAACTGCATTGCGACGAACAATAAAAGTTGCTCAGAAATTACAAGAACTGTGCTACAAGGATGGATTGCCTTGTATTTAACCTAAGACTTAGTGTGATAGGTTACCATTGTATTATCAAGATCATAACCTAAGATGTAATGTGATAGGTTGTTGATATGATATTTTGATGTATTGTAATGCATTATACATTAAATATGTTTTAATGTAAGTTTGCATTGTTGAGTTAAACATCAATGAAGAAATGATCGATTTTATGTCAAGATAATAATGTAAGATTTATTTGATACATTATTGTGATGACAAGTTAGTACGGATGATCTACGATTGCATATTCGAGTAGATACAGGTTTTTGGTAACGAGTATCTACAGGTTTATGTTTCTGGAATTTTCGTAATTTTTCCTTGTTTAGAATTCTGGAAAATTCATGAAATTTGGCTAAGCAATGAAGCCTGTGTGAATAGAAATCTGAAAAATTCGAAGTCCTTCGTGTTGACGTCAGCATGCCTCGCGCTGACATCATCACGAAGCCCACGAAGTTAGTCCTTCAGACCGACCAATGTGGATTCGAATATAAATATGGGTTATTACTATTCCTTAATTACCATTAATCGAAAATTAACGCTAAGTAATTCACACGAACTACATCCTTCGTGCCACTGTTCATTCGTGATCTTTATTCGATCGATTTCATTCCCCTTTTCCGTTTCGATCTTATCCAGATTTGTTGGTACATTCATGATCTAGGATAGTTTATTGATGTTTTAACTTCGAATTTCATCTATTACAAGTCGTTATAATGCCTGATTTTCGATTATACCTCGCGTGAACAGTAACTCGGACGAACCACGAATTAGATCTTTGCTTTTTGATGATTTGGACTTAAATTGGACTTAAAATTAGATTAATTGATGTTTAAACATGTTAAATCTAACAAAACTTTAAGTAAACAAGTGTTAAATCAAGATTAATCAAAGAGATTTGTGTTTCGGTCACTATTCACATGAAGAACACGAACCAACTTTGTGTTCATCGAATTAGTTTCGATTTTGATTTCCGGGCATGATAGTC